>NC_057808.1:116426937-116799717 GCF_018294505.1 Triticum aestivum
CTCAAATTCAGAGGGCATCTTATTAAAATTTCCATAAGAATTGTTGTAGGAATTACCATAATTATTAGAGGAATTACTAGGATAAGGCCTAGGATTAAAGTTTCCTCTATACGCGTTGTTACCAAAATTATTCCTACCAACAAAATTCACATCCATAGATTCATTATTATTCTCAATCAAAGTAGACAAAGGCATATCATTAGGATCAGAAGAAACACTCTTAGTAGCAAATAATTTCATAAGTTCATCCATCTTTCCACTCAAAACATTAATTTCTTCTATCGCATGCACTTTTTTATTAGTAGATCTTTCAGTGTGCCATTGAGAATAATTAACCATAATATTATCTAGGAGTTTAGTAGCTTCTCCTAAAGTGATTTCCATAAAAGTGCCTCCCGCGGCCGAATCTAAAAGATTTCTAGAAGCAAAATTCAATCCGGCATAAAAATTTTGTATAATCATCCACAAATTCAAACCATGAGTAGGGCAATTACGTATCATTAATTTCATCCTCTCCCAAGCTTGTGCAACATGTTCATGATCAAGTTGCTTAAAATTCATAATATCGTTTCTAAGAGAGATGATCTTAGCGGGAGGAAAATACTTAGAGATAAAAGCATCTTTGCACTTGTTCCAAGAATCAATACTATTTTTAGGCAAAGACGAAAACCAAGCTTTAGCACGATCTCTAAGCGAAAAAGGAAATAGCTTCAATTTAACAATATCATTATCAACATCTTTCTTCTTTTGCATATCACACAAATCAACGAAGCTATTTAGATGAGTAGCGGCATCTTCACTAGGAAGGCCGGCGAATTGATCTTTCATGACAAGATTCAACAAAGCAGCATTGATTTCACAAGATTCAGTATCGGTAAGAGGAGCAATCGGAGTGCTAAGGAAATCATTATTGTTGGTATTGGTAAAGTCACATAATTTGGTATTATCTTGAGCCATCGTGACAAGCAAGCAATCCAACACACGAGCAAACAAGAGACGGGCAAAAAGAGGCAAACGAAAAGAGAGGGCGAATAAAACGGCAAGGGTGAAGTGGGGGAGAGGAAAACGAGAGGCAAATGGCAAATAATGTAATGCGGGAGATAAGGGTTTGTGATGGGTACTTGGTATGTTGACTTTTGCGTAGACCTCCCCGGCAACGGCGCCAGAAATCCTTCTTGCTGCCTCTTGAGCACTGCGTTGGTTTTCCCTTGAAGAGGAAAGGGTGATGCAGCAAAGTAGCGTAAGTATTTCCCTCAGTTTTTGAGAACCAAGGTATCAATCCAGTAGGAGGCTACGCGCGAGTCCCTCGCACCTACACAAAACAAATAAATCCTCGCAACCAACGCGATAAGGGGTTGTCAATCCCTTCACGGTCACTTACGAGAGTGAGATCTGATAGATATGATAGGATAATATTTTTGGTATTTTCGTGATAAAGATGCAAAGTAAACAAAGCAAAATAAAGACGGCGCCAGAAATAGCTTGTTGTCGGAGATTAATATGATGGAAATAGACCCGGGGGCCATAGTTTCACTAGTGGCTTCTCTCAAGAGCATAAGTATTTTACGGTGGGTGAACGAATTACTGTTGAGCAATTGACAGAATTGAGCATAGTTATGAGAATATCTAGGTATGATCATGTATATAGGCATCACGTCCGAGACAAGTAGACCGACTCCTGCCTGCATCTACTACTATTACTCCACTCATCGACCGCTATCCAGCATGCATCTAGAGTATTAAGTTCATGAAAACAGAGTAACGCCTTAAGCAAGATGACATGATGTAGAGGGATAAATTCATGCAATATGATAAAAAACCCATCTTGTTATCCTCGATGGCAACAATACAATACGTGCCTTGCTGCCCCTACTGTCACTGGGAAAGGACACCGCAAGATTGAACCCAAAGCTAAGTACTTCTCCCATTGCAAGAAAGATCAATCTAGTAGGCCAAACCAAACTGATAATTCGAAGATACTTGCAAAGATAACCAATCATACATAAAAGAATTCAGAGAAGATTCGAATATTGTTCATAGATAATCTTGATCATAAACCCACAATTCGTCGGTCTCAACAAACACACCGCAAAAAGAAGATTACATCGAATATATCTCCACGAGAGAGGGGGAGAACATTGTATTGAGATCCAAAAAGAGAGAAGTAGCCATCTAGCTACTAACTATGGACCCGAAGGTCTGAAGTAAACTACTCACACTTCATCGGAGAGGCTATGGTGTTGATGTAGAAGCCCTCCGTGATGGATGCCCTCTCCGGCGGAGCTCCGGAACAGGCCCCAAGATGGGATTTCGTGGGTACAGAAGGTTGCGGTGGTGGAATTAGGTTTTTGGCTCAGTATCTGATCGTTTGGGGGTACATAGGTATATATAGGAGGAAGGAGTACGTCGGTGGAGCAACAGGGGGCCCACGAGGGTGGAGGGCGCGCCCCCTACCTCGTGGCCTCCTCCTTTGTTTCTTGACATAGGGTCGAAGTCTCCCGGATCATAATCTTCCTAAAAATCACGTTCCCGAAGGTTTCATTCCGTTTGGACTCCGTTTGATTTTCCTTTTCTGCAAAACTCTGAAATAGGCAAAAAACAGCAATTCTGGGCTGGGTCTCCGGTTAATAGGTTAGTCCCAAAAATAATATAAAAGTGAATAATAAAGCCCAATAATGTCCAAAACAGTAGATAATATAGCAGGGAGCAATAAAAAATTATAGATACGTTGGAGACGTATCAAGCATCCCCAAGCTTAATTCCTGCTCGTCCTTGAGTAGGTAAATGATAAAAACAGAACTTTTGATGCGGAGTGCTACTTGGCATAATTTCAATGTAATACTTCTTAATTGTGGTATGAATATTCAGATCCGAAAGATTCAAGACAAAAGTTTAATATTGACATAAAAATAATAATACTTCAAGCATACTAACAAAGCAATCATGTCTTCTCAAAACAACATGGCCAAAGAAAGTTACCCCTACAAAATCATATAGTCTGGCTATGGTCTATCTTCACCACACAAAGTATTTAAATCATGCACAACCCCGATGACAAGCCAAGCAATTGTTTCATACTTTTGACATTTTCAAAACTTTTTCAATCTTCACGCAATACATGAGCGTGAGCCATGGACATAGCACTATATGTGGAATAGAATGGTGGTTGTGGAGAAGACAAAAAGGGAGAAGATAGTCTCACATCAACTAGGCGTATCAACGGGCTATGGAGATGCCCATCAATAGATATCAATGTGAGTGAGTAGGGATTGCCATGCAACGGATGCACTAGAGCTATAAGTATATGAAAGCTCAACAAAGGAAACTAAGTGGGTGTGCATCCAACTCGCTTGCTCACGAAGACCTAGGGCATTTTGAGGAAGCCCATCATTGGAATATACAAGCCAAGTTCTATAATGAAAAATTCCCACTAGTATATGAAAGTGACAAAATGAGAGACTCTCTATCATGAAGATCATGGTGCTACTTTGAAGCACAAGTGTGGTAAAAGGATAGTAACATTGTCCCTTCTCTCTTTTTCTCTCATTTTTTTATTTGGGCCTTTTCTCTCTTTTTTATGGCCTCTTTTTTTCGTCCGGAGTCTCATCCCGACTTGTGGGGGAATCATAGTCTCCATCATCCTTTTCCTCACTTGGGACAATGCTCTAAAAATGATGATCATCACACTTTTATTTTCTTACAACTCAACAATTACAACTCGATACTTAGAACAAAATATGACTCTATATGAATTCCTCCGGCGGTGTACCAGGATATGCAATGAATCAAGAGTGACATGTATGAAAGAATTATGAACAGTGGCTTTGCCACAAATATGATGTCAACTACATGATCATGCAAAGCAATATGACAATGATGGAGCGTGTCATAATAAACGGAACGGTGGAAAGTTGCATGGCAATATATCTCGGAATGGCTATGGAAATGCCATGATAGGTAGGTATGGTGGCTGTTTTGAGGAAGGTTTATGGTGGGTGTATGATACCGGCGAAAAATGTGCAGTTTTAGAGAGGCTAGCAATGGTGGAAGGAAGAAGGGTGCATATAGTCCATGGACTCAACATTAGTCATAAAGAAATCATATACTTATTGCAAAAAGCTACAAGTTATCAAAGCAAAGTATTACGCGCATGCTCCTAGGGGGATAGATTGGTAGGAAAAGACCATCGCTCGTCCCCGACCGCCACTCATAAGGAAGACAATAAATAAATAAATCATGCTCCGGCTTCATCACATAACGGTTCACCATACGTGCATGCTACGGGAATCACAATCTTTAACACAAGTATTTCTCAAATTCACAACTACTCAACTAGCATGACTCTAATATCACCATCTTCATGTCTCAAAACAATTATCAAGCATCAAACTTTTCATAGTATTCAACACACTCATAAGAATTCTTACAAATCTTGTATGCTTAGCATATTAGGGTTATTTAAGAAAATTACCATGCTATTTAAGACTCTCAAAATAATCTAAGTGAATCATGAGAGATCAATAGTTTCTATCAAACAAATCCACCATCGTGCTCTAAAAGATATAAGTGAAGCACTAGAGCAAAACTATATAGCTCAAAAGATATAAGCGAAGCACATAGAGTATTCTAACAAATTCCAAATCATGTATGGCTCCCTCAAAAGGTGTGTAAAGCAAGGATGATTGTGGTAAACTAAAAAGCAAAGACTCAAATCATACAAGACGCTCCAAGCAAAACACATTTCATGTGGTGAATAAAAATATAGCTCCAAGTAAAGTTACCGATGGAAGTAGACGAAAGAGGGGATGCCTTCCGGGGCATCCCCAAGATTTGGCTTTTTGGTGTCCTTAGATTATCTTGAGGGTGCCATGGGCATCCCCAAGCTTTGGCTCTTGCCACTCCTTGTTCCATAATCCATCAAAATCTTTCACCCAAAACTTGAAAACTTCACAACACAAACATAACAGAAATTCTCGTGAGGTCCGTTAGCGAAAGAAAACAAAAGACCACTTCAAGGTACTGTAATGAACTCATTCTTTATTTATATTGGTGTTAAACCTACTGTATTACAACTTCTATATGGTTTATAAACTATTTTACTAGCCATAGATTCATCAAAATAAGCAAACAACACACGAAAAACAAAATCTGTCGAAAACAGAAGAGTCTGTAGTAATCTGTAACTAACGCAAACTTATGGAAATCCAAAAAATCAGCCAAAATAGGACGACCTAGACAATTTATATGGTGGGCGAACGAATTACTGTTGAGGAATTGACAGAATTGAGCATAGTTATGAGAATATCTAGGTATGATCATGTATATAGGCATCACGTCCGAGACAAGTAGACCGACTCCTGCCTGCATCTACTACTATTACTCCACTCATCGACCGCTATCCAGCATGCATCTAGAATATTAAGTTCATGAAAACAGAGTAACGCCTTAAGCAAGATGACATGATGTAGAGGGATAAATTCATGCAATATGATAAAAAACCCATCTTGTTATCCTCGATGGCAACAATACAATACGTGCCTTGCTGCCCCTACTGTCACTGGGAAAGGACACCGCAAGATTGAACCCAAAGCTAAGCACTTCTCCCATTGCAAGAAAGATCAATCTAGTAGGCCAAACCAAACTGAGAATTCGAAGAGACTTGCAAAGATAACCAATCATACATAAAAGAATTCAGAGAAGATTCAAATATTGTTCATAGATAATCTTGATCATAAACCCACAATTCATCGGTCTCAACAAACACACCGCAAAAATAAGATTACATCGAATAGATCTCCACGAGAGAGGGGGAGAACATTGTATTGAGATCCAAAAAGAGAGAAGAAGCCATCTAGCTACTAACTATGGACCCGAAGGTCTGAAGTAAACTACTCACACTTCATCGGCGAGCCTATGGTGTTGATGTAGAAGCCCTCCGTGATGGATGCCCTCTCCGGCGGAGCTCCGGAACAGGCCCCAAGATGGGATCTCGTGGGTACAGAAGGTTGCGGCGGTGGAATTAGGTTTTTGGCTCCGTATCTGATCGTTTGGGGGTACGTATGTATATATAGGAGGAAGGAGTACGTCGGTGGAGCAACAGGGGGCCAAATGTTGAGACCAATATAATTGACACTGTAACACCGGAGGAGTACATAAGGGACACTTTCTAGAACATTTCAGACTCCAAAAAGGAATAGGTATGTGGTACGGTAAGTAAACCGACTCCAAAATGTTTCCAATTATAATTTTTCTCTGTCTTGGAATATTTAAAATATTAGGAAAACTAAAAGTAGTCCAAAGAGCGCACGAGGCACCCACAAGGCTGGAGGGCGCACCCTACCCCCCCTAAGCGCCTCCCTACCCTGTGGCCACCTCGTGTGCCCTCCGGACTCCGTTTTTTTGCACGATACTTCTTTTGGTCAGTAAAAATTCATTATATAATCTACCGAAGGTTTTGACCACCGTACCACGGCAATATCCCCTGTTTTCGTTGTGAGCTATTTTCTGCTAGAATTTTCAAGGCAAGGTATCATGTCGTCCCCCTCCTCCAACAACGCGGGCGATGATGCTTGGCTAATGAAGATAGAGATGAAGAGAGAAGAACTTGGGGAAATCAGCGAGGGTGATAAGATCAAGAAGGCCGCGGAAGATCAAGTTCCAGCAGCAGAAGAAGAAGACATCCTTCAACCTTACTACAATCATCTTACCCCTATTGAAATTGAAGCTTTCAGGATCATTGAATTAGTTCATGTGAAAAACAAATATCTTACCCGTGAAAATATTCGATTGCAAGAGCATATCATTACCCTCTAGAGCATCATTCGTAGATTGGATTTTCTCCTGTGCTCGAAGTGTGGCACGACTTCATCAACAACTGCATCATCACCACCCCCGAAGAAATAGACATAAATACATGGGTATGGGCACTCCCCTTGGCAACTGGCAAGCTTGGGGGGGGGGGTGCCCCGGTATCGTTTCACCATCACACTTTTACCTTTATCGTTTTTTCTTAGTTCGATCCTTTTGGTTATATTTCTATCTAGTAGAATAAAGTTTTAGTATGATCTAGCTTTGAGTTTTTATTTTTGTTCCCTCTATGTAATCGAGTCCACGAGTTATATATAATAAAGAGTAGTTTTGAGTTGAGGGCTTTGCTTTCTTGCTATGATCTTGAGGGAATAAAATTAAAGAAAAGAAATAATAAAAAGATCATATATTGATCTTATGGAGAGTAATGACTTCACATATAAAGAGTATGATGAATAAAATTTGTTGAGAGTTGACAAACATAGTTTTGGTCATTGTTGCAATTAATAGGAAGTAATAAATAAAGAGAGGCTTCACATATAAATATACTATCTTGGACATCTTTTATAATTGTGAGCACCCATTAAAATACGACATGCTAAAATGTTGATGTTGGACAAGCAAGACAACATAATGGGTTATGTTTTCTTATATCCGAATAGAAGTTATATTGTCATGGATCATCCAACATGTTGAGCTTGCCTTTCTCTCTCCTGCTAGCCAAATTCTTTGCACCAAGTAGAGATACTACTTGTGCTTCCAAACATCCCTCAAACCAATTTTGCCATGAGAGTCCACCATACCTACCTATGGATTGAGTAAGATCCTTCAATTAAGTTGTCATCGGTGCAAGCAATAAAAATTGCTCCCTTAATATGTATGATATATTAGTGTGAAGAAACTAAGCTTTATACTAACTGGTGATATGGAAGAAATAAAAGCGACGGACTGCATAATAAAGTTCTTTATCACAAGCGGCAATATAAAGTGATGTTCTTTTGCATTAAGATTTTGTGCATCCAACCATAAAAGCGCATGACAACATATGCTTCCCTCTACGAAGGGCCTATCTTTTATTTTGATCCTCTACCCTTATACAAGAGTCATGGTGATCATCACCTTTCCTTTTTATACTTTTTCCTTTGGCAAGCACTATGTGTTGGAGAGATCCGGATATATATATCCACTCGGATGTAGGTTATCATAAAGTATTATTGTTGACATTACCCTTGAGGTAAAAGGTTGGGAGGGGAAACTATGGGCGTGTTTGGTTGCCCGCATTAGGCCCAGCCTGGCCTGCGTGGGAAGAAAGTGGCCTGTTTGGTTGCCTGCGTTTACTGTGCAGCCCGCATGGCACAAACTTTAAAGCACACTTGGGCTTGGCTCGCTGGAAATGCTAAGATCGGCAGTTTCTAGCGAGCCAGGCTGAGGCGAGCGCACAAGGTGGGCCACTTGCACGAGGGGAGATGGGAGGGATACTAGCTAGTATGCAGCCTGTGCATGCTTATCTTCTCCTACCTCCAGTAACCTTCCCTCTAATCCTGTTCTTCCTAGCCCCTTCCGATCTATACAACGGTGCTTCGATTCGAGGTAAGCTCTACACGAAAAAGATGCACCTCGATGCTACGGTTCCATTCAGGTGATCGGTTCGTAGTTTCGTCGGCCGTAATTTCTTAATTTCGTCTTCCCGTTTGAAGTTGTTCTTGACGAATTTTGTCAGATTCGTCGCGCACGATTGACCGTTTGAAATTCCCTTTGACCAGCAGCCTAATCTCGCAGCTCCTCACAACATTCGTGTTGTAAGTTTTTGGTTTCGACTATCGTAGCTTCATCTCTCTTTGAGCAGCAGCCTACTGCACTGACGCCGCCATGTCAAGCTCCTCTGTCCTCTGCTCAGAGCCCTCCTATTCGTCCCTCTCGACACCGAAGCCCTTCCCATTGACCTCCTTGCCCACGTCCTACTACACTAGAGTCGTTTCCGGCGTCGCTCATCTCGGCCTACTCTCTATCATCCTCCTACTGCACTGGCGCTGAAATGGCGTGCACACTGCTTTCTTGTGTCTTCTGCCTCCATGCACACTGCAGTTCGTCGCGCCACCGACAGGGTCAATCATCTTGGCCTCCTCTCTCTCGCCCTACTACACTGGAGTCATTTACGGTGTCGATCATCTCGGCCTCCTCTCTCGTCCACTGCACTGACGATACCATGGTGTGGGCACTGCATTCTCCTCCTCTGTGGACTGTCTTTGTGCGAGCACCGCAACTAGTTCGCCGACGGTGTCGCTCGCCGTGCCGCCGACGGGGTCGCTCGTCCACGACTCCATGCTCGTCATGTCGGACACGGCGCCGCGGCCACTGTCCACCGCAGTCGCCATGGTCTGGCGCACTCTGCATTTCTTCTCCCACTTCCTCTGCTATCTCTTAACCCTGTGTGCTAAGTGCAAGTGCTAGCTCTTAATCATACCCCATGCGGGCAACCAAACATCACGTAGTTGCATGCGCCGAGACAATGCAGGCAACCAAACAACGTGCCAAAGTTGATCTCCTAATGTAGGCATTCCATATGCAGGCAACCAAACAACTCGCAGATGTCGCATATGAGGCTGTTTTTCAAGAGCCAGGCCGAGTGGAGATGTGTATGCAACGCGGGTACTGTACACGACGGCAACCAAACACGCCCTATAAGCCCCTATCTTTCTCTATGTCCAATTGAAATTTGTACCCATAAGTATCGCGTGAGTGTTAGCAATTGTGAAAGATTAAATGATAGTTGAGTATGTGGACTTGCTGAAAAGCTCTTATATTATCTCTTTCTGATGTTATGATAAATTGCAATTGCTTCAGTGACTGAGATCATAGTTTGTTAGTTTTCAATGAAGTTTCTGATTCATACTTTACTTTGTGAATGAATTGTTACTTTATCATAAGAAATTACATGACAATATATGTTGTTGTTCTAAAGATGATCATGATGCCCTCATGTCCGTATTTTATTTTATCGACACCTCTATCTCTAATCATGTGGACATATTTTTTGATTTCGGCTTTCGCTTGAGGACAAGTGAGGTCTAAGCTTGGGGGAGTTGATATGTCCATTTTGCATCATGCTTTTATATTGATATTTATTGCATTATGGGCTGTTATTACACGTTATATCACAATAATTATGCCTTTCTCTCTTATTTTATAAGGTTTACATGAAGAGGGAGAATGCCGGTAGCTAGAATTCTGGACTGGAAAAGGAGCAAATATTAGAGACCTATTCTGCACAACTCCAAAAGTCCTGAAACTTCACGGAGAATATTTTTGGAATATATAAAAAAATATTGGCGAAGAAAGCACCAGAGGGGGGCCACCTGCCATCCAGAAGGGTGGAGGGTGCACCCTACCCCCTGGGCGCGCCCCCTGTCTTTTGGGCCACCTGGCAGGCCCTAGACTCCCATCTTCTGCTATATGGTGTGTTTTGACCTGGAAAAAAGGAGAAGGAAGATTTTGGGATGAAGCGTCGCCGTCTCGAGGCGGAACTTGTGCAGAACCAATCTAGGGCTCCGGCGGAGCTGTTCTGCCAGGGAAACTTCTCTCCGGGAGGGGGAAATCAAAGCCATCGTCATCACCAAGGATCCTCTCATCAAGAGGGGGACAACATCTTCACCAGCACCATCTCCTCTCAAACCCTAGTTCATCTCTTGTATCCGATCTTTGTCTCAAAACCTCACATTGGTACATGTGGGTTGCTAGTAGTGTTGATTAGTCCTTGTAGTTGATGCTAGTTTGTTTTTTCAGTGGAAGATCATATGTTCAGATCCTTAATGATAATTAATACTCCTCTGATTATGAGCATGAATATGCTTTGTGAGTAGTTACATTTGTTCCTGAGGACAGGGAAAAGTCTTGTTATAAGTAATCATGTGAATTTGGTATTCGTTCGATATTTTGATGAGATATATGGTCTTTCCTCTAGTGGTGTTATGTGAATATCGACTACATGACACTTCACCATGATTTGGGCCTAGGGGAAGGCATTGGGAAGTAATAAGTAGATGATGGGTTGCTAGAGTGACTGAAGCTTAAACCCTAGTTTATGCGTTGCTTCGTAAGGGGCTGATTTGGATCCATATGTTTCATGCTATGGTTAGATTTATCTTAATTTTTCTTTCATAGTTGCGGATGCTTGCGAGAGGGGTTAATCATAAGTGGGAGGCTTGTCCAAGGAAGGGCAGCACCCAAGCACCAGTCCACCCACGTATCAAATTATCAAAGTAACGAACGCGAATCATATGAGCATGATGAAAACTAACTTGACAACAATTCCCATGTGTCCTCGGGAGCGCTTTGCTTTATATAAGAGTTCTTCCTGGCTTGTCCTTTGCTACAAAAAGGATTGGGACATCTTGCTGCACCCTATTTACTTTTGTTACTTATTACCCATTACGATTTATCTTATCACACAACTATCTGTTACCGATAATTTCAGTGCTTGCAGAGAATACCTTACTAAAAACCGCTTGTCATTTCCTTCTGCTCCTTGTTGGGTTCGACACTCTTACTTATCGAAAGGACTATGATAGATCCCCTATACTTGTGGGTCATCAGACACCACGGTAGTTCTACTGAAAATAGCATCAGTCCGAGTTAGGTCTAATCAAACATACCAAAACTATATAAAATTGTTGTAAACATGGCATGAATACTTCATAAATTATAGATACGTTGGAGACGTATCAGCATCCCCAAGCTTAGTTCCTGCTCGTCCTCAAGTAGGTAAATGATAAAATAAATAATTTATGAAGTGTGAATGCTAGCATAGTGCATAAATTTGATCAATGATAGTTCCAAACACCTTTTCTAGCATCATTATATATCATAAACAGTAGCTCATGATCAAGTAACAAGCTATTCACATGTTAAAGTATAGACCATAAACTTTCTTTGAAAACTAACAAACTATGTTCTCAGTCATCAAACAATTGCAATTCATCTTATTTTCAGGAAGGGTCTATGTAAGATCTTGGATTTAGCAAATTCCATATACTCAACTATCATATGGTCTTCCATGATTGCTAACACTCAAATCATATTTTTAGAACAAATAGCCTCCATCGAACACATAGAAATATAGGGGCTTAATGTTTCGCCTCCCAACTTATTTATCATATAGATAATTGTCAACAATAATAGTTCATGATCAAATATATTTGAATGGCCATATATGCTTGGATCTTTCCCCACCACATGATACTTGCCAACTAGAGAATAATTTGAGGTTGAAATTAGAAGGAATAGTATTGACTCTTGCATAAAAGTAAATACATAAAAAGTAAAAGATAGGCCCTTCCCAGAGAGAAGTAGAGGTTGTCATGTGTTTTTTATGTTCGGATGTGCAAACCCTTAATGCAAAGGAACGTCATGTTATATTGCCCTTTGTGATAGCAACCTTCATTATGCAGTCCACCACTTCTATTTCTTTACCATCACAAGTTCGTACAATGCTTATTTTTCCCTTACAATAAAAGATCATACATATTTAGGAGCAATTTTTATTGCTTTTTGCACCGATGACAACTTACTTGAAGAATCTTATTCAATCCATAGGTAGATATGGTGGACACTTATGGCAAGAAACTGGATTTAAGGGTTTTTGGATGCACAAGTAGTATCTCTACTTAGTACAAATTTTTGTCTAGCAAAAGATCCTAAGCAAGCACCACATGTTGGAGGATCCATAACAATATAACTTCTATACAAATATACCCAAACATAACTCATTACGTTGTCTTCCTTGTCCAACTTCAACTAATTTGCTCATGTTTGAAAATAACTAATGGGGCTCACAATCATAGAAGATGTCCAAGATAGTATATTTATATGTGAAATCTCTCTTCCTTCAATATTCTTTCATAAGTTGTTCAAGTGACCAATGTTGTGTTTGCTAACTTTCAATAAATTTTACCACCTATACTTCTTATATGTGAAGTCATTCTTACTCCCCATGGGATAAGCATATGAAACATATATAATTTTAGATTTATTATATTAAATTCATTCAACCATTTACGCATATGATATAAGTGAAGCACAAGAGTAAATGACAAACTACTCCAAAAAGATATAAGTGAAGATTAATGAATAGTCAATTAAGTAGCTATGTGAAGACTCTCTCTCATAAAAAATTAGATCTTAAGTATTTTATTCAAACAGCAAGCAAAACAAAATAAAATGACAATCCAAGGATAACACATATCATGTGAAGAAGCAAAAACTTAGGCTCAACCAAAATTGACCGATCATTGTTGAAGAAGAAAGTGGGATGCCAACCGGGGCATCCCCAAGCTTAGGTGCTTGAGACTTCTTAAAATATTAACTAGGGATGCCTTGGGCACACCCAATCAATCTTGAGCTCTTGTGTCTCCTTAATTCCTCTAATATCACGGTTTCCCTAATTCTTAAAAACTTCATCCACACAAAACTCAACAAGAACTCATGATAAGTTAGTATAAATCAATGCAAAACTTTCTCATTCTCTACTGTAGAGAATCACTAAAATTATAATTTGACATTGGATACTAAATGCCTCTGCATATTTAATACTCCTATCCTCAAATATAATCATTAAAAAAGCAAACATATGCAAACAATGCAATCATAACAGCAATTTGTCTAAACAGAACACTCTGTAAAGGATTAAGGAAGATCCATACTTGTTTAACTAAAATATTCTGAAAATTTGCCACACTGTATAGAATTTATCATAGCTCATTGTGTCAAAATTTCAACATTTTATCACATTCTGAATTTTTTGGAGAATTTATGCAATAGCGTGTAACTTTCTGTTTTGAAACAGCAACTCATACACTTGCAAACTAAGCATGCTGAAGGCTATCCTTGACATTTTATTGAAAGAGAAGATACAAAACCTTATTATAAATGACAGCAAGCAAATCCCAACAAATGAAAATGAAGCTCCAAGCAAAACACATATCATGTGACGAATAAAAATATAGCTCCAAGTAAGGTTACTGATAATGTTGTAGACGAAAGACAGGATGCCTTCCAGGGCATCCCCAAGCTTGGTTGCTTGGATATTACTTGATTATTACCTTGGGGGTGCCTTGTTCATCCCCAAGCTTAGGGTCTTTCCACTCCTTATTCTCCTCAGATCGATATCTCACCCAACTTGAAAACTTCAATCACACAAAACTTAACGGAACTTCGTGAGATGTGTTAGTGTAATAAAGCAAATCATTCACTTGGGTACTGTCAAAGAAAAGATTCATAATTGTTATCACACAGTTCCTACTGTACCTTATCATTTCCACAATTTATATCACTTAATATAAGCTATGGAAACACTAAACAAAGCAAACTATGCATTGAAAACAGAATTTGTCAAAAACAGAATAGCATGTAATGACCTGAACAATGACCATAATTCTGCAACTCGAAAAATCTAAAAAATTAGGAAAATGTAGGGAATTTGTATATCAAACATGTGTAAAATTTTCAAACCAAGAGCACGTTCCAGTGAATTATAGAAATTCCTGGACTGAGCGCAAAAGTTTTTGTTTTTACACAGAATCAAGTCAACTATCATCCACACTATCCCAAAGGCTTCATTTGGCACTTCATTGAAACAAAATATATAAAACATGATTAATACAGTAGCTTAATCATGTTAAAACACAAAAATAGTAGGTATAAATGTTGGGTTGTCTCCCAACAAGTGCTTTTCTTTAATGCCTTTTTAGCTAGGCATGATGATTCCAATGATGCTCGTGTAAGAATAGTAATTGTACCATCAAGAGAGCATCATGAATCACATGGCAAGCACATTTAAATCTAACCCACTTCCTATGCATAGGGATTTTGTGAGCAAACAATTTATGGGAACAGGAATCAACTAGCATAGGAAGGCAACACAAGCAACACTTCAAAACTTTCAACACATAGAGAGGAAACTTGATATTATTGAGATATGTAGAATCATATGTTTCTCTCTCATAATAATTTTCAGCAGCATCATGAATGAATTCAATGGTATAACTATCATATAAAGCATGCTTTTCATGACCCACAAGCATAGAAAATTTATTAGTCTCCACATAAGCAAATTTATTCTCATGAATAGTAGTGGGAGCAAACTCAATGAAATAACTATCATATGATCCTTGATTCACATAACCAATTTGAGCATTAGAATCATGATGACAAGTTTCATGGATATCATTGTCGGTGTCAAAACCGGCCGATCTCGGGTAGGGGGTCCCGAACTGTGCGTCTGAAGATTGAAGGTAACGGGAGACAAGGGGACACGGTGTTTACCCAGGTTCAGGCCCTCTTAACGGAGGTAATACCCTACTTGCTGCTTGATTGACTTTGATGAGTATAGGGGTTACAAGAGTTGGTCTTCCTCGAGATCGTAATGGCTAAACCCTAGATGTCTAGCCTATATGAAATCTGATGGCCTCTACGGACTAAACCCTCTGGTTTATATAGACACCAGAGGGGCCTAGGGTCATACAGAGTCGGTTTACAGAGAAAGGAAACTACACATCCAGACGTCAAGCTTGCCATCCACTCAAAGGAGTGTCCCATCTGGACACGGGGGAAGGCCTTCTATCTTCTATCTCCATGGCCCATCAGTCCGGCCCATGCTACACAGCCCGGACACCCGAGGACCCCATAATCCAGGACTCCCTGAGTAGCCCCCGAACTTGCCTTCAATGACGACGTAGTATTCTGCTCATGTCTTCGGCTTTGCAAGGCGGGTTCTTCATTATAATCCGGACCAATGACAATCCGGTGATAACCTCGATGTCTTTTACGATCCCCCTGTCGACGCTTTGATTTTCACGCGACGGCCAAATATGAACGGTCTATGCTTTTTTTGCAAATAAGCTCATCATTACGCTTGGATAGCACCTATATAAGGAGATGTAGATCTCCAAATGTCATCTCACATCGCGCAGAAAGAAAACCACCAAGTTCAGCCACGAGCAAAGCCTTCCATCATGGCCAATGCCCCAGGATCCTCTTCGCGCCCCCATGGCCCTCAAGAGGGTGATTGGCAGAGTTGCTTCGTGCCTCATCTTCAGCTGAGCTGACTCCAGACATAGGGTTACCTCCCCCTCGCGGATCTAGTCTCCGTTCGAGCGGGCTTGTATTCAATCGGCAACGATGCGATGGTTGAGAACTTCCCCAACCCCAATAAGGAGGAGAGGGTGTGCTTCGTCCCATTTTTGTTGCGGGGCCTAGGATTTCCAATCCATCCCTTCCTCCGGGGGTTATTGGAATTTTATGACATCCAACTACACAACCTGACCCCAGGTTTGATTCTGCACGTCTCAGGTTTTGTTGCCCTCTGCGAGCTATTCTTAGGCATCGAGGCCCATTTTGAATTATGGAGGAAATTATTTTGCCTCGTTCCCCGCCACCAAGGAGGTTCCATATTTGAAGTAGGTGGTGCCGAAGTATGGCGTATAGCCGGATCCGGATACCTTGTAGGAACACCTAAAGAGGTATACCCGAAGTGGTCCTCAGAATGGTTTTATATTGACGACGTCCTGATGCCGGACCCAGTTCGGCATGGTCTCCTTGAATTTTCCAATGCTCCTTTAAGGAAGCGCTTCAACTGGCATCCCCGCAGTCCCATGGAAGAGGACAGTGCAGAGATAAATAGGTTGGTCAGCAAGGTCAGGTTGCTAGCCCATACCGAGCTCTCGATAGTTGAAGTCATGGCCATTGCAATAAAGAGGTGTGTCCAGCCTCTTCAATCTAGAGTAACTCCCTTATGGTGCTACAACAGAGAAGACAACGCGTCCCGCTATAGACGGAAGGGTCCGGATACTCCAGCCGAACTGGCCTCAATTTTGGCTGATCTGTGTAAGGGCGTAAAAGAAGATTTTCTCCGATTAAACTGCCGAGAGGCTTATTCTATGTACACTCCTATTGAATGGGTAAGATCTCGATCACCTGTGCTTATTTCATTGTGTTGCAGACACTAATCGAATTTAATCTTTGTTGCCACCAACAGTAATGGAGGAGGATGACCGAGGACATCCACTGTCCTGCTCCCCAGCCAGAGGATCATAATCGTGATAAAGATCCTGGCTTTTGCGAGGATCCGGACATATATATAGAATTCGATGATGGGGTATTCTATCAAGTGAGCCTTGATGGTTCGGAAGTGGCTATCACCGCCGACTACCCTCACCTTTATTCCATCTGCATCGTGAGTATCCGGAGGCTTCTTAAAAGGAGATCCTTATTTGCATCCTTACCCGTTGTACTGATCCGGTATTTTAACAGGATCGGCGCTCTAGGGACCGTATCTCCTCAAGGGCGGCTCTTACACAAGGCCGTCGTTCAAAACGAAAAGGGGTCGGGAGCATTATGGAAACCTCACAGTCTTCCAAGAGGTATGTGTGCTTTAATATATGCCTAGGCATGAGTCTAGGTTGTTAAAAGTCTCCCTTTTTATTCTTGAGATCAGGAGGAGTACGCGGCAGACGGTGGGAAAACGCCCGATTAGCCAAATGTCCACTAATCCGGTGCCGGACTCGTCAACTAGGATGCGAGCTGACACAATGCCCGTTCCGCCTCCTCAAGAGGATTCGATGACGTATCAGTCACGAATTCCGAAGTGGAGAGCGTGATGAATCACCATCGATTATTAGGAGGCTATGCGTGCTCCGGCCTTTCCGAACAAGAGTTTGCCGCACTGAGTTTGGCGGATGCATATATCCGAGCCGCTCGAGATGGACTTGTCGGAGTCATTCAACTGTTCTTGAAGGATATACAGGTAAAATTTGATGCAATTTGTATGGTCATATGCCAGTAGCCCCCGAGACTTGAAACGGTGAAGCAAACCGATTTAAGGATCGATAATTTTTGTGGGTTCCGAAACAAAAGAACACTATGCTAGCCCAGGAGCCGAACACAAACCAGGCACAACTGAATGCGATCACCGCCGAACTAGCGGAATTGAAAGAGACCGTGACGGGCGCATCTAGACATACCGAAGAGATAGAGAGCTTGAAGGCTCAGCTATCGGCCGTTCAGAAGGAAAATGAAAAACTGAAGGGCGGCATGTTCGGTATGTCTTCCACTCTTATTTAGAACCACCATAGGTGCTCATGTGTAGTCCATAATGCGGAATATCATGAGTTTGCTGCTGTAGGTCTATTAACTGGCCGGCCGGAAGAGGAAGTATCCGGATTTCAAGGCGACGTGCTAAAGGAGTTGTCCGCCGTGCATGCTCGGGCCCGGAAATCCATGAGGAGTATGGTGAAGGCGTTATGGCCATCTGATACCACTCCAAAAAGTATGGAGGGCCTGGCAAACCTGTTCAAAGGTGCTCGACGCCGGTTCGAGCTATGGAAGACGTCTGCCTGCCGTGAAGGCGCATGAGAAGCCTGGGCCATGGTGAAGACACGCTTCACTAAACTGGACCCGAATCATATGGCCCGAGTAGGACCACAGGGAACAGATGGGAAGGAAATCCCTTTAAATTTTGTCTATGATCAAGTAAAGATTGCTGCAAAATATTCGCTGGAAGACTGTAGATTAGACAGACTTATAGACGGAATAGATAAGGAATAGGTTTTGACTTAATGTATCAATGTACATTTATGATCAACCTTTGGTTTGATCCGAACATGTGAAATGATTTTGTCATCGTAGGCTTTCGGCTTTAACCTCCGGACCAAAATGGCGGAGTATTTTCGGATACTTAAGACAAAAGGAAGTATTTATCTGGAAACCAGGCAACCGAGTCATTGTGCTCGAACAGACAAAAAATTCGAGTTCGGGGTGTATGTTATATTACATATGTAAGAAACATCTTCCAAGGAAAATAGTTCTGTTAAGGGTTCCTTTCCTTGGGTCGGCATATTATGATTACACATGCCGGGGTGTGTGGTCCATAATAAGGAAAAACTGTCTCGCAGTGCTTAAAATGGTTGCAATACGGCAACAATATGTCGTTTTAGTGCCAACCAATTATTCCCTTAAGAACGCTAGCTTTCGGCTTCACCCGTTTGAGGTACATGTCCGGATAACCCGGTTGTAACAATCGCAGAGGTGTTCCCTTTATGCCCTAGCTGAACAATCGGGAACGCAGGGCATAAGCACAGGAGCAAGGTAACCCAGCTTGGCAAAAACTTAAGTCATAGAAGTGCATATAATGGCAAAAAGGATGTATATCCGTAAATGACACATATATTGTGAGCTCTAGGCTTGGTATAATAATAAGCTTCTACTTACAGAAGCCCCAGTCATGGTGGGGTATGTACATTTAAGGATGTATACCCCTTAAGTGTTCGGCCTATCCGAGCACACCATGGGAAACATATAAAAACGAAAAAAGGAAAAAAATCGAAAAGGAGACAAAAGAACGAATAAGAAGCATGGCCGGACTTATGCGTAGAATCTTCGGAGCCGGGCAGCGTTCCAAGGGTTCGGCTCTAAGCGACTATCCGATGCATTGTGAAGGTGGTAGGCTCCTCCAGTGAAACTTCATCTATAATGAAGGGACCTTCCCATTTTGGTTTGAGTTTGTCCTTTTTCTTCTCTAGGAGGCGTAAAACGAGCTCACCGACATTATAAGTCTTTGCCCGCACTTCTCTGCTTTGGTATCTCCGAGCTTGTTGTTGATAGAATGCAGAACGGGCTTTTGCGACATCGCGCTCCTCCTCCAGGCCATCTAAGTCATCCTGCCGATCGAGCTCGTCCTCTCTCTCTCTCTCTCTCTCTCTCTCTCTCTTCATACATGCGCACTCGAGGTGAGTCATGAATAATGTCGCTGGGAAGACAACCTCTGCGCCATACACCATGAAGAACGGTGTGTATCCGGTCGTGCAATTGGGCATGGTCCGCAACCCCCAGAGTACGGAATCGAGTTCCTCGACCCAGTGTTTATCCGACTCCTTTAGGGATAGTCTAGGTTTGATGCCGCTCATTATCAGGCCATTAGCCCGTTCGACCTGACCGTTTGTTTGAGGGTGATATACGGAGGCGTAATCGAGCTTGATGCCTAGGTTAGCACACCAATTATTCACCTCATTGGCTGTGAAGTTAGAGCCGTTGTCAGTAATAATGTTGTGCGGGACACCATAACGGTGTACGACACCGGATATAAAATCTATCACTGGTCTGGCTTTAGTCGTTTTTACTGGTTTGGCCTCTATCCACTTAGTGAATTTATCCACCATAACCACTAAAAATTTCTTATTATGGCTTCCCCCTTTAAGGGGTCCGACCATGTCTGGCCCCTAGACCGTGAAAGGCCAGGTAATGGGGATTGTTCTTAGGGCGGTGGGCGGCATATGGCTTTGATTGGCAAAAAGCTGGCATCCGACACAATGCTGTACAAGGGCTTGTGCATCTGCTCGGGCCGTGGGCCAGAAGAAACCTGTACGGAAGGCCTTGCTTACGAGGGCCCGAGCTGTAGCGCGATGGCCGCCGAGGCGAGCATGTATTTCGGCCAAGAGCTGCCGCCCCTCCTGTTCGGAGATACATCTTTGAAGAACTCTAGTAGTGCTTTTCTTGTAGAGTTCTCCTTCGTGAACTTTCTAGGCCTCGTTCTGGTCATCAGGGAGCTCCTGCCTATTAAGGTAGGCTAAGAAGGGTTCAGTCCATGGAGCGATTACCGCCATGATTACATGGGCGGCAGGCGTTGGTTCGGTGCCCGAACCCCCGATGATATCCGAATCGTGTTTGGCATCCGGGGGTATGATCGGCGCCGGACTGAGCTGATATTTTGAGCACGGCGTTGCGGTAGGCTGCCATCTTTGGATCTTTTGCATCAAATTCTCCATTTATTTGAGATATCGCGAGGATTGAATCCCCACACACCTCGAGGCATTGTATGCCCGTAGAAACGGCCATCTAGAGACCATGCAGTAGTGCCTCATATTTGGCCGCGTTATTGGAGTCCGTATACATGATTTGTAATACATAATGGACTATGTCCCCTGTAGGGGATATTAGGATGACACAACCCCCCAATCCGGCTAACATTTTAGAGCCATCGAAGTACATCACCCAGTTGGAGTATGTGCTGTACTCTTGAGGGAGTTCGGCTTCTGTCCATTCGGCGACAAAGTCGGCTAACACCTGAGATTTAATAGCTCGGCATGGCTTGTATGTTATTTCAAATGGTAAGAGCTCGATAGCCCATTTGGCAATGCGGCCGATGGCATCTCGATTGTTTATGATGTCATTGAGTGGTACTTCGGAAGCCATCGTGATCGAGCACTCTTGAAAGTAGTGTCGCAGCTTCCAAGATGCCATGAAGACTGCATACGCTATCTTTTGATAGTGCGGGTATCGGGATTTGCATGGTGTAAGGACCGCCGATACATAGTATACTGGTTTTTGGAGTGGGAATTTGTGTCCCTCTTCCTCTCGTTCGACGACGAGCACATCGCTCACCACCTGGTGAGTTGCAGATATGTAGAGCAACATAGGTTCGCCGACGTTTGGTGCGGCAAGGATTGGGTTGCTTGCTAACAATTTTTTTATTTCTTCCAATCTGGTTGTTGCCGCATCTGTCCACTCAAACTGGTCGGTGCGTCGGAGCAGGCGATAAAGTGGCAGTGCCTTTTCTCCCAATCTGGAAATAAAGCGGCTCAAGGCTGCCATGCACCCTGCTAGTTTTTGGACCTGTTTTAGGTCTGTTGGCATTGCCAATTGTGACAGGGCCCGGATTTTGGCTGGATTTACTTTGATTCCTCTATTGGAAACAATGAACCCGAGGAGCTTTCCGGCCGGAACGCTGAAAACGCATTTTTCTGGATTGAGCCGTATGTCATATGTTCGGAGGTTGTCGAATGTAAGGCGTAAGTCGTCCACCAATGAGTCGGCATGTTTAGTTTTGATGACTACATCATCTACATACCCCTCTACCATCTTGACAATTTGTTTTTCCAGGCATGTTTGAATCATGCGTTGGTAAGTGGCGCCGGTGTTTTTGAGTCCGAAAGGCATAGTGTTGAAGCAGAAAGGCCCATACGGAGTAATGAATGCCGTTGCGGCCTGATCGGATTCCTTCATCTTGATTTGATGGTATCCGGGGTATGCGTCAAGGAAGCACAGTGAATTGTGTTCGATAGTCGCGTCAATGATTTGGTCAATGCGGGGAAGCGGGAAGGGGTCCTTAGGGTAGGCCTTGTTAAGGTCTTTGAAATCGACACAAAGGCGCTAGGATTTGTCCTTCTTTGGTACCATGACCATGTTTGCCAGCTAGTCCGGGTGTTTGATCTCACTGATGAACCTAGCTTCCAGTAGTTTGGCTAGCTCCTCCCCCATAGCTTCTCGCTTGGGTTCAGAAAATCACCATAGCGTTTCCTTGACTGGTTTGAACCCCTTTATTAAGTTGAGGCTGTGTTCGGCCAGTCCGCGTGGGATTCCTGGCATATCCTAAGGATGCTAGGCAAAGATGTCCCAATTCTCACGCAGGAACGCCCTTAGAGCGTGTAAGTGCATCTAGTGCCCCTTAGTGATTTTGGTGTATTGAAGACTTATAGGTTAAGGGACTGATGCGCTTGTGAGTGTACACAGGTCTATAAGTCTATGAGGAGTTTGATATTTACAGAGAAAGTCGACCCCTAAAAATGAAGTTCTTCGACTGAAGACTTTGGATTTCTGAAGACTTTCTGAAGACTTTGAAAGTGAAGAAATTGGTGTGACCTTGAAGACTTGGTATTCATTCGAGGAACATGAAGCGTGAAGACTTTTGTTTTCGTAGTTTCTTTTTTCTCTTTCTTGAGTCATTGGAAACACCGTACTCTTAAAGGGGGTCGCGGAAATACTAAGGAAAAGTTTCCATGTGATGCTCAACTCAAAATCCTACACCTACCAATCCCTTCGAGTGAAGCCATTGGAAACCTCATACAGTTCAGTCAATTTCTTCAGTGACAGAGACGAAGTTCTTCTGGTCTCTGAGGAATTTGTTCTGACTGAGGAGTTAGGAATTCGCTAGTGCGGATTGCCTACACAGTGAGGAACATGATAGCCCTGAGGTATTTGATACTCAAAATTCCGACCATTGTTTGCTACGCGCCAGCTGTCCCAAAATATCTACCCACCTAATGGTCATATCATTGAAGGGCATTTATGTCTTATCATGTCGGGCTGCTCCCTAGGCTATAAATAGCCGCCCCCTACAACCACTAGCTGGTTGGCTACTCCGAGAGAAACTGACACTTGTCATTTGAGAGCATCCCATTCTCCGAGGACTTTGAGCAAAAATCATCAAGTGAGGAATACCCAAACCAAAACACCTACAAACCCAAAGTGATTGAGCATCACTGAAGAGATTGATCTTGCGTAGATCCGACGCTTGTTACCTTTGAAGACTGTGCTTCTTCCAGACGGTTAGGCTGTCGGTGTACAAAAGAAGGGGCGCACCTTTGTACCCCTTTACTTGTGCACGGGCAGTCGGAGCCGCGCCCACGGTCGCACCAAGCAGAACAGGGGAGGTAAACCAAGGTAAAACCGAAGCCCAAGACAACCAGAGCAACACCAAAGCCAAAGAACACAAAGGACAGGGAGACGAAGCAGGTTCCCCAGGCAAGACCCTTGCCGGGGCAGCCTCAGCGACCCCGTCAAGCCCCTTTGCGGGGGCGGCTCGTCAAACACCAATAGGGCGAGCCACCCTTGAGCCCACATCCCCAACACCATCAGCCACGTGGAGCCAGGGTTCGGGAGGCACCTCTGTGGTGGCATGCAGATCTTTGTGAAGACATATTCAAGATCAGATGAGGATTAGAAGACAACGATCCTCGGCAAGATCCTTGCCGAGGAGAGCCACGAGACCCCCGGCAAGATTCTTGCCGGGGACGACAGCGCGCCACGGCAAGACCCTTGCCGCGCCCCCCCCCGGCAAGGATCTCGCCGAAGACGCCAGCAAGGCCACTGCTAGGCCTGCACCAGCCAAGTCTCCACCGCCATTCGCATGTAGCTGCCAGCCCAAACCAGCCGGGCAGGCACCTGCGTGGCAACATGCAGCTTCCAGCAGGCGCCTGCGTGGTGGCATGCAGATCTTCGTGAAGACCCTACCACCGCGCCACCTCAGCTGCCTGCCTGCCTACATGGCGCCGCACGCATCGCTGGCCAGGGCGCGTGTCGAAGCGAGGAGGAGCGGCGACGGACGGGACGTGCCTCGCCCCCGTCCCCGATAAACCTAGGGGACACCTCAGCGGCTCATTAAATGCGACTTGTCCTGTAATACGAGCAATAAGCTCGCAATACTGTACGCCTTTCCACCTCTTGTATGCCACTGTGGCAGTCCCTTTCGCCTATAAAAGGAGGCCCATGGCATACTGGAAGAGGATTCGGCTCTTTCAAACCACGCACTCACCATAGCTAGTTCGAGAGGTCAAGAACTCTCTGAAATACACCCACCAAAGTAGGACTAGGGTTTTACGCATCCCCGCGGCCCGAACCTGGGTAAACGATCCTTGTGCTGACTACTGATCCTGCTCTTCTTGCAACCCTGCGCCCCGGCAACCGTAGTACGGATCCTTGTGATCCCATAGGTGTCGTTCCACACCGACATCTTTGGCGCGCCAGGTAGGGGGCGCAATTGTGAGAATCTGGTCTAGTAGTTGGCCTAGCAGTTCCTCATCGCCATGACTCCCAAGAAGGAGATGGCCAGGAGAAAAAGGGCGCCACCTGCGAACGCGAAGGACGCCAGCGCGGCAGCAGAAAAGCTAAGTCATTCGGAACTTTGAGTTACTTCCTTTTTATATATAAGGTTATCGTCCTCAGAGATCTTTCCTATGTATGAGAAACCTGCACGCAAAGGGGCCCTCCCGCAATTGACAATGCCCTTGTTCTGTTTCGAGTCCACTCAACAGCTCAAAGCGGCGCGTGGAGAGTGGCGGGGTAGCCTTCCGCACTTGGCAACACTCCCGACTCTGACTCGAGTCAAACTCGACAGTTCGGGCGGCCGCGCTAAGGGCGGTAAGGTGGTTCGCCTGGCAGCAAGCACACCCGGCAGGCCAATGGGGATCCGTCCCCAAGACGCCGCCCTGGGTTTACGCGCCGGCAAACCTACCCGGTTAACGTAGGGTGGACACACAAAGGAAAATTGAACGGGAAAATAACATGCATGATATTAAAAGTGCTGCAGAGTCATATTACATCAAATTGTTGCTGCGGTTCTAACTAGAGATAGCAATTGTCTTGGTTGTGAACCTGCAGCGGTGATAAGAAACGGGGTGCCTAATCCCGGCGCTGGCCCTCCACCCTCAGAATTCCGCCGACACGGCTGATGATGGGCTTGATGCGCTCCCTGAGCAGCGCGAGGTCGGTACCTTCCGGCAAGCTCTCCAGCGCGGCGTCGAAGTCGAGGTCGGGGTACCAGTGTGCCACCTTGGTGAGAACATTGGTCATGGCGCCCTGGCAAAGCCTCTGGCCTCGTCGGCCAGCGAGGCCGCCCGGTTGGCGTGAAGCTGCTCCAGGGCCCCGAGAACACACTCGAAGAACAAGGTCAGCTTGGCGTTGGTGGTCCCGTTGTGCTCCGGGGCGTACCTCATGCTTGGCATCCCCATGGTAGCCAACTGCGCAGTGATCCTGCCGGCGACGTCCTCGAGGCGGCCGATCCAGCGGTTCACGCCCTCCTTGAAATCCTTGTGCTCGGCGGCCTCGTTCTTCTGCAGCTGCTTCTCGGTCTCCAGCTCCTTGGCCAGGATCCCCTCCAGGGTTTTGGCCTCCGTGAGCATCCCCTCGAGGCCCTCCAGCTTCAGCGTGAGGTCCTCGATGGACTTGTTAGCCTCGGAGAGCTCCCCAGCCCTGCTGATGGCCGCGCCCTGCGCCTTTGTCAGGGCGCTGTTGAGCGTGTCCTTCTCCTGGGACAGCTTCAGGGCCTGCTCCTTCAGCCCGTCTCGCTCCGCCTCCAGCTTCTTCACCTTGTCGGCGTGAACCTGGGCCTGGGCATCGAGCGCCTCTTTGTGCCTCTCTCCAGCTCACTGGTCCACTGCAAGACAAGCTTCTCCACCTCTTCATCCTTGCCGCGAAGCGTGGCGGCAAGCTTCTCCTCGCGCGCGGTGAGGTCCTCTTCCTGAGAGTTTAGCGCGTCCTGGTGCTGGGTTCGGGCGGCCTCGGCTGCCGTGGCAAAGCCCGCCGCCGTCTCCTGGGCCTTCTCGATGTCGGCCAGCTTCATGGTGAGCTCCACATCATGCTTGGCCAGCTCGCCCTGGGCGGCCTTCAGCTCGTCGCGAGCCTCGCGGAACCAGTCCTGCGTCTCGGCGATGCGCTTCTGGAGGTCCGCCTCCGCCTTCTCCACCACCACCGTCATGGACTTAGCCTTGTCCAGGCGGGCGCGGTGGAGCGCCTGGAGCTTCCAGAAGCTGGCGCCCATGGCGTGGAGGAGCCGCTCTTCCTGCGAGCCGTCGCCACCAACGCTCGGCTCGTCGACGACCTCAAGCCCGGCGGCGGCAAGAACTTCATCGTTGAACACCACTCCCTTGACGGGTGCCCTGGTGCTTGACGCACCTGGAAGGTGGATGAACAAGTCGTCACTCACCCTCAGGTATTTGCCAGAGCCGGAAGCAGTAGAGGACGAAGGCTGGTCATCAGCCACCTCCTCCTCCTCGGCAGCGGCCCTGCCGGCCTCCCCGGCAGGCCCCTTGCCGGTCTCCTCAGCGGTGGCCTTGCCGGCCTCCCCGGCAGGCCCCTTGGCGGCGTCCTCAGCAGCGCCCTCGGCGGCCTCCTCGACGGTGATCCTCTCGGCGTCCGCCTCGGCGGCCTTGGCGACGTCCTCGATAATGGCGTCCACGTCCTCTAGGTTCACCGAGGAGGAATCTGGACACCGGAGAAGGGGGTGAGGGAAGGCCAAGACCAAGGGCCAGCAAGAAAGAAAAAGGAACAGGGACGAGAGGCGAGCGACTTACCACCGCCGGTGCCAGGCTGGGAAAAAGAAGTCCCCTCCCCACCAACATTTGGCGTCGAGGCAAAGCCACCAGCGCCCAAGTTCTCCTCCTCCTCCATGTGTGTGGGCTTGGTGCTTGGCGCCCTTACTGGGGACGCCCCTCGGGGCGGCGTGGTCGATGGGGGCGGCGTGTTGGGAGTAGCCCTCTGCGGCTCCTCCTGCTGCCGCTCTCCTCCTGCATACCCGGCAAGGTTAGCACCAAAGTATCGTACCCCTGACACATGTTGACAAGGGGAGGGTGGTGAGCTTACGCTGTGGGCTGGACCGGGGGCTGCTGTCCGGGCTACTCAGCACCACCAGTGGCGCTCTTGAAGTACCAGCCGGGGGCTGGCCGCCCGCCGAGGTCTTGGCCCTCTTCACCCTTTGGGCCAGCGTCTCCACATCCCTGCCAGGATAAAAACAAGTCAAGACAAGCGACACAGATTGAGGAGGCAGAGATGACGGGAAGGAGCCAGATACTTACTCGTTGTCCGCCTCCTCCTCTGCTGTTTTCCTCTTCCTCCTCGGGCTGATGGACCCGTAGTCAAAAGTGACCCACGCGTCGGCATCCGCCGGAGGAGGGGAGGAGGGTGGAGTCTGCGGGCGCATGGACGAAGAAGAAGCAGATGCCTTCTTCCTCGCTGCCGCAACCTTCACCACCTTCTTTGCCGCCGTGGCCCTCGTCTGGTGCGCGGACTCCTCCGGGGACTTTGGCCGCCGCGCGGCCCTGGCGGACCACACCGGCTCGCCAGAAGTGGCTCGCCACAGGACTCGCCCTCTCCCCGTGGCCGGAGGGTCAACAACCCCAGCCTCCTCCCCCGACGACTCGTCGGCTGCTCCCTCAACCAGAGGAGCCTCGGTGCCGGCACTGCTGGCCTCCCCGGCGGCCGCCGCCCACCGGGCGAGCTCCTCCTCCTCCGCGGCCGTCGTGGCCTTGTCCTCCATGCCACCAGCGCTGCCGGCAGCTTGAACAAGGGCCCCTTGAAGACCTTTCCGGCCTTTTCGGCGGCCCTTGCGACCTTGCCGGTCCGCTCGACCTCGCCATCACAGCCCACGTCAAGCTGGACGAGCCGTTGGCAGAAATGGGCATGCCCCATCACTGTGAAGTTCTGGTCGAGGCCGGGGCGAAGCCGCATGATGTCGGCGGGTTTCATGAAGAGCCAGGCGGGCCTCCCCTTGTTGTGCAGTGGAGCAATCCGGCGGTGGATGAAGTCCGCCCCGATCATCTCAAGGGTGAGCCCGGCCTCGGTGAGCCGAAGGATCCTGGTGGTGACGACCGTGAGCTTCTCGTCGTTGGCGTCGACATTGCTCCAATCACTTCTGCGGACCGGCGGCGCCCGGCGAACTTCGCAGAACACCGGCGGGTCCTTCTCTTCGATCCAGCACCACCGGCCCCGCCATTCTTCCCACCTCTTCTTCATGGCACCCTCCGGATACGCCCCCTTGGACCTTGGGATCCAGTGATGCAACCGGAGATGGCGCCCCCTAGTTGGATCCGAGGGGAGAAGTAATGGCGAAAGAGCGCCGTGTTGGGGTGCACCCCGGCGAAGCCTTCGCAGAGGTGCGCGAAAAGGGCCATGCACGCCACCGCATTCGGGGTAAAATCCAAGAGGCGGAAGCCAAAGGTGTGCATGATGTCGGTGAAGAAATCAGAGAAGGGAGGACAAAGCCTGCAGGAAAAATAGTCGACAAAGAAGGGGTACCGATTTGGGGCTGCCTCGGTGCAGTTGGCGGGGATGACGCGCGTGGCTGGATGCCCTGACTTCTCTCCCCCCGTCTTCACCCCCCACAGGGGAAGAAGGCGAACTGCGTCCGCTGCACCGCCAGCGCACTCTCCGGCGGCTCTGCCGCTCCGACGTTCTTAGCCACACCCTTGCCCTTGACGGATTTCGGCGCCATGGCGGCTGGGAGAGAAGGGCAGAGCAGAGGGCGGCGGGAACACAACGGCGGCGAGCGAGAGCGAAGCTTGGGAAGAAGAGGAAGACGAGCGGAGGCTTCCGAGATTGGGATTGCGCGAAGGGTAAAAGGAACAGTGCGCTCACGGTCCCTCCCTTTTTATGGGGAAGGTGCAGCTCGCGCTGCCCATTTACTGCGATGTGACGCATGCGTGTAGGAACCGCCCCACGCATGCCGCACACGCATCGCGCACCCCTCCACGCCGCGCCACGCCGCACGCGGGTCGTGGGAAGCGAAGCACGTGAAAAGTTTTACCGCGGTAAAAAAACCGCCCCGCCTGCCCGCACGCCGTTTTGGGCCTGGCCCAACAACGCGTCGCGCTTATGTGTGGCCCAGGCCCGGGGGCTCCTGCCGGTGTACAAAAGAATGGGCGCACCTTTGTACCCCTTTACCTGTGCACGGGCAGTCGGAGCCGCGGCCACGGTCGCACCAAGCAGAACAGGGGAGGTAAACCGAGGTAAAACCGAAGCCCAAGACAACCAGAGCAAAACCAAGGCCAAAGAACGCAAAGGACAGGGAGACGAAGCAGGTTCCCCCGGCAAGACCCTTGCCGGGGCAGCCTCAGCGACCCCGGCAAGCCCCTTTGCCGGGGCGGCTCGTCAAACACCAACAGGGCGAGCCACCCTTGAGCCCACATCCCCAACACCATCAGCGACGTGGGGCCAGGGCTCGGGAGGCACCTCTGTGGTGGCATGCAGATCTTTGTGAAGACATATTCAAGATCAGATGAGGATTAGAAGACAACGATCCTTGGCAAGATCCTTGCTGAGGAGAGCCACGAGACCCCCGGCAAGATTCTTGCCAGGGACGACAGTGCGCCACGGCAAGACCCTTGCCGGGCCCCCCGGCAAGGATCTCGCCGAAGACGCCAGCAAGGCCACTGCCATGCCCGCACCAGCCAAGTCTCCACCGCCGTTCGCATGCAGCTGCCAGCCCAAACCAGTCGGGCAGGCACCTGCATGGCAACATGTAGCTTCCAGGTCAACTCAGTAGGCGCCTGCGTGGCGGCATGCAGATCTTCATGAAGACCCTACCACCGCGCCACCTCAGCTGCCTACCTGCCTACATGGCGCCGCACGCATCGCTGGCCAGGGCGCGTGTCGAAGCAAGGAGGAGCGGCGACGGACGGGACGGGCCTCGCCCCCATCCCCGATAAAGGTATGGGACACCTCAGTGGCACATTAAATGCGACTTGTCCTGTAATACGAGCAATAAGCTCGCAATACTGTGCGCCTTTCCACCTCCTGTATGCCACTGTGGCAGCCCCTTTCGCCTATAAAAGGAGGCACATGGCATACTGGAAGAGGATTCGGCTCTTTCGAACCACGCACTCACCATAGCTAGTTCGAGAGCTCAAGAATTCTCTGAAATACACCCACCATAGCAGGACTAGGGTTTTACACATCCCCGCGGCCCGAAGCTGGGTAAACGATCCTTGTGATCCTGTGCCCCGGCAACCGTAGTAGGGATCCTTGTGATCCCATAGGTGTCGTTCCACACCGACATAGGCGTCATGGTCTGAGCATCCAAGAGGAAATTGTGGATCGCCAAGTGACCGAGTTTGTGAAGGTTTGGAAGTCACCTGAAGACTTACCACGAGTGATTGGGCGAGGTCTGTGTGACCTTAGCTCAAGGCGAATACGGTGAGGACTGTGTGTCCGGGACTGTGTGTCCTCAGGTTTAAATACCTAGCCGCTCCAACTAGACGTACAACTGACACAGCAGTTGGAACTGGTCTACCAAATCATTGTCTTCACCAAGCTTACTGGTTCTATTTCCTCAACTCTTTCATTTCCTCTTTACTGTGTTGAGTGCCTGTTCATATCTGTTTGAAGACTTTCTCAATTTCCTCAATTCAATTTCTTTAGTCTGTTTGTCTTCATCCTGTGTTATCTTGTGTTTACGCTTTCTGTACTTTGAGCTTGTCTTCATTTCATCATGATGACCATGCTTGTGTTCTTTTATGTTCACATCTAAGTACTTATTCCGCTGCAAGTAGTTCTTCGCTTAGGAATTTCCTCACCTGCAAATTCCTCAGTGAAGAATTCATAAAAATCGCCTATTCACCCCCCTCTAGTCGATATAACGCACTTTCAGTTGGTATCAGAGCAAGGTACTCACTTGTTCTGTGTGATTTTGGTTTAAGTTATGTCGACCGCAGGTATGATCAAGGTCTCTGCTAGTTGCCCTACCTTCGATGGGATGGACTACCCCTACTGGAAGAATAAGATGCGAATGCATCTTGAGGCAATTGATAACGATCTCTGGTATGTTGTGGAAAATGGTGTTCCCTCAGTCACACCTTCTCTGAATGTTGCTGATGTGAAGAGATTCAAGCAACTCGATTCTCAAGCGAAGAACATCATATGTGGCCATCTGAGCAAAGGGTAGTATGGAACAGTGAGTGCTTTGGAAACTGCTAAGCTTATCTGGGATAGGCTGTCCAAAGTCAATAAAGGAGTCTCAACTCAGCGAGACTCTCGAGTTGACGTTCTTCGTAATCTCTTCAACCACTTCAAAAGACTCGACAATGAAAATTTTCAACAAACCTTCGATTGCCTCACGGACATCTCAAATGAGCTTCAAGCACTCGGTGCCACTAACATCACCGACCATGAGGTGGTGAAGAAGTTGCTGAGATCGCTTGATTCCTCATTTGAGACTCTGGCACTGATGATACAAGAACGTGGAGATTACAAGTCACTTGATCCCGCTGATATCCTTGAGAGGCTAAATACTCATGAGTTCCAGCTTGCTAAGAAGGGAGATCTCTATGGTTCAAGCTATAGCAGATCACGTGCCCTGAAGGCCACAGCAGTCTCTGAATCTGAAGATGAAGATTCTGGTAGCAGCCTTGGTGATCCTGAAGAACTGAGCCAGGAGCTAGCACTGCTCGTGTAGAAATTTCAGAAGTTCTCAAGACGTGGTCGCTTTGGAAAATCCTCAAGGAGTAATGATTCCTCGTCCAGTGACTATAAGAAGAGGCTATGCCACAAATGCAAGAAACCTGGTCACTACATTCAAGATTGTCCTCAGTGGGAGAAGGAATCAAAGAAGAAGAAATACAAGGATTACAGTTCAGATGATGCGAAGAAGAAGAAGAAATCTTCAAAGTCTTCATCATCAAAATCTTCAAAGTCTTCATCTCACAAGAAGAGCAGCTCCAAGAAGGCTCGAGCATTCATTGGCAAGAAAATGGGCTCTGAGGTTGAATCTGAGGAACATGAGGAAGAGGAGGCATCTGAGGAGTCCGAATCTGGTGTGGCGAGCCTAGCTCTCGCTACTTCATTCGTCAGCAAGTCCATCTTCAACTCTGAAGAAAATGGCTTCACCTACAAGGCTGATGAAGGCAATGATGACTACGCTCCCACCTATTGCTTCATGGCAAAGGGTGCCAAGGTACTCAAATACCCCTCCTCTGAATCAAGTGAGGATGAATCTGATGAAAACCTCAAGCCTAGCTACTCTAAAGTTGCTAAGATTGCTGTGAAACAACAAAAGGCTTTTGAAAAGGTTCAAAACATGCTAGACAAAAGTGATGATATGTTGGGTGAAGAAATGGATCGCACTAAAACCTTGACTGAAAATCTTCAGAGACTTCAGTCTAGGTTTGACAACCTTCAAGGTCATCATAACACTCTCTTATCTGATCATTAGAAGCTTTCTTATGAATTTCTTCAAAGAAAGCAAGATCTTGAAAAGCTAAGAGTGAGTTATGAAGATCTTCAGAAGGAGCGCGATTCATTACTTTCTCAACAAATCAGCGCTGCTCAGGAAGAATTCATTCCTCCATGTTTGAAGTGCATTGAACGTGATTCTGCTAATTCTTCACCTGAATGTTCAAATGCTTCTAATGCTACAAATTCTTCACCTGTCTCTGCTATCACTAATTCCTCATCTGAGGACATTGCTAGTATCACTGATGATGCAGGGCTGAAGGAATTGTACATGACAGGCATGTACAAAAGCCTCAAAGGGCATCAGACTCTTTGTGCTGTGCTTAAAAAGCAGATCCTCAACAGGAACCCTAGGAAAGAGGGTATTGCCTTTGAGAGGAAAATCAATGCTGATGGAACATATTGGAAGCCTGAGCAGTACCCCAAAACCTCATGGGTTGCTGCAAAGGAACCTTCAGTAGATCCATCTAATCTATCTGGCTTTACATGTGATTCTCCTCATTCTGCTGATGAGTCATTTGACTCCAACTATAAACTGTTCAAAAATCAGAATGGTGAAGTATTTGCTAGATATGTTGGCACTAACTGCAGGAACGGTTCCCCTATGAAGAAAATCTAGGTCCCCAAAAGGTGTCTTGAAAATCTTCAGGTGAATGTCATCATGACACCACATGTGAAGAATAGGAACTCCAGATCAAATTCTTCATATGGATCCAAGTCCTCATACAGACCAAATTCCTCACATGGATCAAATTCCTCAAGAGGATCAAAGTCCTCATATGAACTTCGTCGTGCTAACCCCTCTGTTTCGCAGGGAAGATTTAAGGGCTATGAATATGAGCATTATTCTTCTAACCATTATGTTCATAAGTCCTCGAAGAATTTTTTTGCTTATTCATATGCTTATCCTAACTCTTCTTATGTGAAACGAAGTGGACTGGCTTCTATGCCACCGTTCTCGTATGGAGCTCGCAGAGTGATGAACTCTTTGCCACCCCTTCAGATGTGGGTGGTGAAGAAGAAGAACTAATTTCTTCTGCAGGGTCAGGTCTCCGGACGTGCCTAAACGTCTGAAGAAATTGCTGGAGATCTGAAATGGCCTGAAAGGACACAGGCTAATCATGAAGAAATGAATCCTCATCTCTCATGTCTTAATACTGCTTTATCTGTTTTATTGTTTGATGAGATTGATCTAATGAAATTGATGTCATATTCTTCACTGATGAAGTATATGAGTTCATAAGCTGCACTAATTCATCTGCAGGATGATCAACCAAAAGCCAATGAGTGGGTCCTCGATAGTGGATGTACAAATCACATGACTGGTGACAAGAATCTATTGATGGATGTTCCCTTATCTCCATCGCATCTGAAGCATATCATCTTCCCTGACAAAGGCAAAAGTCAGGTATTGGGTCTAGGTAAGGTTGCGATCTCAAAGGAACGACACATGGACAAAGTCATGCTTGTCGAGTCCTTAGGATACAAACTCATGTCTGTCTCAATGCTTTGTGATCTTGATGTGGTTGTTGTCTTTGGCAAGTATCGTTGTGTTGTGATCATGGAAGCTGACAATTCCAAAGTCTTCGAAGGCTTTAGGAGAGGAGACTTGTATATTGTTGATTTCTCTATAGGACCTCAACCAGCTGTATGTCTACTTGCAAAAGCTTCAGAAGGCTGGCTATGGCATCGACGACTTGGTCATGCTGGCATGAGGAATCTGCACACGCTCGCGAAGAAGAAGCATGTCATTGGCATTGAGAATGTCAAATTCCTCAAGGATCACTTGTGTGGAGCCTGCGAAGCTGGAAAGATGACCAAGGCCAAACATCCAGCAAATACAATCATGACTACCACTCGACCATTTGAATTGCTTCACATGGATCTCTTTGGTCCTAATCATTATTCAGCAGTTACAAATGATGCATCTCTATATGGCTTCGTTATTATTGATGATTACTCTCGTTACACATGGGTGCATATTGTCACTTACAAACATGAGGTGCAGGAAGTCTTCAAACGATTTTCCTCGAGCGCTTCAACCAACTTTGGTGTGAAGATCAAGCACATCAAAAGTGACAATGGAACTGAGTTCAAGAATTCTGGTCTTGATGACTATCTTGATGAACTTGGTATTACTCATGAGTTATCTGCTCCTTATACTCCTCAGCAGAATGGCGTCGTGGAGCGCAAGAATAGGACTCTTGTTGAGATGGCTCGCACTATGCTTGATGAATACAAGACGCCTCGTTGTTTCTGGATTGAGGCAACTGATACTGCATGCCACATCATCAACAGGGTATATCTTCACAAATTCTTCAAGAAGAATGCTTATGAACTCCTCACTGACAAGAAACCCAATGTGAGTTATTTCAAAGTCTTCGGTGCTAAATGTTGGATTAGAGATCCCCATCACAACTCAAAATTTGCACTGAAAGCACATGAAGGTTTTATGCTTGGTTACGGAAAGGACTCACACACCTACAGAGTCTTCAACAACGTTCTCCACAAAGTTGTTGAAACTGTAGATGTGCCGTTCGATGAAACTAATGGCTCGCAAAGAGAGCACCTACCTTCTGTGTTATATGAACAGTCACCTGAGGAAACTATCAAGTTCAAGGCTACTGAGGATGTCATTCCTACCGAAGAATCTGTTGAAGAAATCATTCCAGAACATGAAGAACGTCATGCCGATGCACCTGAAGAAAATGGTGCTGAAGAAAATGCTGATCAAATTCCTCGACGACAACCCGCTCATCCTCGCGTTGCAAACGAAGTGCAGATTGAGAAAATCATCAACGACATCAGCATTCCAGGTCCTCTCACACGCTCAAAAGCTTCACAGTTGTCTAACTTTTGTGGGCACTTTGCTTTCATCTCTATCACAGAGCCCACTAAGGTAGATGAAGCATTTCTGGAGCCTGAGTGGATTCAAGCTATGCAAGAAGAATTACATCAGTTCGAGCTCAACAACATCTGGAAACTGGTCAAACGTCCAGATCCTCACAAGCACAATATCATTGGCACAAAGTGGATCTACCGCAACAAACAAGATTAAAATGGCCTTGTGGTGAGGAATAAGGCATGGCTTGTAGCTCAAGGCTACACACAGGTTGAAGGAATTGATTTTGATGAAAATTTTGCACCTGTTGCTAGACTTGAGGCTATCTGCATATTCTTGCTTATGCTAACCATCATGATATCACTTTATATCAAATGGATGTGAAAAGTGCATTCCTCAATGGTAAGCTTGAGGAAGAAGTATATGTTGCTCAACCCCCAGGTTTTGAAGATCCAAAGCATCCTGACAAAGTCTTCAAACTCAATAAGGCCCTCTATGGCCTCAAGCAGGCCCCTCGGGCGTGGTATGATACTTTGAAGGAATTCCTCATGAAGAAAGGCTTCAAACCCGGTTCACTTGACCCTACTCTTTTCACTAAATCTTATGATGGTGAATTGTTTGTGTGCCAAATATATGTCGATGATATTATCTTTGGCTGTACTGATCAATGTTACACTGACGAATTTGGTTATATGATGAGGGAGGAATATGAGATGTCTATGATGGGAGAATGGAAATTCTTCTTAGGTCTTCAAATTCGTCAACAGCGCAATGGCATATTCATATCTCTGGAGAAATACCTCAAGGATGTATTGAGGAAATTTGGCATGCAAGATTGCAAAGGGGTCAAAATTCCTATGCCCACCAATGGCTATCTATGCACTGATGAAAATGGTATTGACTTCGATCAAAAGGTATACCGCTCCATGATTGGTTCTTTATTGTATTTATGTGCATCTAGGCCAGATATTATGCTTAGTGTTCACATGTGTGCCCGATTTCAAGCTACACCGAAGGAATCACACCATAAGGCTGTGAAGCATATTATTCGATATCTAGCTCACACACCAACACTTGTATTATGGTACCCCAAGGGCTTGGCTTTTGATCTCATTGGATATTCAGACTATGACTATGCCGGTGATCATGTGGACCGCAAGTCAACATCAGGCACATGCCATTTCCTCGGACGACCCTTGGTCTGTTGGTCCTCGAAGAAACGGAACTGCGTATCACTGTCTACTGCTGAAGCTGAGTACTTTGCTGCTGGTTCTTGCTGTGCTCAACTGTTATGGATGAAGCAAACTCTCAAGGACTACGGCGTCAACATGAAGAATGTGCCTCTCTACTATGACAATGAGAGTGCAATCAAGATTGCTCATAACCCAGTTCATCACTCGAAGACAAAGCACATTCAGATTCGTCATCATTTTCTTCGTGATCATGTGTGGAAGGGCGACATTTCTATAGAGCATGTAAGGACTGAAGAACAGCTAGCCGATATCTTCACTAAGCCCTTGGATGAGAAGAGATTTAGCAAGTTGAGGTGTGAGCTAAATATCCTAGAATCTTCGAATGTTCTTTCAAAATGACACTCATCCTAACACTTTTGCAAAATTGATGACTTAGATGTGCAACACGTGAACGTTTTTCTTCAATCAATGAAGACTAACACTCTAAGTGAGAAGAGATTAACGAAGAATTTGATTCTCAGAACCCTATGACAATTGTATGCGGTGTCTGAAATCATCATTCTTATATGGTGGGTCACGCCACCACCAAAAGTTGAAAATCTTCAATTTGAGTTTTTCCTCAGTTTTTTTTGAAATTCCTCAGTTGTTCAATTTCTTCATCTTTGCAATGTCTTCACCATTTCCGTCGTTTTTCTTCATTGGCTATATATATATATACATATATATGAGTTTATGTCCTCTACAGCATTCACTTATTGCTAATTCTTCTTGTTGCCTTTTCTACTAAGTGAATGTGATCGGACCCATCCCCCTCTATGCTAAACTCAACCCAGACTATTCACAATTTCTTCATGTGCGTTCTATTTGGAACATGTTCAAAATCTTCACTGTGTCCTTGTCAGCTGAAGAATTTGCGAACATAACGTTAAAACTTATCTTATCTAAATTTTCGGCTGTTGCCGCCTAAACCGTTGCACATTCCACGATAATACTTATCTATTCACCCACGATCTCACACGATCGCCACCTCTCAGTACGTGGGTGACACATGTCAAGCGAATGAGAAGGGCCAAGGGCACGTTCGTCCAAATTCTTCAGGAGAACAGTTTTTCACCTCGGCTATAAATACCCCTCCCCTTCCTCACTTCGTTTTTTTACTCCGCTCGATCTCTCTCCCGCTCGAGCTTCTCAAACCCTAGCACCGCCACTACTTACATCGTCGCCGGTGAGGAAGAGCTTCACTGCCTCGACCTCGTCGCCATCGTACTCGTGCCGGCTACGGATTTCTTCATTCCGCCGCTGCCGTAGCTGTCTTCCTCTGTCAAGTTAGGGCGTGGAAGATCTGAACTGGTGAGCTTCACATCTACACTTCCCAGTTCATCGTGTTCTTCATCAAGGGTAATTAAAAGTTACTTTAACTGCCCTCCTTGATTCAAATGTTTTCTACAAAATCTTCAAAGGTGTTTATTCTTCAAATCTTCACTCACTGAACACCTTTCATGTCATCTGTTTTTTGATCTGTTTCCCTAAGCAACGTTTTTCTTCAAGATTCCTCAATTGTGTGGATTTTTCAATCTGTACAACTCTGGAACCTAAGTCAAAGAACGCTTAGTGAAATTCGTCAAGACTCATCTGGTCAAATTCCTCAAATTTGTTCTTATTGCAAAACCTTCTGAGAACGCATATGACCTCTCCAAATTCCTCGCAACTATACTCTGTTTACAGGTACTCATGTCCGCTGCTGAATCACTAGGTTCTCATCAACTTAACTCATTTGCAGCGTTCCTCGAAGAAAAGTTGCACACCTCTTCAGAAAATTCTGTTGTTCATATTCCTCAGCTGAAGAAAATGGCTGACGGTAAGAAGCCACAGAAGGGAGGAAAAAGGCCTGAGATCAATACTGCTTTCGAGATCCCTGATGACATATACATGGATTATTGCACTCCTGATGATGCCAAGTTTGGCAAGGAGGACAAAAATCAGCGCAAGGTGCGCATACAAAGGATAGAGAGGAGATGGGCACGGGAATCGAGGGAGTACAGATATGTTACTCCCAAGTATATGAAGAAATTCGCTCTAAATCCTCCATGCCCAAGACCTCCATTGGCACCTGGCCAAGAAGCTGATCCCACTAGCCTCAAGCGTGGTGAGGACTATCCTGATGAATGGGCCAAGCGCTAGGCCAACCTAGCAAAATAGCTAAGGAAGCAGTGAGGAAATTTAATGAAGACTCTGCTGCTGCTGCTACCACTGCTGAGGCCTCTACAAGCAAGCCAAAGAAGGCCATGGCAAAGAAGCCTGCTCATAAGCCAAGTGCTTCACCCCAAATGCCCTCACGGCCAAGTTCCTCAGCAATGCCCTCACGCCCAGATTCTTCAAAGCCCTCACGGCCAACTCCTCAAGCTGCTCCAGCTCTGCCAAAGTCCTTAGCTCCTCCGCCAAAGTCCTCAGCTCCTCGGACAAAATCCTCAGCACCTGTGCATCTCGCCACGTGCCAAAGGACAACAGACATCTCTATTGCCTCAGGAGCTTCTGCTAGTTCTTCAGCTCCACCAAATTCATCAAATGGCCCCTCTCTGCTGAAGAAAAAGGCCACTGCTGGACGAGACTCTCGACCAAGTCCTCACAAGAAGCAGGTCGCCTTTCAAGTGCCGTCTGATGAAGACGAATCTGATGATGAAGAACTTGTTGAAATCATCAGAGACAGGTAGCTCAAGGCCGCTAGAGCCAAAGGCACAAATGTGCCTCTACTTTTGGATCCAAAATTGACCCTTGACTACATTGACCTCTGGCACAAGGACCCCAACACTCCTATGCCTGATTTCAAGCTGACTCCTGGCCAAAGTCATATGCTGACTGCCTTCATTCAAGAAGCAAATGGGTCTCAAGGAGGATTTTGACTAGTCTGCACCTCCACCGAAGAAATTCAAGAAGGTCAAGGTTCCTTCCTTGGTGGCCAGCTCATATTTTTCATCACACGACACCGATGAGCATGAAGACTTGGACGACACTGCGGCAGGCCCTACAACAACAAACGACCCCAACAACGCTGGCGCTCCTTCTTCAACTTGATATTCTTCAGGGGCGTTAGTCCTCATTTTTCGATCCTTTTGGTCATTCGATGACAAAGGGGGAGAAATTTGAGTTAGACTTCAAGCGGGGTCTATCTATATGGGCGGTTTTTTGCTAAGTTACAACTCTCATTCTTTTGAGACTTTATTCGATCAAGTTGTAAACTTAAACATTATGGTGGTCTGACACTTTTGCTGAGATTTTCTGCATGCTTATTCCTCGTTAATGTTAATGCACGGATGCTGAATTACATCAGTCACCATATTTCATCATGCATTTCAAATTCTTCATATTATATGTCAAATGCGTGTATGATCTACAAGATATAGGGGGAGATCTCCATGATTCTACTCTTCAAGTGTGCATTGCTTCAAAAGCAAAAACCTCACTATGCACATCTTCAGGGGGAGTTCTTCTATATCTTGCAATCAAATTCCTCAATATCAGTATTTACACTTCGTATGTTTACCCCCGTTGAAAACTTAACCTATATTGTCATCAATCACCAAAAAGGGGGAGATTGTAAGTGCATCTAGTGCCCCTTAGTGATTTTGGTGTATTGAAGACTTATAGGTTAAGGGACAGATGCGTTTGTGAGTGTACACAGGTCAAGTCTATGAGGAGTTTGATATTTACAGAGAAAGTCGACCCCTAAAAATGAAGTTCTTCGACTGAAGACTTTGGATTTCTGAAGACTTTCTGAAGACTTTGAAAGTGAAGAAATTGGTGTGACCTTGAAGACTTGGTATTCATTCGAGGAACATGAAGCGTGAAGACTTTTGTGTTTGTAGTTTCTTTATTCTCTTTCTTGAGTCATAGGAAACACCGTACTGTTAAAGGGGGTCGAGGAAATACTAAGGAAAAGTTTCCATGTGATGCTCAACTCAAAATCCTACACCTACCATTCCCTTTGAGTGAAGCCATTGGAAACCTCATACTGTTCAGTCAATTTCTTCAGTGACAGAGACGAAGTTCTTCTGGTCTCTGAGGAATTTGTTCTGACTGAGGAGTTAGGAATTCGCCAGTGCAGATTGCCTACACAGTGAGGAACAAGATAGCCCTGAGGTATTTGATACTCAAAATTCCGACCGTTGCTGCGCTACGCGCCAGCTGTCCCCAAATATCTACCCACCTAACGGTCATATCATTGAAGAGCATTTATGTCTTATCATGTCAGGCTGCTCCCTAGGCTATAAATAGCCGCCACCTACAACCCTGCTCTGAGAGAAACTGACACTTGTCATTTGAGAGCATCCCATCCTCCGAGGACTTTGAGCGAAAATCATCAAGTGAGGAAAACCCAAACCCAAACACCTACAAACCCAAAGTGATTGAGCATCACTAAAGAGATTGATCTTGCGTAGATCCGACGCTTGTTACCTTTGAAGACTGTGCTTCTTCCAGGTGGTTAGGCGTCATGGTCTTAGAATCCAAGAGGAAATTGTGGATCGCCAAGTGACCGAGTTTGTGAAGGTTTGGAAGTCACCTGAAGACTTACCACGAGTGATTGGGCGAGGTCTGTGTGACCTTAGCTCAAGGAGAATACGGTGAGGACTGTGTGTCCAGGACTGTGTGTCCTCAGGTTTAAATACCTAGCCGCTCCAACCAGACGTACAATTGACACATCAGTTGGAACTAGTCTACCAAATCATTGTCTTCACCAAGCTTACTGGTTCTATTTCCTCAACTCTTTCAATTCCTCTTTACTGTGTTGAGTGCCTGTTCATATCTATTCGAAGACTTTGACTGAAGACTCTCAATTTCCTTAGTTCAATTTCTTTAGTCTGTTTGTCTTCATCCTGTGTTATCCTGTGTTTACGCTTTTTGTACTCTGTGCTTGTCTTCATTTCATCATGATGACCATGCTTGTGTTTTGTTATGTTTACATCTGAGTACTTATTCCGCTACAAGTAGTTCTTCGCTTAGGAATTTCCTCACCTGCAAATTCCTCAGTGAAGAATTCATAAAAATCACCTATTCACCCCCCTCTAGTCGATATAATGCACTTTCAGAGCGGCGTCGATCGTTGGATCCAGTGGCGCTCCAATGGCTACTGTTTTGTTAGGATCCGTTGGGTGTACTTGAAATTTGACTATTTTGTCTGCTGGTTTGAAGGAAGTGGATTTGGGCCTCTTGTCGAGGATGACATCGTCCTTGTCCGCCATGGAGCGCTGAGTGGTTAGCTCCTCGCCCGCGAGGGCCTCGGATAGCGCCTCGAGGGCCAGAGACACAGTTTTGTTTTCGGTGCGGAGTGCAATATCCGGGTCACTAGTGATAGTGATAACTCTGTTAGGCCCTGGCATTTTAAGCTTCATGTACCCGTAATGGGGTATGGCTTGAAAGCCTGTGAATGCGTCTCGCCCCAATAGGGCGTCATATCCGCTATTGAAAGGTGCCACGTGGAAGAGCAACTCTTCGGACCTGTAGTTCTCCGGCGTGCCAAATACGATGTCGAGTTTAATCTTCCCCAAGCTTCGTGCTTCTCGACTGGGGATAATGCCTTGGAAGGTGGTGCCGCTTTGCTTGATGTGACTCTTGTCCATTTGCATTTTATTGAGCGTGTCCTCATAGATGAGGTTGAGTCTGCTGCTGCCGTCCATGAGCACCTTAGTGAGCCTAAAACTATCCACAATTGGGTTTAAGACCAAGGCGGCAGGTTCTCGGATTGATCTGGCCCTTGGTTCGTCGTCGGCAGCAAAGGTTATTGCCATATCATTACAAGGGTTTATTGCGGCTACTTGGTTGACTTCGGCGAGGTCGCGGAGTGTCGGATGTGGGGTTCCGGCAAACCCTTAAGGTTCGAACACTGGGGTGCATGCGAAGTCTTTCCCTCCTACCGATCTACGCCCTAGCTTGCTAAGATCTTGCGGACGAACTCGACGAATTCGCAATCACAGAGAGACACGAAATTTATACAGGTTTGGGCCACCGTTGTGGTGTAATACCCTACTCCAGTGTGGTGGTGGATTGCCTCTTGGGCTGATGATGAACAGTACAGAGGGAAGAACAGCCTCCTGAGGTTGAGGTGCTCTTGTGCTAGGTAACTTGGCGGGTGAGAGCTGGGTGAACTGCTCGATCCCCTCTACTGTGGTGGCTAGCCCTACTTATATAGGCCCTGGTTCTCTCCCCAAATATTGAGCGGGAAGGGAGCCAACAACGGCAGGCAAATTTGAAGTGGGGGCAGCTAGTACAAGCTATCCTGACAAAAGCGGTCTTCGCCTGCGAAAAGCTCTGGTGGTGACGCCGTCTTGGGCTCCACGATGACCTCCGTCTTGCCGTCTTGCTGGTCTTGGTCTCGTTGCACCGATATAGCAACCTTTGCCTGATGCCTTGGTACTCTTCGCCTGCGCTGGCCTCCTTAGCACCAACGAGGAAACAAGGACGCTGCGCCCGCCTGGTGCCGATCGTCATGGCTCACGTCACGAGAGCCTCGTGAGCTTTGCCCCGCCTTGATATCTCCGCTCCTCGTGAGCCTTCCTGGCCAGGCCACTCCTGAGGAGGTCTTGCATCATCCACCTCCCGAGGCTTGGCCCCTCGTGAGGGTCTTGAATGCCTTGTAGATGAAGATGGGCCGTACGGCCTGCTGGCTTAGCCACGCCGTGGGCCACAGGCAGGCAAGTCTGGGGACCCCCGTTCCCAGAACACCGAGAGTAGCCCCCGGGCCCAAGGTGCGCTCGGGCTAGGCTTCGCGGCGAAGCCAAGGGTCAAGTTCGGAGCACCGCGGGCCCCTAAAACCTACGGCCTCGGTTGACGCGTGGCGGTTGATTGTACGTGGGCATCTCCGCTTCTCCACGCTGCCCTTGAATCCTCCTGGCTACACGGCCCCCGCCTCTCGCACAGTTATTCTCCCTTCGCCCACGCCCGGCTCCTCCAATCTCCCTGCTTCCTCGAGGCCCTACTTTGCCCTTCCAATCTGACTTGCGCTCCGCCTGCTGCATCGCCATGGCGCCAAAACGGGCTGAAAAGGGGAGGAACCTCTGTCTTTGCCAACTGCGCCTCCACCCTTTGAGCCTGCGCTCGGCCGGCCTCGGGTGCTCAATGACGAGGCCATGGACAAGGTGCGCCCCATGCTTGCCTCTAGCTTCAACGAGGGGGAGAGACGGTGGCTTGGCCCGCGTCCCCCACTCGCATGGATCGGGCAGCCACTAAGGTCCCGATCTTCATTGATGCACTCTGGGCTGGCTTGATTCCTCCCTTCTCCGCCTTCTTTAACATGGTGCTCGAGCATTATCAGATCCACATGCTTCATCTCGACCCTCAATCTGTTACTCTCCTTGCTGTCTTCGCCTTCTTCTGTGAGGCCATGGTGGGCATCGCCCCTTCCGTGGCCCTGCTTCGCCATTTCTTCTCATTGCATCTGACCGGTCCCCGGCAGAGCTCGGGGTGCGTGGGCTTCCAGGCCGTGGCCGCGACTGCGGGCGCGGGGATTGACGTTGAGCTTCCTCCATCCACGAGTGAGTTCCACACACAGTGGATGTTTGTTGACGCCGGTGATCTCAGCCCTCTGCTCCAAGTTCCGGCGGGACCTGTTGTTCCAAACTCCGGCTGGGGCCATCAAAAGCTCGTGAGCCCCTGCCTTGCCCCCGTCTGGGCTAGGTTGAGGAGGTTGAAGGACCGCGGCGTGACTGCGCCTATGGTGGTGAAGGAGTTCATCAAGCGCCGAGTCGCTCCGCTTCAGCGCCACTCCCACCCGATGTGGGACTTGCTCAGCAGCCAGGATCATATGAGTTTTCAGGAGAAGGGGCTTCCTCTTGCGACGCGGCAGACGGTGCTCACGATCCTATCGGGTGTGCCTCTGCCGGACGACATGCCCAGGAATAGCTGCCTGCTGTATCGCTGCGAGAACAAAGCCGCATTTGCCGCGAGCATGCCTTCCTTTGATGAGTGGGGGTTGCGCCGAATCGGCCTGGTGGGGTCCCGTGAGAACCCCGTCAATGTGGTTCCCTTCCTCGCTGCCGGTGCCGAGCTCGCCCTAGGTGAAGGTGCAGGAGGGCGAGCTCCGACGGGGGCCAGTGGCTCGAGCACTGTGGAGCATATGCTGAGTGGTGATCCTGGGGCGTCGTCCTGGGGGGCTTACGGCCCTTCTCCTGAGGCGTCGGTCACCGAGGAGTCGCGGCATGAGACTTCCAAGGCTCCAGTGACCTCGGGAGGTTACAGTGAGACGGCCCCCGGCTGTTCGCCGCAACCGGGCACCCCTGAAGCTGTCCTCCCCGGCTCCTCTTCGGCCCCACTGCGCACCGGCCATCACGTCCAGCGCTTCAGTCGTCTTTGCGTGGACTTCGAGGAGCTCCGCAAGAGGAAAGGATCCCCTAGCGGCAGCAATGTCTTCGGGCCGTTGAAGCGACGGAAGTACATTGCCATCGATGTGTAAGCACCATACTGTTGTGGCTTATTGCGTGATGTTTCCTCCTCCTGACATCAGTCCTCCAGGGCTCCTTCCGTCGAGGCTGCTGCGTCTCCTGAGAAGCGGCGCCTTCCTTCCTGGACTCCCCCACTGACTTCAAGCATTCCTGGTCCACTCGCTGCCCGTGGAGCAGGGTCAGCTGAGGGGGCGTTCCTGCCTTCATGGCGTGCTGAGCCTACGGCTTCGTTGCCCCTCCCCCACGGTCTGGCGTGGAGCTTGGCGGGCGTGCCCAAAACCCCTCCTTTGCTCATGGACAGCAGCTGGTTGGCTTCGATCTTCGGCTCCTCTTCAAGCAGCGAGCCCCGACCGGCTCGGGCTCCTCGCGAGGACTGGCTGATGTCTGGTGCAGCGTCAGCCCCCTGCCGGGGGGTGCCGCGCCACTTGGCGCCCCGCCCGCTGCCCCAGAGGTGGAGGACGAGGTGGGCCGAGCGTTCGAGCTCGAGCGCGGGCGGAGCGTAGTTCGTCATGAGCTCTTCCAGGAGGCGATGGGTGCGATGAGCCGACTTGGCGAAGAGCTCGCGGGTGTCGACTCGCGTCTTGAGGCTGAAGGTCTCCGGCTGGTGGAGGAGCGGCGTAAGCTGAGGGTGGCCATCAACCTCGGTCGCTATCAGCGCGACCTTGAGAATGAGAAGGCGGAGGCGTCCCTCAAGATCGCCCATGAAGATCGCTCGCGAGCCCTGAAGGAGGCTCGCGAGGCTGACCGTCGTCGCGAGGCTGCGGAGGAGCGCGCGTGGGAGCTCCAGGCTGGAGCGCATCCCGTGAGCGGTAGGTGGAGGCGCACAGGGCCGCTCTTGCATCGCTGAGGGGGACGCCCGCGGAGGAAGAGGAGGTCCGGTAGCGCGATGAGGCGCTGGCCCTGGAAGCCGTGGAGCGCAGCCTCGAGCTCGAGCAACTGGAGATGAGGGAGCGTCAAGTTGCTCAAGCGGAAGATGCCGTTGGGGCTCGCGAGACCAGAGTCGAGGAGGAGGTCAGTCGCCGGGTGGCCGAGGTTCATGCAGATCTGGAGGGTAGATACGACCTGAAGCTGAAGCTCGCGGGTACGGAGGATGCGGGCAGGGCCGCTGCCCTCAGGCCCAGGTTGGATGAGGCTGAGAGGCGCGCAGAAGCCACGGCCGCCGCCCTTGTTACTGCGTAGGCGGACTTGGCCTCCGCCCGCGCCGAGCTGCGTTCCCTTTGGAGGCGGGTTGATGACGCTGAGGCCGTCGCTCGGCAAAACACGGAGGAAGTGCCCCAACGACGAACGCTGGAGCGCGAGCATGCCCCTATGCTTCAGGATCTCCGGAACAGGGCCAATATCGCCCTGGGCCATATTTGCGATGTGGATGTGCCGGCCCCTCACTCGAATGATTATGCCAGCCACCTGACCTTCTTCACCGAGGTGGTGACGCGCATGGAGGCTCGGTCTACCAGAGCTCGCCAGCTTGTGGAGGAAAGGGGGTGTGGCCTGCTTGGCCGCGCTTTCTCCCGTGTCTTCAGCCACCTTCTGAATGCCGACCCCAACTTTGAATTCGACGCAGCCATCGCCCCCGTACCCACGGCCGTCCGGGGTGACCTGGCGTGTTGGGTTGAGGACAATGTGGATGCACTGGTCAGGGCCTTCACTTCGGAGGATGACGCAGTGGTGGTCGTCACAGATGAAGGCGACGTGGTTGACGGCGACGCTGGGGGCGTCGCCGACGGCGTCGACGATGCCGACAAAGATGATGACAACGCGAGTGACTCTTCCGCGGGTGATGTAGCAAGCATTTCTAGCTGATCCCATATCCTCCTATCGTTTCATCCTGTACACAAAACTCGGGCGTGGCCCTTGGAAGACTTGTAAGAGCATTTTGAGAGGGGGAGCCCCTCATGTAAGCAGATTGCAGTTTTTACTTTCCCATGCGATGTGAGTTTGTGTCCCATGAACCTGCGAATCCGGGGGTGAGTTTGCTGTCGTGGGTTACCTTAGCCAGCGCCAACTTCGAGCTGGGTCGTGAAGCTACGAGTTTCTGAGAATCCTGTGGAGCTTATTGCCCCATCTGGGGGGGCCCGCAAGGGGTGAGCTCCAGCCGCAGTGCTGGTGCGCGCTTGACGAGCGTGCACTTCGTGCGGTCCGGCTCGCGAGGAGCCCGCGAGGGAAAGGTGATGGACGTGAGTCCCAGACAAAACGAGATCCAGAAGGCAAGAAATTGCTCGAACGAGAAAAAGGCACCCCCGCACGCATCGATAAAAATTTGGCTTCAACTTAAATCCAGATCCATAAAGCAAAGCTATAGAAAGAGAGATCCAAAGCAAAAGGCCGCGTCCGGCACCTAGTCTAGTCTTCCGGTCTTCAAGTCTTCTCACCAGCGCGGAGCTAAGTGCTGCCACTAGGCGTGGGAGGGAGCCCCAGGGCCTGAGGCCGGCGCTCCTGAGACTCCGGGGCGTGTACAACCCCAACTCATTATTACGTGAGAGTGTCACAGGCGGCGAGCTTCACAGGCACTGGGCCTTCTTCACAGGTACCGGCCTTGCTTCATATCGCCTGACGAGGGCCCCGCCTTGCGCCACCCTTGACCTCCCTTGAGCCGACCGGTCGCCAGGATGGCACAAAGGAGGGAAAGAGGACGCCAGTGGTGCCCTCGGCGACCACAGGTCCTCTGTCGGGGGAAGGGTTGTCGAAGCATCCCCGGCAGAGGGCCTACCTCCGGGTGTCCCCTGGCTTAGCGCACCGTGGGGAGGGGCCTGGCTCCCGACCCCTCTCCTGCAGCCCCCAACGCGATCCCCCTGCCGGCAGGGAGGCCGCCGAGCTTGGGCCACCGGCCGTAGTGGTGATCTGTTCCTCCTGCGACTCATGGTTAGCGTAAGCCTGCTCCTGAGGTATTAGGGGTACCCTGTAGTGTTCGTCGCACACGCGATCGTGGTGGTTTCCCGGCGGCTCCTGGAAGGCTTCGACTCCTAGCGCTCCTTCTTCCCAATCTTCTCGAACAAATGAGCTGTGGTCATCCTCCGGAGTGTACTCCTGGTTCGTCATACGGGGCACGTAGGCTTCCGGGGCTGTTACCCCGAACACCTCGCCTTAGTGCCCCACACTCCACGTTGCCCAGCCCGGTGCAGCGTCCTGAGGGTAGTAGCACGGCATCTCACCGGGACCATGGGGGGCGACGCTCGTGCCCGTGCTTGCTGTGGGCGGTATGGGGGTGGCGGAGCCCCCGGCGCCACCGGCCGCGCTGGCGTTGACGAAGCCCCCATGCGCGCCCGACGGCGCGTGGCTGCGGCGAGGCCCGCCAGGAGACACCGCAACGGCCTGAGAAGGGAGTCAATAGCAGAAAGGCAGCGCTACCGAGGCCACCGCGTCCAGCAGCTCAGCAGCGCGTCCCGGCCGCTCTCTATCAGCCGGCACCGTAGCAGCTCCCTTGCCATAGTGAGTGATGCCCGCATGTTTGCCTGCTCCCACCTTGAGTGCGGCGCCGTTGCCGCGGCGTGGCTTGCTGCCCTTGCAGCGGCTCGTACCTGTAGTGGAGTGGGGGTGGACGACGCCTGGCCGCGCCGCCAGCGCCCCGCAGCGTTGGATGATGCCCGTGCCGCCTGGAGCGCGGGGTCGAGGTATTCATGGGCGGGTGTCGTCGCCCGGGCTGGCCAGGCCGCCCAGCGGTCGGAGTCAGCTCTTGGGTCGCCGGACATCTTGATCGCACAGCGTCGGCAAGTCGATTGGCGGAGAAGAAGCTCCCGTGCACCCCTACCTGGCGCGCCAGATGTCGGATGTGGAGTTCCGGCAAACCCTTAAGGTTCGAACACTGGGGTGCGCGCGAAGTCTTTCCCTCCTAGGGATCTATGCCCTAGCTCGCTAAGATCTTGCGGACGAACTCGACAAACTCGCAATCACAGAGAGACACGAGATTTATACTGGTTCGGGCCACCGTTGTGGTGTAATACCCTACTCTAGTGTGGTGGTGGATTGCCTCTTGGGCTGATGATGAACAGTACAGAGGGAAGAACAGCCTCCTGAGGTTGAGGTGCTCTTGTGCTAGGTAACTTGTCGGGTGAGAGCTGGGTGAACTGCTCGATCCGCTCTACTGTGGTGGCTAGCCCTACTTATATAGGCCCTGGTCCTCTCCCCAAATATTGAGCGGGAAGGGAGCCAACAACGGCGGGCAAATTTGAAGGGGGCAGCTAGTACAAGCTATCCTGACAAAAGCGGTCTTCGCCTACGAAAAGCTCTGGTGGTGACGCCGTCTTGGGCTCCACGATGACCTCCGTCTTGCCGTCCTGCTGGTCTTGGTCTCGTTGCACTGATATAGCAACCTTTGCCTGATGCCTCGGTACTCTTCGCCTGCGCTGGCCTCCTTAGCACCAAAGAGGAAACAAGGACACTGCGCGCCGGTGCCCGCCTGGCGCCCACCTGGTGCCGATCGTCATGGCTCACGTCACGAGAGCCTCGTGAGCTTTGCTCCGCCTTGATATCTCCGCTCCTCGTGAGCCTGCCTGGCCAGGCCACTCCTGAGGAGGTCTTGTGTCGTCCGCTTCCCGAGGCGTGGCCCCTCGCGAGGGTCTTGAATGCCTTGTCGATGAAGATGCGACGTACGACCTACTGGCTTAGGCACGCCATGGGCCGTAGGCAGGCAAGTCTGGGGGCCCCCATTCCCAGAACGCTGACACGGAGCGCCCTCTTGCGCCGATTGTTTGAGGAAAAGGTCTCGAAGACTATAAACACATTGAGATCGGCGTTCTCCGAAGAGTGCCTCTCTAGAGTAATGTTGGTGAGGATGGCCTCGCCGCTCTTAGCCACCTGCCGAAGCACCCAACATGCCCGAAGGCTATGTGTTGGTTCGGCATTCGATGTCGTATGTATCTGACAAGGTTTGTCGAGCAGGTCGTCAAGGAAAGTTCTGTGTCCCGTGAAGGGCTTGACTTTTTTGTCCATGAGATGATGATCAGATGCCCTGTAAGGGTGCATCCTTTTTGTCCGTCTGGTGGGATGCTTGAACGCATGAGGTTCCCACCGAGCTGCCTGGGCCTTCCAGGCGCTTTCCATTGCGCAGTACTTATGTACGATGTGTGCCAAATCTGCAAAGTGTAGTATGCAGCGGCAGTTGAGGGTGTTAAGGATTACCTCATCCGTACAGTTGCAACAAAATACTAAAACCGTGTTGTCGTCACAGCAATCTTTGATCTTGTATTTAACAAGGAGGAATATGGCCCAAAAGTGATGGACCGTTTCCTCAGGTTGCTGCCGTACATACATTAGGTCTCATACATCTGGAGGACCTGAATTGCTTGGGGAATATTGCTTGTGGTGGGTGAGTGGGTTAAAATCCGAACCCTGACCCACTATTGCATCTGGAGTTTGAAGAATTTCTAAGGTTACCAACCCAGGATCCGGAGTGTCCTGGTGGCTTTTGGGCTCAACGCCCGGTCTTATGTTTGGAGGACATGAGGTCTCTTCCCGAAGATGGGTATCCAGCTCGCAGGACTTGGAAATACGAACATAGCTTGTTCTTAACTTAGGGGGGAAGTATTCTCGGCTTGTTCCTCCATGACCGCTACCAGATGGGTGATCGGCGGGGACCTTATTTCCCTCTAATCGGGTTTAAGCCCAATCTGATCGTAGTCTGTTGCAACTCCCAGGGCGCCGATGCGATCTAGTAGCTTGTTTAAGGACGAGACATCTGCTGGATCCATCTTTTGGGGTGTTCAAGGCCGATGCAAAGACGATGTTTAGCGATTTCGAGGGCTGCCTTTGGCTTAACAGTCGCGCGGGCGCCCATGATGAAACCGCCGAGCTGGAGGGCTTGTCCCGGAGCTAGGGCACTTCCAGAGGTAATGTTTTCATTAATGACAAGGCGAGCCATCGATCCCGCCGTCGACGACACAGTGGAACTCTCAATGAAAGCACCAATGTCGGTGTCAAAACCGGCCGATCTCGGGTAGGGGTCCTAAACTGTGTGTCTGAAGATCGAAGGTAAAAGGAGACAAGGGGACACGATGTTTACCCAGGTTCGGGCCCTCTTAACGGAGATAATACCCTACTTCCTGCTTGATTGACTTTGGTGAGTATAGGGGTTACAAGAGTTGATCTACCTCGAGATCGTAATGGCTAAACCCTAGATATCTAGCCTATATGAAATCTGATGGCCTCTACGGACTAAACCCTCCGGTTTATATAGACATCGGAGGGGCCTAGGGTTGTACAGAGTCGGTTTACAGAGAAAGGAAACCTCACATCCAGATGTCAAGCTTGACATCCACCCAAAGGAGAGTCTCATCCGGACCTGGGGGAAGGCCTTCTATCTTGTATCTCCATGGCCCATCAGTCCGGCCCATGCTACACAAGACACCCGAGGACCACATAATCCAGGACTCCCTCAATCATTACTCTTTATAGCATACATATGATCACAATAATCTATTGGGGAACGTTGCATGGGAAATAAAAAATTCCTACGCTCACCAAGATCTATCTAGGAGATGAACATCTATGAGACGAGAGATTGCATCTATATACCCTTGTAGATCGCTAAGCGAAAGCATTAAGAAACCCGGTTGATGTGGTCGAACGTCTTCGCGATCCAATCACGATCCGTCTCGCGAACTCCTGATCCAAGTGCCGAATGGACGGCACCTCCGTGTTCGACACACGTACATCTTGAGGACGCCTTCACCTCCTCGATCTAGCGAGCGATGGCGAAGTAGTAGCTCGAGTCCTCTGGCAGCACGACGACGTGGTGGCAGCGGTGGTGGTGGAATCTCAGCAGAGCTTGACTAAGCACTACGGAGAGGAAGAGGGCTACGAGGGAGAGGGAGGGCAGCGCCGTGGCATAGATGGGTGCGCCTACCCTCCCTCTACCCCTCTATATATAGGGGGAAGGGGGAGGAGGAGACACCCTAGGGTTTCCCTAGGGGGGCCGCCGGCCACAAGGGTAACCCTAGATGGATTTTGGGTGGCCCCCTCTAGGTGCCTTGCCCCCCAAGCAAGGGGAAGGCAGCCCTAGGGGGCGCACCAACCCTCTAGTGATCGTGAGCTAAGGTGAGGGGGGCGCACAACCCCTTAGTGGGCTGGTGTGCCTCCCTCCCTTGGCCCATGAGGCCACCCAACACTTGCTGGGGGCCCCAGAAACCCCTTTCAATCATCTTGGCCATAACCCGATGCCCCTGGAACACTTCTGGACTTTGATACCCTTCGTCCTATATATCAATCTTCACCTCCGGACCATTCCGAAGTTCCTCGTCATGTCCGAGATCTCATCTGGGACTCCGAACAACCTTCGGTTACCGCCAAAACAACTCGACTATACTTATATCGTCACCAAACATTAAGTGTGCAGACCCCGCGGGTTCGAGAACTATGCAGACATGACCGAGACACCTCTACGGTCAAGAACCAATAGCAGGACCTGGATGTCCATATTGGTTCCCACATATTCTATGAAGATCTTATCGGTCGAACCTCGATGTCAAGGATTCAGCTAATCCCGTATGTAGTTCCCTTTGTCTATCAGTATGTTACTTGCCCGAGATTCGATCATCAGTATCTCCATACCTAGTTCAATCTCATTACCGGCAAGTCTCTTTACTCGATCCGTAATACAAGATCCCGTGGCTAACCTATAGTCACATTGCTTGCAAGCTCATTGTGATGTTGTATTACCGAGTGGGCCCTGAGATACCTCTCCATCATACGGAGTGACAAATCCCAGTCTTGATCCATGCCAACTCAACAGACATCCACGGAGATACCTGTAGAGCCTTTATAGTCATCTAGTTACGTTGCAACGTTTGGTACACACATGGTACTCCTCCGGTGTCAGTGAGTTGCATGATCTCATGGTCATAGGAACATATAATTGACATGCAGAAAATGATAGCAATAAACTTGATGTGATCATATGCTACATTCATAGTTTGGATCTTGTCCATCACATCATTCTCCTAATGATGTGATCCCGTTATCAAATGACAACTCATGTCTATGGCTAGGAAACCACAACCATCTTTGATTAACAAGCTAGTCTAGTAGAGCATCACTAGGGACATGTTGTTGTCTATGTATCCACACATGCATTTGAGTTTCCAGTCAATACAATTATAGCATGGATAATAAACGATTATGATGAACAAAAAATATAATAATAACCACTTTATTATTGCCTCTAGGGAATATTTCCAATAGTCTCCCACTTGCACTAGACTCAATAATCTAGTATTACATGGTAATGAACCTAACACCCATAGAGTTCTGGTGTTGATCATGTTTTGCCCGTGGAAGAGGTTTAGTCAACGAGTCTGCAACATTCATATACGTATGTACTTTGCAAGTGTTTATGTCCTCCTCCGACCCAGTCGCGGATGGAATTGAAGCGTCGCTTTATGTGTCTGGTCCTCTTGTGAAACCTTGGTTCGTTGGCCAGAGCAATGGCACCAGTGTTGTCACAGAGCAGAGTCATTGGGTCCAATGCACTAGGCACAACTCCAAGATCTACCATGAACTGCTTCATCTAGACACCTTCCTTTGCTGCCTCTGAGGTAGCTATGTACTCTACTTCAGATGTAGAATCAGCTACCACGCTTTGCTTGGAACTGCACCAGCTTACTGCTCCCCCATTTAGAATACATACATATCCGGTTTGAGACCTAGATTCATCCGGATCAGTGTCAAAGCTGGCACCGACGTAAACCTTTATGATGAGATCTAGATCACCTCCATAAATGAGAAACATTTCCTTAGTCCTTTTCAGGTACTTAAGGATATTCTTCACCGTTGTCTAGTGATCCATTCCTGGATTACTTTGAAACCTTCTGGCCATACTTATGGCAAGGCTGACATCTGGTTTTGCATAGCATCGCATACATGATAGGGCCTATGGCAGAAGCATAGGGGATGACACTCATCTTTACTCTATCCTCTGTAGTCGCTGGGCATTGAGTCTGACTCAACTTCACACCTTGCAAAACAGGAAATAACCCCTTCTTGGACTGATCCATTTTGAACTTGTTCAAAATCTTATCAAGGTATGTGCTTTGTGAAAGTCTTATTAAGCGTCTCGATCTATCTCTATAGATCTTGATGCCTAATATGAAAGCAACTTCTCCTAGGCCCTTCATTGAAAAACTCTTGTTCAAATATTCCATCACATTTTCCAAAAGTTCTATATTGTTTCCAATCAGCAATATGTCATCCACATATAATATTAGAAACACTATAGAGCTCCCACTCGCTTTCTTGTAAATACAATATTATCCAAAAACTTGTATAAACCCAAACGCTTTGATCACCTCGTCAAAGCGAAGATTCCAACTCTGAGATGCTTGCACCAGTCCATAAATGGATTGCTGGAGTTTGCACACTTTGTCAGCATTCCCTGGATCGACAAAACTTTCTGGTTGCATCATATACAACTTTTCCCTAAGGAAACCATTAAGGAATGCTGTTTTGACATCCATCTGCCAGATTTCATAATAAAAAAAATGCAGCAATTGCCAACATGATTCTGACGGACTTAAGCATCCCTACGGGTGAGAAAGTCTCACCTTAGTCAACTCCTTGAACTTGTGAAAACCCCTTTGCCACAAGTCGAGCTTTATAGATGGTGACATTACTGTCTGTGTCCGTCTTCTTCTTGAAGATCCATTTATTCTGAATGGCCTTTTGCCCTTCAGGTAATACTTCGAAAGTCCATACTTTGTTTTCATACATGGATCCCATCTCGGATTTCATGGCGTCTAACCATTTGTCCGAATTCAGGCCCATCATCGCTTCTCCATAGCTCGTAGGTTCACCGTTGTCCAACAACATGACCTCTAAGACAGGGTTACCGTACCACTCAGGAGTTGTACGTACCCTTGTTGACCTACGAGGTTTGATAGTAACTTGATATGAAGCTTCATGATCATCATCATTAACTTCCTCTTCAATTGATGTAGGTTCCACAGAAACATCTTTCTGTGCTGCGCTACTCTCTGGTTGAAGTAAAGGTTCAACAACCTCATCAAAAGTTCTATCTTCCTCCCACTCAATTCTTTTGAGAGAAACTCTTTCTAGATAAAGGACCCGTTCTTAGCGACAAACACTTTGCCCTCGGGTCTGAGATAGAAGATAAAACCAACCGTCTCTTTTGGGTATCCTATGAAGACGCATTTGTCCGCTTTGGGTTCGAGCTTTTCCGGCTGAAGCCTTTTGACATAAGCATCGCAACCCCAAACCTTAAGGAACGACAGCTTAGGTTTGTTGTCAAACCACAGTTCATATGGTGTCGTCTCTACAGACTTAGATGGTGCCCTATTTAAAGTGAATGCAGCTGTATCTAATGCATAACCCCAAAACGAGAGTGGTAGATCAGAAAGGGAGATCATAGAACGCACCATATCCAATAGGGGTGCGATTACGACATTCGGACACACCATTACGTGTGGTGTTCCAGGTGGCGTCAACTGTGAAACGATTCCACATTGTCTTAAGTGATTGCCAAACTCATAACTTAGATACTCTCCCCCTCGATCATATCGTAGGAATTTGATCTTCTTGTTACGATGATTCTCAACTTCACTCTGAAATTGCTTGAACTTTTCAAACGTTTCAAACTTATGCTTCATTAAGTAAACATACCATATCTACTCAAGTCATTGATGAAGGTAAGAAAATAACGATATCCACCACGCGCGTCAACACTCATTGGACCGCACACATCAGTATGTATGATTTCTAACAAGTCACTTGCATGTTCCATTGTTCCAGAAAACGGGGTCTTAGTCATCTTGCCCATGAGGCATGGTTCGCATGTCTCAAGTGATTCAAAATCAAGTGACTCCAAAAGTCCATCACCACGGAGTTTCCTCATGTGCTTTACACCAATATGACCTAAGCGGCAGTGCCACAAGAAAGTGGTACAATCATTATCAACTCTACATCTTTTGGCATCAATGTTATGAACATGAGTATCACTACTATCGAGATTCAATAAGAATAAACCCCTCACAATGGGTGCATGACCATAAAAGATATTACCCATATAAATAGAACAACCATTATTCTCTGATTTAAATGAGTAACCGTCTCGCATTAAACAAGATCCAAATATAATGTTCATGCTCAACGCAGGCACTAAATAACAATTATTCATGTTCATCACTAATCCCAATGGTAATCGAAGAGCGAGCATGCCGACGGCGATCACATCAACCTTGGAACCATTTCCCACGCACATCATCACTTTGTCCTTTGCCAGCCTCCGTCTATTCCATAGTTCCTGCTTTGAGTTGCAAATGTGAGCAACCGAACCAGTATCAAATACCTAGGCACTACAATGAGAGTTGGTAAGGTAAACATCAATAACATGTATACCGTATATACCTTTGTTGACGTTGGCCCCCTTCTTGTCGGCCAGATACTTGGGGCAGTTCTGCTTCTAGTGGCCAGTTCCCTTGCAATTAATAGAAGCACTCAGTCTCCGGGTTGGGTCCAGCCTTGGGTTTCTTCATGGGAGGAGCAACTACTTTGCCACATTTCTTGAAGTTTCCCTTCTTTCCCTAGCCTTTCTTGAAGCTAGTGGTTTTATTCACCATCAACACTTGATGCTCCTTATGGATGTGTGACTCGACGACTTCAGCATAGCGAACAGCTCGGATACTGACTTGTTCATCCCTTGCATGTTATAGTTCAACACAAAGCCCTTGTAGCTAGGTGGTACCGATTGAAGAACTCTGTCAGGGACAGCCTCTGGCGGGAGCTGATACGTCTCCAATGTATCTATAATTTTTCATTGTTCCATGCTGTTATATTATCAATCTTGGATGTTTTATAATCATTTTATATCATTTTTGGCACTAACCTATTGACATAGTGCCAAGTGCCAGTTGCTGTTTTTGCATGTTTTTTACATCACAGGAAATCAATCCCAAACGGAGTCCAAACGCAGCGAAACTTTTTGTGGATTTTTTTGGGACCAGAAGACAACCAATGGGCCGAAGAAGCACCTGGGGCTGCTCCGAGGGGATCACAACCCACCAGGGCGCGCTTGGAGGCCTAGGCACGCCCTGGTGGGTTGTGCCCACCTCGGGTGCCCCCCGGACCGCCTCTTTACTCTATAAATACCCCAATATTCCAGAACCCCTAGGTGAGTCGACAAAAATCAATTCCACCGCCGCAGAGTCCAGAACCACCAGATCCAATCTAGACACCATCATGGAGGGGTTCACCACTTCCATTGGTGCCTCTCCGATGATGCGTGAGTAGTTCTTTGTTGACTTTCGGGTCCGTAGTTACTAGCTAGATGGCTTCCTCTCTCTCATTTGATTCTCGATACAATGGTCTCTTGGAGATCCATATGATGTAACTCTTTTTGCGGTGTGTTTGTTGGGATCGGATGAACTTTGAGTTTATGATCAGATCTATCTTTTTATCCATGAAAGTTATTTGAGTTTCTTTGATCTCTTATATGCACGATTTCTTATAGCCTTGTATTTCTTCTCCGATATTTTGGTTTTGTTTGGCCAACTTGATCTATTTATCTTGCAATGGGAAGAGGTGCTTTGTAGTGGGTTTGGTCTTACGGTGCTTGATCCAAGTGACAGAAGGGTGTCGGCGTTCTGGGAACGGGGGTCCCCAGACTTGCCTGCCTGCGGCCCATGGCGTGGCTCTGCGAGTGGGCCCATACGGCCCACCTTCACCAACAAGCATTCGAGACCCTCGCAAGGGGCCAAGCCTCGCGAGGCGGATGATGCAAGACCTCCTTGGGAGCGGCCTCACCAGGCTGGCTCGCGAGGGGCGGAGAGATCAAGGCAAGGCAAACCTCGCGAGGTTCCAGTGATGTGAGCCATGACGAACAAGCGCAGGCGGGCGCCAGCGCGCACAGTGTCCTTGTTTCCTCTTTGCTGCTAAGGAGGCAAGCGCAGGTGAGGAGTACCGAGGCGTCAAGCAAAGGTTTCCACATTGGTGCAACGAGACCAAGACCAGCAGGACGGCAAGACGGAGGTCACCATGGAGCCCAGGGCGGCGTCACCGCCAGAGCCTTTTGCAGGCGAAGACTCCTTTTGTCAGGATAGCTTGTACTAGCTGTCCCCTTTCAAATTGGCCGTTGTTGGCTCCCTTCTCGCTCGATATTTGGGGAGAGGACCAGGGCCTCTATAAATAGGGCTAGCCACCAAAGTAGAAGGCAACTCAGCTTGAGCAGATTCAGATCATCCACACATCCACCAAGCACAAGAACACCTCACCTCAGGAGGCTGTTCTTCCCCTTGTACTGTTCATCCTCAGCCCGAGAGGCAATCCACCACACCAAACTGGAGTAGGGTATTACACCACAACGGTGGCCCGAACCAGTATAAATCTTGTGTCTCTTGTGTTGCGAGTTCGTCGAGCTAGCCTTTGAGATCCTGGCGAAGTTGAGGGCGTGATTCGGTAGGGGGAGATCTTTGTGCGCACCCCAGTGTTCGAACCTTGAGGGTTTTGCCGGAACCCGAGATCCGACATTTGGCGCGCCAGGTAGGGGTGCGCCGGAGCTCTTCTTCCACCAGTCGATCCGCTCGTTGATCCTCCGACACTCCGCGACTCCAATGTCCGGTGACTCAAGAGCCAATGCCGACCGCTGGGCAGCCTGGCCAGCCCGGGCGGCACCATCTGCCCAAGAAAACCTCAACCCCGCGCCCCAGGCAGCACGCGCACCACCAAACACTCCGGGGCGTGGGCGGCGCGGTCACACGCCGTCCGCCCTTACTCCACGACAAGTGTGGGCTGCCGCAAGAGCCTCAAGCCACGCCGCGGCCACGGCGCCGCACACCCGACGGGAGCAAGCAAACATGAGGGTCGCGCTCACAGTGGCTCGAGAGCTGCTGTGATGTCGGTTGATGGAGACCGGCCAGGATGCGTTGCTGGAGCGCGTTGCCGAGCTCTTAGATGCCGCGGCCTCAGGAGCACCACCCTTCTGCTCCCTACTCACACCTCAAGCTGCGGCCGAGTCGCATGGCGGGCCTCGCCGTGCCCGCGTGCCCACGGGCGTGCCACCAGGCTTCATCGACACTGGCGCAACCAACGGAGCTGGACGCCCGCACCTCTGGTGGGCGCGGGTGCGAGCGCTACCACCTACAGCCCCGGCGGGATGCAGCCCTACCATCCTCAAGGCGGCACGCTAGGCCGGGCAACATGGAGCGTGGGGCACTATGGCGAGGTCTTTGAGGCGGCGGCCTCGGAGGCCTACATGCCCCGCATGGTGGACCAGGAGTACATGCTGGAAGACGACCCTGGCTCGTTCCTCGAGCCAGGCTGGGAGGAGTTGGCGCTAGAAGTCGGCACCTTTCAGGAGCCCTCCAGGAGTCTCACCAGCCGCGCTGGCGACAGCAGCTACACGGTACCACTAATTCCTCAAGAGCAGGCTTACGCTAACCATGGGACGCAGGAGGATCAGGTCGCAGCAGTGGATGGCGGCCCTAGCTCGTCGGCCTCCCTGCCGCCAGGGGGGAACGCTGGGGGCTGTAGGAGAGGGACCGGGAGCAAGGGCCCTCCCCACGCCGCACGGAGCAAGGCGTCCCCCGGAGGTAGGCCCTCTGCCAGGGAGGTGCTCCGGATCCTTCCCCCAGCAGAGGACCCGTGGTCGCCGAGGGCGCCGCTGGCGTCCCCTTTGCCCCTTGGTGTCGTCCTGGTTTCTGGTCGCCCCCAACGGTGGTCGAGGGAGGCGCAAGGCGGGGCCCTCGTCTGGCGATATGAAGTAAGGCTCGCGCCTATGAAGGTCTCCGCTCGTGACACTCTCACGTAATAATGAGTGGGGCTGTACACGCCCCGGAGTCTCAGGAGTGCCACCCTCGGGCCTCGGGGGCTCCCTCCCACGTCCTAGTGGCAGCACTTAGCTCCACGCTGGTGAGAAGACAAGAAGACTAGACTAGGTGGACGCGGCCATTTGCTTTGGATTTATTTTCTGTAACCCTGCCTTCTGGATTTGGATTTAAGTTGAAGTTGAATTTTCGTTGATGCACGTGGGGGTGCCTTTTCTCATTCGAGCGATTTCTTGCAATCTGGTTCTTGCCTCAATCTGGAGTTCACGCCTGTTGCTTCCCCCTCACGAGCTCCTCGTGAGTGGGGCTAGGCATGGCGCACGCGCGCCACGCATGTCAGCAAGGCTAGCGCTTGCTCATCACGCGGCCCCCTCGGGCGTGTCGATAGGCTCCTCAGGAGCTTCCCAGAAACTCGCAACCTCACGAGCCGGTTCGGGGCTCGTCCAGGCTAAGGTAAACCGCAACAACAAACTTGCCCCAGGATACGTGAGCTCATGAAGACACATATTCAACTCGGCCTAAAAAGATAGAGGTAGTAGTATATTTACATGAGGGGCTTCCCCTCCAAAAATGCTCTTACAACCTCTAGGGCCACGCCCGAGCTTCTACGTGCAGGACAAACAGCTGGGAAACACGGGATCAATCGGACATGTCACTTGCCGCGTCCCCCGGATCGCCTTCAGACACGTCACTGGCATCGCTGTCACCGTCGCTAGCACCATCATCACCTCCACCAGCGCCGCCATCACCATCATCGACCACATCACCTTCGTCCGCCACGACCACCACCGCATCATCATCGGAAGTGAAGGCCCTGACCAGTGCGTCCATGTTGTCGTCCACCCATCGCGCCAGGTCACCCCAGATGGCCTCGGGTATGGGAGCGATGGCGGTGTCAAAATCAAAGTTGGGATCGGTATTTTGGAGATGGCTGAAGACGCGAGAGAATGCGCACCCCAGCAAACTGCGGCTCCTCTCTTCAACAAGTTGGTGAGCTCTCGCGGAATGATTCTCCAGGCGCATCACCATGTCGGTGAAGAAGCGGAGGTGGCTGGCGTAGTCGTTCGCGTAGGGATGAGGAGCATTCCCAACACAGATGTGGCCCAACGCCGCGTTGGCCCTGTTCCTGAGGCCCTCGAGCATGGGGGCGTGCACGCGCTCCAGCGTTCGCCGTTGAAGCACTTCCTCCCTGTTCTGCTGCGCGATGGACTCGGCGTTGGCAACCCGCTGTTGGAGAGGAAGTAGCTCGGCGCGTGCGGAGGCCAGCTCAGCCTGCGCCGAGGCCAGGGCGGCTGCGGTGGCCTCCACGTGCCACTTCGCCTCAGTCAGCCTAGACTTGAGGGCAGCAGTCCTGCCCGCGGCCTCGGCCACTGCGAGCTCCAACTTCAGGTCGTACCTGCCCTCAAGATCCGCACGAGCCTCGGCCACCCGGCGATCGACCTCCTCCTGGGCCCTGGCCTCGTGCGCGCCAACGGCATCTTCCGCTTGGGCAACCTGACGCTCCCTCGTCTCGAGTTGCTCGAGCTCAAGGCTACGCTCCACGGCTTCCAGCGCCAACGCCTCCTCGCACTTTCGGATCTCTCCCTCTTCAGCGGGCGTCCCCCTCAACAACGCAAGGGCAGATTTGCGCGCCTCCACTTGCTGCTCCAAGGAGGCGCTCCAGGCTTGGAGCTCCCACGCGCGCTTCTCCGCGGCCTCACGACGGCGGTTAGCTTCCCGGGCCTCTTCCTGAGCTCTGGAGCAGACCTCACGCGAGGCTGCGAGAGAAACCTCAGCCTTCGCATTATCAAGCTCGCGCTGGTGGTGCCCGAGGTTGATGGCCACCTTCAGCTTATGCCACTCCTCCGCTAGCCAAAGACCCTCGGCCGCGAGGCACGCTTCCACATCCGAGAGTTCTTCACCAAGCCGGTTCATCGCGCCCATCGCCTCCTGAAAGAGCTCGTGGCGGATGACGCTCCTTTCTTGCGCCGACTTGAGCATACTGCTGACTCCGAACTCCACCGCAGGGGCCGCAGACGTTGCTCGAAGCGGCTCGCCCCCTTTCAGCAGGGGTCTGGGGGCTGGCACCCACCCGGTTGCTGGCCAGCCTTCGCGAGGGGCCCGAGCGAGTGGAGGCCCGCTACTTCAAGAGGAACCCAAGACCGAAGCCATCCAGCCGCCATCCACAACCAGGGGAGGAACCCTTGGCACGCTTGCTGTATTCCAAACAAAGCTGCGAAGGAGAGACGGTGAGGGCGCGAGCTCAAGACGCCTTGTTAACGGGCCGGCTTCCCCGGTTGACTCTGCACCGTGACTAGCGCGAGGGCTTGCAGCGCTCAAGTCTAGTGGGAGAAGTGAAGCGAGAGGAGGTTGCTTCTCAGGAGATTCCGCGGCCTTGGCAGAAGGGATCCTGAAGAGCCATCGTCAGGAAGGGAAGCAGCACTCGGAGAATCACAAAGATAAGGTACTTACCCGTGAATGGCGATGTACTTTCTCCGTTTTAACGGCCAGAAGGTGCCGCTGTGGTGGCTCGGGGACCTCTTCCTCTTGCGGAGCTCATCGAAGTCCACACACAGCCAGCCGAAGCACTGGACATGGCGGCCAGCATGAGGCGCGGCCGGAGGAGCGCTCGGAAGGACCACCTCAGGAGCGCCAAGTTGAGGAGGATTATCGAGCTCTGCCTCGCCGCGACCAGCCAAGGCCTCAGGAGCCTCGGCCTCGGGAGTCACGGGATGCATCGCCCCGTCAACCGCCGTGTCGGATCATGGGTTCCGGCAAAACCCTCAAGGTTCAAACACTGGGGTGCGCGCGGAGATTTCCTCCCTACCGATCCATGCCCAAGCTCGCTAAGATCTCGCGGACGAACTCGACAAACTCGCAACACAAAGACAGAAGATTTATACTGGTTCGGGGCACGGTTGTGGTGTAATACCCTACTCCAGTATGGTGGTGGTGGATTGCCTCTTGGGCTGATGATGAACAGTACAAGGGGAAGAACAGCCTCCTGAGGTTGGGGTGTTCTTGTGTTCGGTGTGTGGCTAAGGATTGGCTCTCGATCAGATGAGATCAAGCTGCCCCCTATTGTGGTGGCTAGTTCTACTTATATAGGCCCTGGTCCTCTCCCCAAATATTGAGCGGGAAGGGAGCCAACAACGGCCAATTTGAAAGGAGACAGCTAGTACAACTTATCCTGACAAAAGCGGTCTTCGCCTACGGAAAGCTCTGGTGGTGACCCCGTCTCGGGCTCCACGGTGACCTCCGTCCTGCCGTCCGGCTGGTCTTGGTCTTGTTGCACTAATATGGAAACCTTTGCCTGATGCCTCGATACTCTGCGCCTGCGCTGGCCTCCTTAGCACCAAAGAGGAAACAAAGGACGCTGCATGCGCTGGCGCCCGCCTGATCTTGATCGTCATGGCTCACGTCACGAGAGCCTCGCAAGGTTTGCCCTGCCTTGATATCTCTGCTCCTCACGAGGCAGCCTGGTGAGGCCGCTCCTGAGGAGGTCTCGCGTCGTCCACCTTGCGAGGCTTGGCCCCTCGCGAGGGTCTTGAAAGCCATGTTGATGAAGATGGGCCGTACAGACCTGCAGCACAGCCACGCCGTGGGCCGCAGGCAGGCAAGTCTGGGGACCCCCGTTCCCAGAACGCCGACAGTAGCCCCCGGGCCGAAGGTGCACTCGGGCTTGGCTTCGCGGCGAAGCCAAAGGTCAAGCGCGGAGCGCCGCGAGCCCCAAAAGCCTGCGGCCTTGGTTGGCGCATGGCGGTTGATTGGACGTGGGCGTCTCCGCTTCCCCACGTTGCCTCGTCAACTGCTCGATTTGACAAGTCCCTACAACATGCAAGGAAAATCATCATTACCTGTGATCGTGGGAGGTGTCGGTTGGCCTTCTTCCGCTATAAATGGGGAGGGGTAGAGCCCCCGTCGCCCATCTCTTCACGGTTCGCTTGCTTCTTCCTCCTTGTCATGAAAATTTGCGAACGCATGTCCCGTTAAGGCTCGGTCTCCCCTTTCCATCCTCGCGATAGCTTGTTGCTCTACGCTGACAGGTCCCGGTCCCCAGGCAGGCTACAGCCGTCGCTGGTATGCCAGGTCGCATGCCGTGGTCAAGGCCAGGAGGTGTGCGGCCCGAGGTCCAGTAATAGCCCCTGAGGCGCGATGCTCAGGAGGTCCCCTTTAGCACTCAAGCAGCCATGGTAAGGCAAGAAAGGGAGGCGGCGTGGCCACAACGGGGCTGCGGCGTGCGTGACCCTTAGGCTTCATCAATCAGCCAATCTGAGCGCGAGACTTATCTTGGCGGTTTGGGGTCGATTTCTTGTGATGCGCCAGGCTGGCGCGCAAGCTTCCGCAGCATAGCTAGGTCGGGCCCATACGAGTCTCCCTTTTCCCGTCCTCTCCTTAGTGCTCTACGTCCTCAGGTCCCGGCCCTCGAGCGAGCTCAGCTGCCGCTGGTATGCCAGGTCGCGATGCCGTAGTCAAGGCCAGGGGGTGAGGGCTGGAGAGCCAGTAAGAGCTCCTGAGTCGCGATGCTCAGGAGCCCCCCTTTTAACGCGCAAGCAAATTGCACGAGAGAATAGGAAGCTTGCGGTGCTGCCTGCCATCCTCCTCACGAGATCCCTGCGAACCAGCACAAGGAAGAAACACGGTTTTGCCACTTCGGTTGCCAGCCTGTCACTGGTTGCTCTGTGAAGGAATGAAGGCACTGAGGGCCTGGTGAGGTGACGTGCGCGGAGTGTGCCGCGAGCCAGAGCTCGACCGCTCAGGTTTGTTGACGTGGCAGGGACGGGCCCATGCACCAGCGCCATGCTTGTGTGAGTAGCCCCCGAGGGAGGTGATAGTCGAGCAGGCGACAGTCATGGACAGGTTAAGCATGAAAGGCAGATCAGCTTGGGTAAATGCGGAAAGATACATGCCACTTGGGTCAGGCCCGAGCGGCTTGGGGTTGATGCAGCCCGAGGGGCGCCCCCAGCAAGGTAAGCTAAAGACATAAGAAAAGGGATACATGCCACAGGGACGGACCCACGTGGCCTGGGAATGATGCAGCCCGAGGGGCGCTCCCAGCTGAATGAACTTGGAAAATGTCACCTGGTTCTGTTGATGAAGAGATGTCGGGGCAGCTGAAGGTACGCGGCGGGGAGGCTGCTCCTCACGAGCCGCCAGGGCCCTGAGCCTCGGGAGGCTCTGGGGGCCCAGACGGTTCCCTGAGGACCGTCTCCATCTCTGCCAGGACGGCATGGTGCCTGTCCTCCTGAGCCGCCAGGACGCGCCACAGGTTGCGCTGGTAGACGAACGACACGCTCGGCAAGCCAAAAGGCATGCGAACTTAGCTGTGCGGTGGACCCTCGCACTGGCCCACGTGCGAAGGCCAGAAAAGCTCCTGAGAGGCGGCCCTGTTGAGCCCTGGGACATTGACGCAGACACGCAGCCCGGCATCCTCGCCTGGATGGGGAGCTGCGCCTCGCGAGCGGCGGTCGCCGCGCATGGTCCTTGCGTCTTGTAGTTCCTGAGTGGTCTTGGTGATGAACTCCTGAGCGGTGGGCGCTCCTTGCCCTGTGTTCTCCTGAGGGAAACGTGCCTTGAAGCACGCCTCCAAGTGGTGCCCGAGCGCCAAGGTCTGAGGCCCTCAAGGAGAGAGCCCCCGAGCCCTGCCCGAGGAGGGCGCCGGGCGCGCCTTCCTATGCGATGGAGGGAGGCGCCCCTGGAGCGGGCGCTGATCCTAACGAGGCTCCAGCTGTGTTGCCACCCTCCTGAGGCCTGGTACGGTGCAGCTGCTTCTTCTTCTTGGGGATGGCTTCCGAAGGGCCATCGCCCTGGCTGTCGGGGTCGTCGATTGTTGCAGCTTGAAAGGCACGCTCGAGGGAGCATACCGCGTCTCTTTCTTCACATGGGACTGTGATGATTCCGCCGCTTCCCGGCATCTTGAGGACGTTGTAGCCGCGGTGGGTCACTGCCATGGACTTGGCCAGGGCTGGATACCCAAGGATGGCATTGTATGGCAGACGGATGTGCGCAACATCAAAGTCGATGAGCTCGGTGCGGTAGTTCTTGCGCTCTCCGAAGGTGACAGGGAGGCAGACTTGCCCTATCGGTGTGGTGGATCCGTCAGTCACTCCTGAGAAAGGCTTGGTGGGCTGAACTGGTCATATGACACTTGGAGGTTGTCGAACGTGTCGACGGACAGGACGTTGAGCCCTGCACCGCCGTCGATGAGGGTCTTGGTAACTTACACATTGCTGATGACTGGTGAACAAAGCATTGGGAGAGCGCCAGCGGTGGCTACGCACTTGAGCTGATCTGCCGAGTTGAAGGTGATGGCACACTGGGACCACCTGAGCGGGCGTGTGGCCTCAAGCTTGGGGAGGACTGCATTAATTCATGAGCAAACTGTTTGAAGATACGCTGCGAGGCTGGGGCCTGAGCTCCGCCCAAGATGCAGGCGATTGCACGCGGCTCCTGGAAGCCCCCAGCCCCCTCATCCTGATGGTGGTCATCATTCCTTCTTGGCGGTGGCGGCAGCGGGGGAAGACGGGCATTGCCCTAAGGATGATCCTCACGAGGCTGGTCTCTCTAGGCGCCCTCGCGAGGATGATCCTGCCAGCGGTGCTTGCGAGGACTGTCGCGCCACTCCTGGCATGGGCCACGGTCATCCTAGCGTCCTCCACCACGTCCTCCCCCTCGGCCGTAGCCCCGGTCGCTGCGCTCAGGGCGTCGACCGAAGCGTCCTTCTCGAATGGCTCTGAGCTCTTGACAGTCGCTGGTGTTGCGGGTGTTCAGGTTGTGGAAGGCGCAGAACGGTCGGCTGCTCTTGGATGGCTCAGGCTGATCTCTGCCTCGCTTGGTGTCTGGCTCCGCTACGAGCACGGCTGCTTCCTTGCACTTCACTTCCTTGGCTTGGCTTTCTTTCCCTCCGGGCCCGCAGCTGGCAGCTCGAGGAGGGATAGGCGCCCCTCCTCAGCTCTTGCGCACTTGGTCGCCAGGTTGAACAACTCCTGAGATGTGCACAACTCCTCGTGGATAGCGAGCTCCTCCTTCATCTTGATGTCGCGGACACCGTCAGAGAACGCGAAGATGATGGCCTCGTCCGTGACCTTGGGGATCTTGAGGCGAGTGTTGTTGAAGCACTAGATGTACTTCTGGAGGGTCTCTCCTGGTTGTTGCTTGATGCGGCGCAGGTCACCCGCGGCCAGCAGGCGGTCATGAGTGCCCTGGAAGTTGGCGACAAAGCGGTCGCGCATCTCGTCCCAGGAGGAGATCGAGCCTTGAGGCAGGTTTAGGAGCCACGAAGGGCACCGTCTTTGAGCGCCATAGGGAACCAATTCGCCATGACTTTCTCGTCGCTGTAGGCCGCCTCGATGCTCAGCTCGTAGAGGTGCAAGAATTCCGCGGGGTCGAGGGTGCCGTCGTAGCGAGGAGGCAGATCTGGCTTGAACTTGCCCGGCCAGGCGATGCTACGCAGCTCGGGGGTGAAGGCGCGGCAACCGGCCGTGGTCGCTGGGGCCTACCTCGGACGTGGAGCCTGGTCTTGATGCCCGCGCGCCACTACGGCAAGCGGCACGGGAGCCTGCCGTGGCAGACGATCCTGGCGCGGTGGTGCGAGGAGTTGCGGGACGTTCTCTTGTGGTCAAGGAACTTCTTGGCAGCTTCCTTCTTCACGCGCGGGCGCCGAACGCGGCGGATCGCGTCGCGGCGGCGCATGCCTTGGTGCCAAGGCGCCATCTTGGGGCAAATGTGGTGGAGGCGCTCCGTGAGCTGCGTCGCCTGAAGCTGGCGGAGGGCCAGGCGGCGAGAGGGACGGTGCAGGGGAGCCCCCTGCGAGCGGACAAGCTCGGCGATGTGGTCGAGCCAGTCCTCGTAGAGGTCGTCGATCGGGCGGTAGCGCAGGAGCTCGTGCGCCATGAGGAGCGCGGCCCGTGCGTCCATGGGAGCGCAACGAGCGTCAGATGATGACCCGGCTGGGGTCAGCGACGGAGTGGCGGTGCGGCTATCCTGCCGCACCGAGGGGTGCAACGAGGACGCCTGCTGCTCGTTCCCCACTGGGCCAGTGGCGGCGTTGGCGGCAGGAGACGGAGAGCGACGAGGTGGCCCACCGACGGGAGCCGTCCGAGCGACGCGGGTGGCCAGGGCAGCCCGGCGTTTAGCGCGAGCACGGTGAGCGTCCGCCATGGAGACGACGGAGCAACTGGGCGCGAACGACAGAAAGGAAGCTCCGGCGCACCCCTACCTGGCGCGCCAAATGTCGGATCACGGGTTCCGGCAAAACCCTCAAGGTTCAAACACTGGGGTGCGCGCGGAGATTTCCTCCCTACCGATCCACGCCCAAGCTCGCTAAGATCTCGCGGACGAACTCGACGAACTCGCAACACAAAGACACAAGATTTATATTGGTTCGGGCCACTGTTGTGGTGTAACACCCTACTCCAGTGTGGTGGTGGTGGATTGCCTCTTGGGCTGATGATGAACAGTACAAGGGGAAGAACAACCTCCTAAGGTTGGGGTGTTCTTGTGTTCGGTGTGTGGCTAAGGATTGGCTCTCGATCTGATGAGATCAAGCTGCCCCCTATTGTGGTGGCTAGTTCTACTTATATAGGCCCTGGTCCTCTCCCCAAATATTGAGCGGGAAGGGAGCCAACAACGGCCAATTTGAAAGGGGACAGCTAGTACAGCTTATACTGACAAAAGCGGGCTTCGCCTGCGGAAAGCTCTGGTGGTGACGCCGTCTCGGGCTCCACGGTGACCTCCGTCCTGCCGTCCGGCTGGTCTTGGTGTTGTTGCACTGATATGGAAACCTTTGCCTAATGCCTCGGTACTCCGCGCCTGCGCTGGCCTCCTTAGCACTAAAGAGGAAACAAGGACGCTGCGCGCGCTGGCGCCCGCCTGATCTTGATCGTCATGGCTCACGTCACGAGGGCCTTGCAAGGTTTGCCCTGCCTTGATATCTCCGCTCCTCACGAGGCAGCCTGGTGAGGCCGCTCCTGAGGAGGTCTCGCGTCGTCTGCCTCGCGAGGCTTGGCCCCTCGCGAGGGTCTTGAAAGCCTTGTTGACGAAGATGGGTCGTACAGACCTGCAACACATCCATGCCGTGGACCGCAGGCAGGCAAGTCTGGGGACCCCCATTCCCAGAACGCCAACACGCCGCCCCAGGGCAAGAATCGCGAGTTCCCGAGGACGACGCCTCGGGAGCCCTAGGCGGCATCAGCACCTCGGCACCTATGCCATCGGCCTCCAGCGATGCTCGCCCCCCTGCATCCACACTTGGGGCGAGCTCAACGCCAGCGGCAAGGAGGGGAACCACGTCGACGGGGTTCTCACGAGGCCCCACCAGGCCAACTGGGCGCAACCCCCACTCATCGAAGGAGGGCATACGCTCCACGAATTCCACCTTGTTCGAGCAGCGGTACAGCAGGCAGCTCTTCCCCGGCATGTCACCTGGCAACAGGACACCCGTCAGGACCTCGAGCACCGTTCGTCGCGCCTCAAGGGGGAGCCCGGACTCCTGAAGTCTCATGTGGTCCTTGCTGCTTAGCAAGTCCCACATTGGTCGGGAATGGCGCTGAAGCGGAGGAACTCGGCGCCGGATGAACTCCTTCACCACCATAGGTGCAGTCACGCCAAGGTCTTTCAGCCTCTTCAGCCTGAGCCAGACAGGGACGAGGCGCGAATTGGCGAGCCTTTGACAGCACCAACCGGAGTTGGGAATGGCAGGCACCAACGGAGAATGGAGCAAAGGGCTAAGCACTCCGACATCAACAAATACCCACCATGTCCGAAACTCGCTCGTGGATGGAGGAAGCTCAAAGTCAGTCCCCGCACCTGCCGTCGCAGCCACAGCCTGGAAGCTCAGGCACCCCAAGTTCTGCAGGGGATCAATCAGGTGCAATGAGAAGAAGTGGCGAAGAAGGGCCACTGAAGGAGCAATGCCTACCATGGCCTCGCAAACAAGGGCGAAGACGCAAGAAGGGTCACGGATTGGGGATCAAGGTGCAGCATGTGGATCTGATGATGGGCAAGCACTTCGTTGAAGAAGGCGGAAAAAGGAGGAACCAGGCCAGCCCAAAGGGCGTCGATGAAGAATGGGACCTCAGTGGCTGTCCGATCGATGCGAGCATGAGACGCAGGCCAGGCCACCGTCCTTCCCCACTCATTGAAGCTGGAGGTGAGCATGGGATGCACCTTGTCCATGGCTTCCTGGTTGAGCACCAGCGACCTGCCAACGGCAGGCTCAGTGGCCGGGCGTAGCTCGGCGGAGGACAGGGGACCCTTCCCTTTCTCCGACTGGTCCGGCTCCATGGCGATAGGAGGACTGAGCTCAGACCGGATCGAGAGGAGAGGCTGAGTTTCGAGGAAGCGAAAGAATTGGGGAGTGGGCCGCGACGACGGGGGGAAATGGTGTAAACCGCGGTGGCCGCCTAGCCAGGCGGGTATCAAGGCAGCGTGGTGAAGCGGAGACGCCCATGTCCAATCAACCGCCACGCTTCGACCAAGGCCACATGCTATTGGGGCCCGCAGCGCTCCGCACTTGCCCTTTGGCTTCGCCTCGAAGCCAAGCCCGAGCGCGCCTTGGGCCTGGGGGCTACTGTCGGCGTTCTAGGAACGGGGGTTCCCAGACTTGCCTGCCTGCGGCCCACGGCGTGGCTCTGCGAGTGGGCCCGTACGGCCCACCTTCACCAACAAGCATTCGAGACCCTCACGAGGCGGATGACGCAAGACCTCCTCGGGAGCAGCCTCACCAGGCTGGCTCACGAGGGGCAGAGAGTCAAGGCAAGGCAAACCTCATGAGGTTCCAGTGACATGAGCCATGATGAACGAGAGCAGGCGGGCGCCAGGTGGGCGCCAGCGCGCACAGTGTCCTTGTTTCCTCTTTGGTGCTAAGGAGGCAAGTGCAGGCGAGGAGTACCGAGGCGTCAAGCAAAGGTTTCCACATCGGTGCAACGAGACCAAGACCAGCAGGACGGCAAGATGGAGGTCACCATGGAGCCCAAGGCGGCGTCACCGCCAGAGCCTTTTGCAGGCGAAGACTGCTTTTGTCAGGATAGCTTGTACTAGCTGTCCCCTTTCAAATTGGTCGTTGTTGGCTCCCTTCCCGCTCGATATTTGGGGAGAGGACCAGGGCCTCTATAAATAGGGCTACCCACCACAGTAGAAGGCAACTCAGCCTGAGCGGATTCAGATCATCCACACATCCACCAAGCACAAGAACACCTCACCTCAGGAGGGTGTTCTTCCCCTTGTACTGTTCATCCTCAGCCCGAGAGGCAATCCACCACACCACACTGGAGTAGGGTATTACACCACAACGGTGGCCCGAACCAGTATAAATCTTGTGTCTCTTGTGTTGCGAGTTCATCGAGCTAGCCTTTGAGATCCTGGTGAGGTTGAGGGCGTGACTCGGTAGGGGAGATCTTCGTGCGCACCCCAGTGTTCGAACCTTGAGGGTTTTGCCGGAACCCGAGATCCGACAAAGGGGAACCGACACGTATGTATCGTTGCTACTAAGGATAAAACGATGGGGTCTATTTCTACATAAATAAATCTTGTCTACATCATGTCATCGTTCTTATTGCATTGCTCTGTTTCTCCATGAACTTAATACACTAGATGCATGTTGGATAGCGGTCGATCTGTGGAGTAATAGTAGTAGATGCAGGCAGGAGTCGGTCTACTAATCTTGGATGTGATGCCTATATAATGATCATTGCCTGGATATCATCATGATTACTTGAATTTCTATCCATTGCCCAACAGTAATTTGTTTACCCATCGTTTGCTATTTTTCTCGAGAGAAGCCACTAGTGAAACCTACGGCCCCCAGATCTCTTTCTCATATTATTTGCCTTTGCGATCTATTTTATTTGCCTTTTATTTTCAGATCTATTAAACCAAAAATACAAAAATACCTTGCTGCAATTTATTCTTATTTATTTTATTTGGCGTTCGATCTATCAATCTACTACAATTTATTCACATCCATTTTGCCAATTTCTGGCTCCGTTACCCGAAAGGATTGACAACCCCTTTAATACGTCGGGTTGCGAGTATTTGTTATTTGTGTGCAGGTGTCATTTACGTATTGTTGCTTGGTTCTCCTACTGGTTCGATAACCTTGTTTCATCACTGAGGAAAATACCTACTGTCGCTGTGCTGCATCATCCCTTCCTCTTTGGGGAAATACCGACGTAGCTTCAAGCCGCATCAAAAGGAATTACTGACGCCGTTGCCGGGGAGGATCTTCAACATATACCAGGTTCCTAATCACAAATTGCATCTCCTCGCAATTTACATTGTTTGCCATTTGCCTCTCTTTTTCCTCTCCCCCACTTCACAAAAATTTCCCGTTTTTATTCGCCCTCTTTTTCGTTCGTCGTTTTCTCGTCAGATCTATCCTTTGCTTGCAATCATGAGTGATTTCGGTATGGCACCAACAAATGATGGCCTAAATCCTAAGATTGGACGTATGGGCAATCTGGATGCTAAAACTTTTATCTTGGGGCAAGGGAATGTTATGGGAAAAGAACGTATCCAAGAATTTTTCAATTGTGTTGGAAATTTAAGTCTTGATGATGCTCCTATACTTAGGACTACTAGATCTTATGTGGATGCTATTTCAGCGCTAGTTCTGAAACTTGAAAGCAAATTTATCCATACTCATCCAACTTTGCAAAGATTGTTTTTTGAGCTTCCCGTCATAAAGAACCCTAAAGCTAAAAAGTTGGCCACTCTTTTTCTTATGAATGAATTTGACTACATAATACGGGAAGCTAGGGAAATCTTTGATTTTTATTGTATGAATCGTGAAAAGCCCATGATAGATGAAATTCTTTACGATAGGGATTATGCTTTAAGACATTTGCTTGGGGATAATAAAATCTTTGATGAAAATGTTAAAAAGGAAGTCCCTATCTTAGATATAATCCAACAAGTTTTCAATAATGTTAATCAACATTACTCTTGGATTGTTGCCAGAAATCAAAGGGGTTATGATCTTAAGCAACTTAATAGTGCTAAGGTTTCTATGGATAACATGTTTTATGTTGTTTTTAAAAAAACCCATGATGAAAACACCTCTAAGGAAACAAAGAACAAAGATGACAAAACTTAGATCCTTGCTCTATGCCTAGCTAAGGGCGTAAAGCTATATCGCTTGTTGGGAGGCAACCCAATGAATAAAATTTATTTTTGCTTTTTTATTTCTATTCTTGAGTGTTAGAACAATTATTCTACTGTTATGATTGTGTTTTTGTGTATTAATTAGTGTTTGTTTGATCTTGCTAAAAACAGAAATTTTTGCGCTCACAAAAATAATTCTCTTTTTTAACCAGAGTGTGATAAAATGCCAATTCTTTTTTCAGAAGATTAATATACGAATTTCTCACGTGGTCCTCATTTTTTTAGAATTTTTGGAGTTTCAGAAGTATTCGAAATATTCAGATTACCACAGACTGTTCTGTTTTTGACAGATTCTGTTTTCTTTGCGTTGTGTGCTTGTTTTGATGATTCTATGGTTTTCTTTGATGAGTTTTTGCCATAGAAAAGTTGGAATACAGTAGATATAATGCAAGAGAAAAATGTGAATTGGTTTGCTACAGTACTTATAGTAGTGATTTGCTTTCTTATACTAACGGATCTCACGACGGTTTTGTTGGAGTTTTGTGTGATTGAAGTTTTCAAGTTTTGGGTTATCTTACGATGGATGAAGGAATAAGGAGTAAGACGAGCCTAAGCTTGGGGATGCCCCGGCATCCCAAGCTATTATCCAAAGAGAGCAAGCAACTAACCTTGGGGATGCCCCGAGTGGCATCCCCTCTTTCTTCTAACGACCATCGGTATTTTACTCAAAGCTATATTTTTATTCGTCACATACTATGTATTTTGCTTGGAGAGTCTTCTATGATATGAGTCTTTGCTTGTTTTATTTTGTGTTTTAAGTCTTGATTCCTTGCTGGACACACCTATTTGAGAGAGCCAAAATTATGCTATGACTTGTCAGAATTGCTCCCTATGCTTCACTTAAATTTTTTATGAGCTATGGATTTGCTCTAGTGCTTCACTTATATCTTTTTGAGCACGGTGTGCTTTAGTATTTTTGAAGAAATTCTCTCTTTCTTCACTTAGATTTATTTGAGAGTTAGTAAAAATTTTCAAGAAATTATCTCTTGCTTCACTTAAATTAATTTGAGAGAAAGAAACTTTATGCTCACGATCTTCACTTATATTTGTTTGAGCTTGTCAAAAGCAACATATGAAAATTAGTTCCAAAGTGATAGATATCCATGAAGGATATAATAAAAACTTTCACGAAGATCATTGGACAAAATAAACTTGATTCTTAGTAATATTTTTTAGATATGATGATGTGATATGTGAGTCATCTTGATGAGTAATTATGCTTTAGTAAGAATATTGGTGTTAAGGTTTGTGATTCCCTATGCAAGCACGAAAGTCAATAATTATGCAATGAAATTATATCCTACTTGTGGTGCATTACTCGGTGTTAATTATGTTTAATGCTCGCTTCTGAGATTATTCGTTTCTTGGTTGGTCTCTTCTCAATCTTTTGCTAGCCTTCATTTTGCACTAAGTATGATCACTACTTGTGCATCCAAAATCCTTTAAACCAATTTTGCCACATGAGTCCACTATACCTACCTATATGCGCAATTCTTTTGCCGTTCTAAGAAAATTTGTATGTGCCATCTCTAATATTCAAAATAAATTTCTCTTTTGTGTGCTCGTACCGCTCGCGAAGCGGTGAGGGGTGTCTAATATTTTCCATGCTAGATGTGTTATTCTCATGATGAGTGTTTATACACTTGTCATTGCACGAGAGTAAGGCAAAGGTATTAGGGATGCCCAGTCCCGAAATGAAAAATGAATTTACTTTATGTTTTCAAACAATAAATTCCTTGGGAAGTGTTGGTATGGAAGGCACCCGTGGATACGGTTAGCCATGGAAAGTGAAAGTATGGTGGAAAAAGGAATAAACTTTAACTTCTGTTTGGGAACCGCCTATGATATATCTAGCATGGACTTTGTTGGGAACTCTCAGTCATTTTCAAGAAACGTATGCCTCCCAAAATGTTTTTATCTCTCATTTCGCTTTGAGCTCTGGCACCTCTACAAATCCCTACTTCCCTCCGCGAAGGGCCTTTCTTTTACTTTATGCAATTTTTATTTTTAATTTGAGTCTCCATCTTCTCTTATAGAAGCACCAACTAGGGGGCACTATGATCGTACTTGAGCATTGGGTGTAGCTAATATGTGAATGTGTTTCATTCATGGATCAATGATTGAGCATGATGGGCTAGGGATAGCTTATTTTAGCATTGATATTTTGAAAGACATGGTTGCTTGCTGATATGCTTGAGTATTTAAGTTATCATGTCAAAACTAGACTATTGCTTTGAACAATATAAAAGTCCATATGTCCATGCTATAAAGAAAAGAATATGAGATGACATGTTAGGCAGCATTCCACGTCAAAAATTCTGTTTTTATCATTTACCTACTCAAGGACGAGCAGGAATTAAGCTTGGGGATGCTAATACGTCTCCAACGTATCTATAATTTTTTATTGTTCCATGCTGTTATATTATCAATCTTGGATGTTTTATAATCATTTCATAGTCATTTTATATCATTTTTTGGTACTAACCTATTGACATAGTGCCAACTGCCAGTTGTTGTTTTTGCATGTTTTTACATCGCAGGAAATCAATACCAAACGGAGTCCAAACGCAGCGAAACTTTTTGTGGATTTTTTTGGACCAGAAGACAACCAATGGGCCGAAGAAGTACCTGGGAGCTGCTCCGAGGGAAGCACAACCCACCAGGGCACGCCTGGAGGCCCAGGCGCGCCCTGGTGGGTTGTGCCCACCTCGGGTGCCCCCCGGACCGCCTCTTTACTCTATAAATACCCTAATATTTCAGAAACCCTAGGGGAGTCAACGAAAATCAATTTCAGCCGCCGCAGAGTCTAGAACCACCAGATCCAATCTAGACACCATCACGGAGGGGTTCACCACTTCCATTGGTGGCTCTTCGATGATGCGTGAGTAGTTCTTTGTAGACCTTCAGGTCCGTAGTTAGTAGCTAGATGGCTTCCTCTCTGTCGTTTGGTTATCAATACAATGGTCTCTTGGAGATCCATATGATGTAACGCTTTTTGCGGTGTGTTTGTTGTGATCGGATGAACTTTGAGTTTATGATCAGATCTATCTTTTTATCCAGGAAAGTTATTTGAGTTTCTTTGATCTCTTATATGCATGATTGCTTATAGCCTCGTATTTCTTCTCCGATATTTGGGTTTTGTTTGGCCAACTTGATCTATTTATCTTGCAATGGGAAGAGGTGCTTTGTAGTGGGTTCGATCTTACGGTGCTTGATCCCAGTGACAGAAGGGGAACCGACACGTATGTATCGTTGCTACTAAGGATAAAATGATGGGGTCTATTTCTACATAAATAGATCTTGTCTACATCATGTCATCGTTCTTATTGCGTTACTCTGTTTCTCCATGAACTTAATACACTAGATGCATGCTGGATAGCGGTCGATGTGTGGAGTAATAGTAGTAGATGCAGGCAGGAGTCGGTCTATTAATCTTCGATGTGATGCCTACATAATGATCATTGCCTGGATATCGTCATGATTATTTGAAGTTCTATCAATTGCCCAACAGTAATTTGTTTACCCACCGTTTGCTATTTTTATCGAGAGAAGCCACTAGTGAAACCTACTGCCCCCGGTCTCTTTCTCATATTATTTGCCTTTGCGATCTATTTTATTTGCCTTTTATTTCCAGATCTATTAAACCAAAAATACAAAAATACCTTGTTGCAATTTATTCTTATTTATTTTATTTGGCGTTCGATCTATCAATCTACTATAATTTATTCACGTCTTTTGCCAATTTCTGGCACCGTTACCCGAAAAGGATTGACAACCCCTTTAATACGTCAGGTTGCGATTATTTGTTATTTGTGTGCAGGTGCCGTTTACGTATTGTTGCTTGGTTATCCTACTGGTTCGATAACCTTGGTTTCATCACTGATGGAAATACCTACTGTTGTTGTGCTGCATCATCCCTTCCTCTTTGGGGAAATACCGATGTAGCTTCAAGCCACATCAGGAGCTCAACTCCCAACTCAGCCAGACGGTTGTAGTACCTAGACATTCCGAGTATGTGCTCACTGGCAAACCCGTTATCCTCGATCTTGCAGGCATAGAACTTATTAGAGGTCTCATACCTCTCGATCCGGGCATTCTTCTCAAAGATAAACTTCAACTCCTGGAACATCTCATATGCTCCATGACGTTCAAAACGCCTTTGAAGTCCCAGCTCTAAACCATACATCATGGCACATTAAACTATTGAGTAGTCATCAACACGCGACTGCCAGGCATTCACAACATCCGAAGTTGCTGGAGGGGGTCGCCCACCAAGCGGTGCATCAAGGACATAAGCCTCTTGGGCAGCCGTGAGGATAATACTCAGATTGCGGGTCTAGTCCACAAAGTTACTTCCATCATCTTTCAGCTTAGCTTTCTCTAGGAACTCATTGAAATTCATGGGAGCTACTGCGTGAAAAATTGATCTACAAAATAAACTTGCGAAGATAACTTAGACTACTATTAGGGATAATGAGTTCAATTAATCATATTACCTAAGAACTCCCACTCAAATCAACATCCCTCCGGTTGTCCGAGTGTAACATGATCCAAATTCACCAACCCAAGTCCGATCATCATGTGAGATGAGGTGGTTTCGATGGTGAACATCTCTATGCTGATCATATCTACTATATGACTCGTGTTCGACCTTTTGATCTCTTGTGTTCCGAGGCCATGTCTGTACATGCTAGTCTTGTCAAGTTTAACCCAAGTGTTCCGCATGTGCAAAACTGGCTTGCACCCATTGTATGTGAACGTAGAGTCGATCACACCTGATGTCACGTGGTGCTTCGAAACGACGAACTTCCGCAATGGTGCACACTTGGGGAGAACACAATTTTATCTTGAAATTTTAATGAGGGATCACCTTATAATGCTACCGTCGTCCTAAGCAAAATAAGATGCATAAGAGGATTAACATCATGCCAACCATGCTTCTACTACTATTGCTACGGCTTAGCGATAAGGTAAAGCATTACATAGTGTTTAATGATTGCACTACAAAAAAAAGACACATCCGTGACATTTTGGGCCGAACGGAAAAAAATTCTGTCATACATATGACACTTCTATGACGATAATTCTGACAAAACCCGGTATCATCATAGATGTGGTGGGCTCCTACTTCTATGACAAAAAATCATGACAGAAAATGGGCTTTTCGTCCTGGGCGGGCCGGAGACGCAGCTGCATGACATTCTTTGGGCCGTCCATGAAGGAAAAAACCGTGGTAGAAGCGAGGGCGAGGAAAATTTCGGGGAGTTCCCGGTTACGATGGGAGGTCGGGGGCCGAGCGATGCACGTTTATCTCGTACACATACGCACGTGTGTGCGAGGCGTTGGCTCTAACTGAACCCGAGCAAGGCGTTAGGCTCTAACTGAACCCGAGCGATTGCACTGCAGGCTACGTGTTATTGAACCCGAGCGATCGATCGATGGCTGTTAACTGAACCCGATCGAGCGATTCATTCGCTACTGCTGCTAATTGAAGCCGATCGATGCTGCCTCAGGATGAATAGTGAGCGTTGCTGGGGGGTTTGGATGAACAGTTCCCGGTGGGGGTGGATGAAAAGGACCCCGTCGTGTTGCCTCTGGATGAACAGGACCCGATCGATCGAGCCGGTTGGGGCTGGATGAACAGGACCCTGTGGAGGGCAGGATGAACAGGACCACCCCGTGGAGGGCAGAATGAACAGTAGACGGTGGAGGGCTGGATGAACAGTAGCCCGTGGAGGGGTGGTTGAACAGGAGCCCGTGGAGAGGGCTGGTTGAACAGTAGCTGGTGGAGTAACGTGTGGTGGAGGCTGGATGAACAGGAGCCCGTGGATGAACAGTCGCAGGTGGAGGCTGGAGGAGGTCGACGGTGGATGAACAGTAGCCCGTGGAGGTTGGAGGGGGTCGACGGTGGAGATGAACAGTATCCCGTGGAGTCCCGTTTTGCGGTACGCCACACCCCTCCCGATGAACAGGACCCCCGTTTCGACCATAGCGCTCCAACACAAGTCCGTTTCCTCCGTTTTGCGGTACGCCACACCCCTCCCGATCAACAGGACCCCCGTTTCGACCGTAGGAGGTCCGTTTCCTCCGTTTTGCGGTATGCCAGACCCCTCCCGATGAACAGGATCCCGTTTCAAACATGGCCGGTCGAACACAAGGCCGTTTCCTCCGTTCTGCGGTACACCAGGCCTCGTTTCCATCGGCTGTTCCGTCCAAGCCCTCCCGATGAACACGACGACGCATTCCGTTCCGACCCAGCCGGTTGGCTCCCACGCGTTCCGTTGCCTCCCAATGAACACGACACATTCCGTTGCCTCCCCATGAACACGACGCATTCCGTTGCCTCCCCATGAACACGACGACGACATTGTTTCTCCGTTCCGACCCAGCCATGTACACGAGCCCTGGCCGTACGTATGCGCGAGTAGGCGTTCGAGACCCCGCCCGTATGTACACATACGTGGCCGTATTTTCTTTCTTGCACCCTGGTCGCTGTACGTACGTGTACATGCTACGTGCGCGCCTCTACTACGACACGTACGCGCCTCTACTACGACACGTGCGCGCCTCTACATCCACCAGTATATATGTACGTACACGTTCGCGACCAGAATGACAACGCTACGTACCCTTCGACCAGGTGGGTCCCGACTGTCAGGCACTTCCTTGCCTGCGAAGATGTAGCTGGTGGGTCCTAGCAGTCAGGGGGGCGAATCGTTTTTTTTTGCCCGGACGCACTTCCTTGCGTGCGAAGATGTAGCTGGTAGCTCCCAGCAGTCAGGGGCAAACTTTTTTTCACGAAATACGGTGGCCCGTCCGGTGGGTCCAGCTGTCAGGTGGAGGAATAATTATTTTGCACGTAATAAGGAGGCACTTCCTTGCTGCGGCCGTGGACCCAGCTGTCAACCTCTCCACGTACAGTCCACGTCTGATGGAAGCCGTTCCTTGACCACGTTGACCACGCCGTGCCGAGAGCACCAGGACGTTGGACGACGGCGAGGCCTAGGAAGGGGACGACGCGGAGCCGGGGAAGATGCGGCAGTGGATGCCCATGCGTAGAGGAGTACGAGGGTTCACTGGTTCGCTGTGGTGTGAGGCTGCCGTCGCCGCAGAATAGCAGGGGGTGTGGGTGAGTAGAGGGATGGCCTGGCCAGCGGTGGGAGTAGTAGGGGGTGGTGAGGCCTCCGCGGCATCACAGCCGGCCACGAGAGGCAGGAGCACGCGGCACGACCGGCGCTGCTTTGGGCGGCTGGAGCAAGAAGACCAGAGGTTGAAGAAGCACTATGGCCGTTGGATGGACATCGTACGGTCACTAGAGCTAGAATCATTCATATTGACTAAGTTGACAAAGCCCTCCGTCCTCGTCAACTTAGTAGGCCCACAAGTCAGCCACCCAATATGGTGGGTCCCAGCTAGCAGGGGGTATTCATTTTTTGGTGCGTAATAAGGAGGCACTTCCTTGCGTGCGAAGATATAGCTGGTGGGTCTGAGCTGTCAACGGCGGTAACGTTTTTTTCGCGAAATACAGAGGCCCTTTCGGTGGGTCCCTGATGTCAGGTGGATGAATCATTATTTTGCGAGTAATAAGGAGGCATTTCCTTGCGTGCGGCCGTGGACCCAGCTGTCGGCCTCTCCACGTATAGTCCACTTCAGATGCATGTCGGTCGTTGACCACGTTGACCAGGCCGTGCCGAGAGCACCAGGGCGGTGGACAACGGCGAGGCCTAGGAAGGGAACGACACGGAGGCAGGGAAGACTCGGCAGTTGTTTCCCACGCGGAGGGGAGTACGACTGTACGAGGGTTTACTGGTTCGTCTGCCGTCGCCGGAGAATAACAGCATGTGTGGGTGAGTAGAGGGATGGCTAGGCCAGCGATGGGAGTACGGTGGGGCGGTGAGGCCTGCGCGGCAGCATAGCCGGCCGCGGGGAGGAGGGAGCAGGCAGTCCCGCCGGCGCTTGTTTGAGCGGCTGGAGCAGGAAGAGCAGAGGTTGAAGAAGCACGACGGCCGTTCGATGGACATCCAACAGTCACTGCTTGTGCGTCAACCTTTTTTTTAGGAAAGCCTCAAATCTGTGGAAAACAGCATACATCCCATCTGCCATTATTTCTAATAATTTACAGCCCATTTGCTAATTCTTAAGGGTTTTTTGGAGCCCATATTCTTTTTGTTAGCATTACAGCCCATATTGTGGCCACAGTTAAAAAATTATACGAAATTTTGCATATTTCGGTGCGGTCCGAACTGTTTTTAATCCCGAAATTTCGACTCAAATTCAAACTGATTTTAAAAATAAATGTATATCAATATAAAATCCAACAAATTATCCATGCATAAAAATTAATGTAATTTAAAATCTCAAAATGAAAAAAAGATATTTGAAACTAATTGCCGGTTTGATGTGTTTTAAAAATGTACAGCCCATTTCTCATTACTGATAGGCCATTTTCTCGGCCAGCTGAATGAAGCTCTCCTCGTCTTGAAAGATTTGCAGCCCAACAGGCCTGACAAAGCGACTTACTTGGCAAATCACAAAAAAACTGGGCTGTGGCCATGGACCCAGTTGTCAGCCTCTCCACGTACAGTACTCTTCCGATGGAAGTCGGTCGTTGACCACATTGACCACGCTGCGCCGAGAGCACCAAGGGGTGGATGACGGCGAGGCCTAGGAAGGCGACGACGCGGAGCCGGGGAAGACGCGGCAGTGGATGCCCACGCGGAGAGGAGTACGAGGGTTCGCTGTTCGGCTGCGGCGTGAGGCTGCCTCGCCGCAGAATAACATGGGGTGTGGGTGAGTAGAGGGATACCCTGGGCCAGCGGTGGGAGTAGTAGGGGGCGGTGAGGCCTCCGCGGCATCACAGCCGGCCACGAGAGGCAGGAGCACGCGGCACGACCGGCGCTGCTTTGGGCGGCTGGAGCAAGAAGACCAGAGGTTGAAGAAGCACTATGGCCGTTGGATGGACATCGTACGGTCACTAGAGCTAGAATCATTCATATTGACTAAGTTGACAAAGCCCTCCGTCCTCGTCAACTTAGTAGGCCCACAAGTCAGCCACCCAATATGGTGGGTCCCAGCTAGCAGGGGGTATTCATTTTTTGGTGCGTAATAAGGAGGCACTTCCTTGCGTGCGAAGATATAGCTGGTGGGTCCGACCTGTCAGCGGGGGGAACGTTTTTTTCGCGAAATACAGAAGCCCTTCCCACGTACAGTGCACGTACAGTGCGTAATAAGGAGGAACTTTCCTTGCGTGCGACCATGGACCCCGTGGGTCCCAGCCGTCAGGCTCTCCACGTACAGTCCTCTTCCGATGACTCTCGTATGTTGACCACGCCGTGCCGAGCGCACCGAGGCGGTGGACGACGACGAGGCCCCAGACTGGAACGACCCGGAGATGGGGAAGACGCGGCAGTGGAGTCGCAGACGGAGAGGAGTGGGAAACTTGACTGGTTCGGGTGCGGGGTGGGCCTACACTCGGCAGAGAATAACAGGAGGTGCGGAGTGGAGGGATGGCCTGGCCGTCGGCGGGGTAGCGTTTTGCTGAGGAGCGCAAAACAACGCTGCTGGACGCCGAAGGCTGGAGCAGGCGGTTCCGGCAGCGCTGGGGGAAGAAGACGAGAGATTGAAGAAGAATGCCGGCCGTTGGATATAAATCCAACGCCTTCTTAGGCTTCGACCTACTGGCCCACATGTCAGCCAGTCCATTTGTTTTTTAGTCCATTTGGTGGGCTGGGTGAAACAATGATGTAGCATCTATGCAGCCCGTTTAAATCCCATTTGCATTTTTCTCGAAATCCGCGGACTTGCTGGGCTGGGTGAAAATATCATGTTGGGCTAGATGGAGAAATGTTATAAAAACATAAACACATGATTGCACGTCAGTAAAATCTTTGCAAGCTTATGTACGCAATCACTAGGAGTTAACTTGCCAAGTTATATATAAACAATTATTATTATTATTTTGTAAGAACTTTCAACTTACGAAATAAAATATCATTTTAATTTGATGAGTTAATAGTACGTGGGGTATTATTATTTTTTAGGCTAGACGTGGGACAGTTGAGTTGGTTCTAGGGGAAAGTACTCGGAGAAAACTCAGTTTACATCGAAAAAGGAAGTGGGAGAAAATTCAGAGACCTGCTAGGTCCACCTGAGGAGGGGAATATGTTGGGAGGAAGGAGATTCAAAGCACGGCAGCCGAGTGAACTAGTTTTTTTTACGGACAAGTGAACTAGTTTACAGACATAAGCAAATAGCCACTAAAAAAGCAATCAGGTTAATGGGTTCTTAAAAGAAATATTTCGGACAAAACAGATAATTATGACACATAGGCTAATGCATGAAACACTCAGATGATAATGGTGCTTATAAACAGATAAAGTACAACATCTAGACCTTCCTGGCACGCTTGATCATGACGCTGCGGCTGTCCATGTACTCGTCGGTTACGGGAAGCAGACACGCCCTCATGTCCAAGATCTGCCTGTACATGTCGTAGCATGCGTATGCGTCCTTGGCCGCGTAGGTTATGTAGGCTAGATTCAGAGGTACCTCCCACATGTTCAGGTCGTCTTCTTTCATGTTGGCGTATCAGGGGTCGATGATGGTCTCAGCGAGGTCAACCACGGAGTCCTTCTCCTGCCCGTTGCTGATGATCTTGTATTGCTTCTGGATGTCGACAAGCTTGTTGCACCAGATGGCCGAATCATCGCGTTCTTCCTTCTCTCCACTGTAGCGAAGGTGTAGTCGGCACTGTCGATGAAACGGGTGAATGCTCCAGAACCTGGTGCAGCCATAGGACTGAGGCGAGGCAGAGTTTCACCGAGTCCGTATCGTTGGTGTACATCACATTCAACTTGGTGCAGCCATAGGACTGAACGGCGAACTCAAAGGGGAACTCCTTGCTGAAGTCCATATCCAGCAGGCTCACCCCTCGGATTGCCATTGGAGTCTCTTCGAGTTAACGAGTGTGTAGGCGGTGGCAGCAGTTCATTTTTCAGCTCTTGGGGAACTGGATTCAACAGTAAGCTGAGTGTGTACATGCGACAACAGTTACTACCCCTCCCTCATCCGCTGCACGCCCGGCAGAAGATGCACCCTCGGCCACACGTCGGTTCACGAGCGGGTCTTTATTGGTACTGTAATAACATGAGTTAGTGGTCACTTTACTTAAATTTAATTAGCTTTAATAGAAATTTATACTTAAAACAAGCAATGCATTCGCTCGTTCTATCAGTGCCACAGGATCAACATGCACAACAATTAGAATTATTATTCTCAGGACGCTCACGATCAGCACATTTGTCACACTTTCACAAAGATAATACTACCAAGTTTGAACTATTTGTTATGGTTGTTGTCCTCTGCATCATCATGCCGTGTTTCCCAGCTTGCAAGATTCAGAACCAACAAATAAGATCCAAATAATGAGTACAACAAAGATGCCTACACATCTCATTGATTCCCAGCTTGCAAGATTCAGAACCAACAAATAAGATCCAAATAATAAGTACAACAAAGATGCCTACACATCTCATTGATTCCCAGCTTGCAAGATTCAGAACCAACAAATAAGATTCAAATAATAAGTACAACAAAGATGCCTACACATCTCACTGATTCCCAGCTTGCAAGATTCAGAACCAACCCATTAGAGCCTTTCGATAAAGTGAATATCGGGATTAAATCCATCTTGGCTAGCCATGTCATACAATCGAAGAACTTGGCGAATGCTCTGGACCATCACAACATCTGTAGTTGAGTATTCCTGTTTGCACAGCGCAGATAATAAAGAGCATGATTACTATAATAGTGGCACTAGTGGAAGTCAACCTGCAGCTCCACTCGATGATTCAATTCATGCCACTTTTTCTGCAGTTCGCCTGAAATGAAGCAAAGATTGCATCATTCAGCTACGGCTCATCTTGCAAAGGCTAATAAAATGTTGCACGAGATTACCAGCAGAATTTGACAGAGATTTTGGAAACTCCAATCACCATTTTGTGTAGTTCCATCAAAATTGAGAGATGTTGCCCATGTAACATTTTAGTTGAACTGCACAAGACACTCATTCCAAAAAAGTGTTTTGTGCAGTTCACCGAAAGGTCACAATAGCAACAAGGTGAAATGGATATCCCTACCTGCACAAAAAGATAGAAAGTAAACAGTTGCTGGTCAATAAGAATATACGAAACATATACAAAATGAAAAGAAGCATCTTAATTATGTTCATGGCAATCACGCAAGGACAGTAGAAATTTTAAAACGTCAGCAATGCTTCATGTTACCAGAAGCATTACGATCAACAATGAGATTCCTCAAATATGGGATTACTTTAATGGTGGCATTGCTTGTTTACCAGACACGGTAAATCAACAGCAGCTAAAGAGTTGGTTTAAGGGCATGGGACCATGGGGACACCAGGACACTCAGCAGCGTAAAGGAGCAACTTACTTATCATACTGGGGAAAATAGCAGGAGTGCCATTTGTAACACAGTTTAATTGCATCTTATCACTGGAGGCATTAGATTAACAATAACACTGGTTAGACATGTCCCTAAGGTAACAGTGTGATCGCTTCATTTTACATGCGCCCTTACATTAACAACAGCAAAAGGTTGGTATAAGGACATGCGACAGTGGACGCATCAGCACAATGTACCTACAAGGAGGCATAAAGTGGTGATGCCGAGTTTGTTCATGCTATGTGAGGGCAGCAAACCTAATCCTGGAGACCTTGTACTATGTGAGGGCAGCAAATCTAATCCTGGAGACCTTTTACTATGTGAGGGCAGCAAATCTAATCCTGGAGACCTTTTACTATGTGAGGGCAGCAAATCTAATCCTGATACCTTTTACTATGTGAGGGCAGCAAATCTAATCCTGAGACCTTTTACTATGTGAGGGCAGCAAATCTAATCCTGGAGACCTTTTACTATGTGATGGTAGCAAATCTAATCCTGGACATACTCTGTTGACTTGTCCACCAGCCGCCACTTTCTATCCTTTTTTCAACCAATAATAGATCTGTTCCTTATCCAGTTTGTACTGCGTTTTCCCATTATTTCCCTTTTCAACCAAGAGACCGGTTGGGTATCCGATCTCTACTACTTTCACCATATTATTTCCTCTTTGAATCAAGTCCTAGATTCATGCTACAACTTTCCCCCCTCTCTTCGTTGTTTGAACAAAGCCCTAGATTCGAATGCATGAAGTAGCTTTACCTCTAATAATACTAAAAATTTAGGTGGCTTTGGAAGAGCTGATGGGAGTAGAAAAAGATGCACATGCAGACACGTGGGGAGCTGGGGCAGTAGAGCAAGGATGCTTTCGAAGAACTTATACCTGAGGGTCGCCGGGATGTCGGCGGGGGCAGGTCGGATATGCGGACAATACGGCAGGGAGGAAGAAGGGTCGGAGGACCACCCGAGCCAGCGCTGTGTCGGAGAGAACGACACGGGCAGAGGATCGGGCCCCTCCGGCAGCTGTGGGTTTCCTCCCTCGGCGGCGATGACCGCGTGAACGATGCACCTTTTAGTCCTCTACACACACCGGCCGAAGGGATCCGGCCGGATCTGTGACCAGCGGTGAGCAGAGAGAAAATGTCGCTACCGCTATCTTGTTTATATCTGGAGAGGATGAGAGAATGAAGAGACCAACCCTAGTAAAGCAAGCGCTCAGGCCCCTGCGTCCATATATAGTGGAGTGATTATCTTTTTTCTCTCCACAACAAGCGTTTCAATTTGTGTACGTGGCATTAAAGAAAAGAAACTCTCTATTTAAGGTGACTACTGTACGACTCCTACTTACTACTAGTAGTACTACAGTATTGTTCACTTGTGCTCCCTGCCCCTCCATTCATTGAACAATCCCACGGGTGAATAAACATACAGTAAGTACTGTATTTATATAGAACGAACTATTTTCGCGTAGTTAAAAGTTGAGGGCGGGGCTTTTCCCGGGCAGTACGCACGGCAGTTTTCGGGTAGGCGGTTTGACAGAGAGGCGAGGAGGGTGAGCGAGTGGGGTTGTGCGATTTGACGGCGCGTTACTGCTGGAAAGACTTGTGATATGACCACTCACTATAGTCATGAATTACTGGCGCTCCGACTGGGATGATGCTCCCCTTCCATTCCGCGCTCTAATCTGGTGCATGACACGTCGACCCGGATGCTGGCTCTCCCACATGTCGGAGTAGTAAGAAGGAGCAAAGAATGATGCGGTATATACTAGTACTATACTAGAGTACTACTCAGGTCGGAGGAGTGCGAACCACGGTAGCCCAGTGAACCAGCAGTGCGAACCACGGTAGCCCAGTGAACCAGCAGTAGAAAACAATGTGGTGATATGGCCATAAAAAACAATGTGCTACGGTCTACACTGTAGCATGTATAGTAACACTCCTCTTTGTTTGGATCCCTGAGTTAGAGCTAGTTTGGGTTGAAATAGCCTCAAATTGTCGAAACAAGAGGGGTTAGTTTGAGCTAGTTTGCTCTAACCCAGCTAAAAAAACTAGCCCGGTGGAGAGGTTCTAATTGGGTTAGTTATCCTCAGGCCCACTAAAAGAGAACTAAAAAAATCTCCCCTGCCCGCACCAGATCGCTCCCCCCCCCCTCGCACGACTCCTCTCTGTTCCCCATAGGGCCCCTCGCCCTCTCTCTCCTCCGGCCGCCCTCTCCTTCCGGCCTCCGCCGCCCTACTCCGGCCGCCCTCTCCCTCCGGCCTTCGAAGGTCGCCCCGCTCCCCCTTCACCAGTCGTTTTTCTCCCTCTGTCGTGCGCGGCGGCGGTGCATCTACCAGGGAGGTCGCGAGAGGGGTGAGTTTGTTCGTTCCTTCGCTGTCTCACGGCCATATCATTGATCTTGCTTGCTCTAGCGCTAATTCTGATTTGGAAAAGTAGATCCTGATCAAACTTGGTATAGATTTGTGGTGCACGCATGGAATTGTTTGATGTTGCTTGAGGAGGTAATAAATCTTTCTAGAGGCCCAAAGATTCAGGTCACCTTTCTAGGTATTTCAATTTCAGGCTTGCATTATTTCTAGAGGCCCAAAGATTCGGTTCACCTTTCTAGGTATTTCAATTTCAGGCTTGCATTATTTCTAAAGGCCCAAAGATTCAGTTCACCTTTCTAGGTATTTCATTTTCAGGCTTGCATTATTTCTAGAGGCCCAAAGATTCAGTTCACCTTTCTAGGTATTTCACTTTCAGGCTTGCATTATTTCTAGAGGTCCAAAGATTCAGTTCACCTTTCTAGGTATTTCAGTTTCAGGCTTGCATTATTTCTAGAGGCCCAAAGATTCAGTTCACCTTTCTAGGTATTTTAGTTGCAGGCTTGCATTATTTCTAGAGGCCCAAAGATTAAGTTCCCAGTCGACGGCAAGCGGCCCTGCTACCCATGCCGGTGTCGATCTCAACTCGCAAGGGCCGGCGTCGGAGGGGTTCCCGGGGCTTGGGCTCTACAGAGCCTTCCTCCAGAGCGACGATGGCGAGCTCCTCCCTCGGTGCGTGAGGGGCTCCGGGCTCCCTCCCTATCGTGAATGACTTCCGTGATGAGTTAGCTCATTCTTTGTTTCATGAAGTGTTTTTTTATTTTGTGAAGCTTGATTGACGACTTGTATGTTTAAGTGGGATATCTCATTTGTATGGACAAAGTAAAAATTATCATGTTTTGCATGCTTGATTTGTATAGATGGTTCATTATGTCAATTGTGAGCGGGAGGAGGCCACAGAAGAGCCGGCCACACCAAGAGGGTGCTTGGATCCAAGGGACTTATTTTAGTCTGACTAAAAATAGTCTCTTTAAGAGGCTAAAGTTCCAAGCACCCCTGACTAAAGAGGGGCTAAAACTAGTCTTGAGACTAAAAAATTTTAGTCAAGGGTACCCCTACTAAAATGTGGATTAGTCCTCTCTCTCCTCATTTAACTCCTCTCCTTTAACACAGGAGAGTTCTGGATTGGAGGGTTTGGAGGATAATAAATGCTCATTAACTTGATTTTAGTCTCTTTAGTATTCGGATCCAAGCATGGGTGAGGCTTGCAAGTTTTAGTCCCACTACTTTTAGTCATGGAACTAAAACGTATCCAAGCACCCTCCAAATCCGGCAGGAAATAGGGTCCAAAGTAGTCAAATGATTGAGATAGAGCATTTATTGTCAATCTAACCCTGCCATCCATACACCTCTTTGGTTTAGAGTTAGTTCAGTGTTACAATCTAACTCTAACCTCTAACTGAGTTAGAGTTCTCCTCGTCTCGGTTCATCGCCATCATACTTTCCCCATTCCTGTGTTTTGAGTATCCTGCGAATCAAAGAGGCCCTTTTTTGCGGGAAAAATCAAAGAGGCCCTTAGACTGGTTTCGGTCCGGTCATTTTTTATAAACGTGTTATGTCCAAAATGTAATGAACGTGCTCCGGTTTCCACGAAAATAATCCGGTTTCATGTAGTAATTCATTCATTTATTTATTCTTCTGCGGGGGGTTTGCATGTAATTCATGAGGTCTGAAATGTAAAGTACCCCGGCATATGCTCCGAGTTGTGCATGCACTACGACCCAGATGCTCTATGTCCCACATGTCGGCGAATGGGAGCACGTGGAAATAGCCTAGGAGTACATATAGGAGGATAAATGCGTGAAATAATATGTGCTGTGAAGCATAGCCGCAGTTCAAAAAGGAGACCTAAAGTGATGACAGCTATAGGTCGCACGCACCCAACTAGTGGTACTAGACATACGACTAATTTTTCCCTCAAAAAAAAGAGGCACGAGTGCTCAGTACTCCTATTCTATAAACACGAGTCCCATCTGACAACAGCGTCCATGCTACAGCTAGCTCTCCTCCCTCGTTTCTCTCTTCTAATTCTAAACTCGGCCGACGCCCGGTGGGCGGGGTGGGTTTGCTCAACTGCGGCCCCACCTCACAGTGAAAACGTTACGACTGGAATAAAAATGCCATATACTCCCTCCGTTCATAAATATAAGCCTTTTTAGATACTATTTCAAATGGAATACAACATACAGATGTATGTAGACATAGTTTAGAGTGTAGATTCACTCATTTTGCTCCGTATGTAGTAGTCACTTGCTGGAATCTTTAGAAAGACTTATATTTGGGAACGGAGGGAGTACTATACTAATAAAACATTAAGGCCACGAGGCGATGCAGTGCTGGTTACAGGAGGCAAGAAGAGATGCATCCATCAACGACGTCCACCTCCTCGACTCAGGGCGCCGGCCCACCGAACAGCGCCTAAGTAGCAGCGACTTTCGTGGCCAGGTCGACGTGCTTCTGAACAATGGCGTCCAAAGATTCCAGCCGCTGGAAGAAGGCCAACGTCTTTCTGTCCTCGCTTGCCTTGTAGTGGCCTATGTAGACGATTTCCTCGTAGACGTGGATATGCAGGTGGACGGTTTCTTGCATGGCGAGGCGCTGCGCGGCGAGCACGGCCTCGAGGTGCACATTCTTTGTCGCGACCTCCGGCACCTGCAGGGCCACCAGGGCTTGAAAGAGTTCGTCGCCATAGAGGCCAATGAGGGTGGCAGGCAATGAGGAGCCTGGGCGCGCGGGCTGGAGCAGTACGGCAAGGTCGTCCGCGCGCTTCTTGACAGCGGTGAACTTGCGGATGGAGTTGACCATCATGTCGTCCATGCAAGAGGCGAAGCCGGCATCGGCGAGGGCTATGATGCCTGCGGTCGCTAGCACCGTCTGGAAACGCTGCGCGGTGCGGGGCCGCAGGGCGGCTCCTTGGACGATTTGGCACAGCCGACTGCCGCTCGCGTCCATCGCCTCCATAGGTGCTTGTGGCTTCTGGTCACTTGGTCTTGGATTGGAGTGAGCAGTGTTGCGCAGAGACTTGGGAGTAGATGGATTGGAGTGGTGGGGCGCCTTTATTATATGAGAGTCCAAACTGTGTTGCATTCACATCGTGCTGGCTCTCTTCTGCTTCTCCAATTAATTCCCTCTGCATGTAATTGAGGATGCATCATTGACCGTTCAACGTCTCGGGAACCGCTACCCTCTCCCTCCTTGGCATTCAAGCACCGATGGACCCGTCGACGACGAGGTGCCTATGGTGACTTCGTAAATTTCAGGATGATAGTGCTGTGCGTGTGTGCGTTCATAGGGGTGAGTGTATGTGTGTGTATATGAGCGCTTGCATCTGTACTGTGTAAAAAAATGTAAATGCGTGTCAAAAAGAGACTAGTCAGTATACTCAATATTGTGCACCTCGGAGAGGAAAACGATAGAACTAGTACGTATTTATTTACAGTGTAGATTCACTCATTTTGCTCCATATGTACTCTGTCTCGGTGTAGTCTAGTCACTTGTTGAAATCTCTAGAAGGGCAAATACTCCTTTCTGGTTTACAGGGCTATACTAGCAAGTAGTTGTACGTACTAGTACAATAGTGGGCTCACATAGCAATTTTGTCTCATGCAAGAGCCTGGCTATATGCGTGCTCCAATGTTCGCAACTGCAACGTTCGGTTTGCGCTTGGCTCTTCGCCTCTTCGAGAAGACGAACAATGATGTTACTACTACTGCTTCTACAGTGTCGAATCCACTGCTGCATGTCTGTCCACCGCGAGCGGACGGATAGCTTGTTGTAGAAGTACTACTAAGCAAAAGCCTGTCCTCGTTTGCGAGCAACCGCGCGCATGGGTGAGGGAGAAGGCGTGTAGTAAAATCAAGCTTCTCCTCGTTGTACGAGTTGACGCGACACATCATAACACTGGCCCCACATGCTTGCCTCTAAACTTGGCTGAAAGACCCGCAGTGTACAATATATTTGCTGCAACCTCTAACATTTACCCACCACAAATTAAAATATATGTGGTTGTATGCATTGTTCTGATGCAGAGGCCGGGGAGTCCCCCCTTTTCGAAAAAAACAAACTAAAAACTATATTCCTGTCTTGACCAGATGAGCGTGCAAACTACAATCACCGGGGTGTCAGGTAGGGCCAGAAGACTATTTTAATTTTTTTTAAACTTTGAGATGGCCACATAGCATGGAGCCGACCCCAACGATTTTAAGCTTACAGGCACGGTACACGCTATCCTAGACTACTCTACACATGAAACTGCCACACGAGCGTCCGGGCTGTGCTTGGCTCTTCGCCTCTTCGGGAAGTCAAACAATGATGGAGTACTACTGCACTGGAGGAGTACTACAGTACGCTTCTGGCCATCTGACACCGATTGAACTGCTGCATGTCCACCGCGTGCGGGAGGGAGAGCGTGTAGCGAAAGCTTCTCCTAGTCTTGCCAGCCACCACGCTCATGGGCGAGGGAGGGACGCTCCTGCCTTTGCGTGTATGACAGGTGGGCCCGACAGATGTGTGGCCAACCTGTCATACAGCCAAAGGCAGGTGCAGTTAAGTCCGCGAGGGAGAGGATAATCAAACTTCTCGTTGATGTACGAGTTGACGCGACACATCAAAGCATTGCACTCGATATATTTCAATAATTTGCGTTTACCGATGCATTAATTACAACGCATGCATGCATGCATGCCGTGACTCTCCTTTTGATACTTGCATGTGTTGATTTAATGCACCTTGAAGTAGAATAAAATATGTGACGGTAAAGCTTTGTAATACCCCAGCCCAAGTCGAGAGATGGTTGTGCATGAGGAGGGCGAGATCATGCAGACCGAACAGGACCCGACGATGGAGCTCTCTAAGGTCTCGATGGACCTCACCGTGCTCCACTGCCCCTTGTGCCTCCGCCCCTTGACACCTCTAGTGTATGAGGTTCGAATACACCTCGTCCGTTCGGCTGATTGAGCAAGGTGCAGGTTTCTTGATTGATGTGATGTTCGATTGATTTCTGCAGTGCAAGGGAGGGCACCTGGCCTGCGCGGACTGCCGCGTCGAGCGCCCCGGGAACCAGCGGCAGTGCCAGAAGTGCGAGCGCGGCGGTGGCTTCGACGTGCGGAACACGGCGGTGGACTCCGTCCTTTCGTCGGTGAGGGTGGAGTGCCCGCACGAAGGCTGTGGGCTCTACGTCACTTACCACAAGCTCGCCGATCACCAGAGCGTGTGTCAACTCGCGCCCTGCAAATGCCCCGTGCCCGTCTGCGGCTACGAAGGCCCGCCGCCGGCGCTCTACCACCACATCAGCACCGCGCATCCCATGCCCGTGCACAGGATCCAGTACGGCAAGGTGCTCCAGCTGCAAGTGCCACTGTCGGAGCCACGGCTCTTGCTGTTCGTGGAGGAGGACCGCCGCGCGTTTTTCTTGGTCGGCAGCGTGCTCGACACCGGCGCGCCTATCGCCGTGTCGGTCGTCTGCATCAGAGCGGGGGCGTCCCCACTGCCGCACTACGTGGCCAAGCTGTGGGCGAACGGCTCGCCGGGGGAGCCCAAAGGCACGACCGATGCCGTCAAGGTGGAAATGGAGGTGACAAGCAACAAGGATCCCGGCGACGTCGACGTGCAGGAGCTGACCTTCTTGACAGTTCTGCCCAAGCTGCTAGCCGGGGCTAAGCTTGTGTCCCTCCACATTCAGATTGACAAGCTCACGTCCTAAATGTTTCTACAGTGCCTTCTGTTTATCTTAGTAATATGCTAATATAGGGATTACCTTGGTCTACTTTAGCTTAAGAAATGGTGGGTTTTGGTGGCGATGCAGCAGTTACTTTGACATCAGATCAGTAATTTCCAACAGTCGAACGGATATTTTGTGTCTGTTGGATATAAAGTTCCTTTGGGTAAGAAGTACTACTTGTCATCAAAATGGATAAAAGGAGATGTATGTAGACGTATTTTAGTTCTAGATACGTCCCTTTTTATCCATTTTGATGACAAGCACTCCCTCCGTTCCACAATACATGCCTTCCATTTGTCAAAATATAGATGTATCTAGGCATGTTTTAGTATATAGGTACATCCATGATAGAGCCAATCGGATGGTTGAGAACACTACAATTCGTAGCTACAGATGCATGTGTGACTCCCAGATGCAGAGGTCGGGGGTCATCATCCTCCTTTTCGAGAAAAAACAGACGCGTGTGTGAGAGCTCGCCATGCAGCTATTCCTGTCGAACGCCCCATTAATCATAACATATGTATACGACGGTGCCAGTTATTGCACGTACACAGCAGTACTCCCTCCTTTCCGGTTTATAGGGCTTAATTCAAAAATCTCACCAACCAAGATGGTGAGTGGTGGAATATTTTTTGTAGTTTGCAAAAGCGCCTAATTAATGCTCTTGTTTTTCTCAAAAAATTATGTTTATCAATGCATTAATTGCAATGCATGCATGCATAAAGTACATGCATTGGTCAATTTTCTCTTAATACTTGCATGCAATGATTTAATGCACCTTGGAATCTGAACATGTGTTGGGGAACAACCAAATTGAGCCTTATAAAATGGAAAAACTAAAATTTTGAGATAAGCCCTATAAAACCGGAAAGGAGGGAGTAGAAAAAGAAGTACTCCATCTGGGAATAGTGCCGCACTTCGAAACTAGAACCGTCAATAAATTTTGAGCTTGCGTCTCGTCACATTCCAAATTACTCCACGCTATATTGAATTGCAAACCTGTTCACACCAATCACAACCTAAACGGTTTCCCACTTAGGAGTGTATTAGTACCACGCTATATTGAATTGCAAACCTGTTCACACCGATCACAACCTAAACGGTTTCCCACTTAGGAGCGTATTAGTACTCGGTTATAAATACTAGTATGCCAAGATGACTGCACATTCCTCCTCAACTCCTCATCCTCAAAAACAAACAAGTCATTCAGCATCCTTCCCTTGCGTCTGCCATGGCCAGCGTGAGTTCTGGGTCGAGAGATTGCCACCAGGGAGAGGCGAGCATGGAAGCGGAAGCACGAGAGATGTCCCGCCTCGCTGCGAGAGCAGCCGACATGTCCCGCCGCGCGGAAGTAGCAGCACAGAGGTCCCTCCGCGCCGCTAAAGCAGCACGGAGGTCCCGCCGCACCGTCGATGCAGCAGACTGCTCCGGCCGCGCCGCGGAAGCAGCAGAGATGTCCTGCCGCGCCACGAATGCAACAGAGATGTCCTGCCGCGCCGCGGCGGCCTGGGAAAATTTATCGCGGGCAGGCGACGACTGTTACAGGCGCATGCATGCGATCGTCCATAGCCAGATGGATCAGATCTCCGGCTGGGCGAGGTTGCAGGACGACATGAAAGCCTCGTTTGAACAGGCTACTGGCGTCATCCGGCAACTAAGGGAGGGCAATGAGAGGCTCCGGGCCGAGCGTGACCTGCTGAGGGAGAAGATCGTCCGAAGTGTAGACCAGCAGGAGGAGACCAGTGCCTTGTTGAAGAGGACCGACATCATCGTCAAGAAACTTATGGACGAGAATGACATGCTCCGCAACGAGCGCCAAAGGCTGGTGGAGGAATCTGTGGATGTTCTCAAGCAGCATCTTGAGGACACGAAAGAGCTCATCGCCGCTCGCCGCGGAGACTAGTTCCCGCGGCCTGCAGCAACGCGTCAAGAAAGTAGAGATCAGCGAGCCAGATCCTTGTCTTCCTTCTTCTTTTGCCCTTGTGTATTTCGGGCGTAGCCGCATGTGGATTTTTTAATTATCTTTCTAATTATGTAAGACAATTAATCGTCCTTATCTTTCTGTGGAAGATCAATGTTGCGAGGCTGGAATGAAGAAAACTCTTGCTGTGGTGACCCTGGCGTTGCTGTTCTTCTAGTTGCTGCTGGGCTTCCTTCAGTTTCCTGGTTTCTTTTGATGTAATAATCGGTTTAGGATGTGGATTGTGTCGTCGGTTGTGAAATGTTGGGTTCTAGCGTGGATGTTTGGCCTTTGTTGGCCTCTTGGAATGTTGCGATTTCAATCTGGTAGCTGTTAGTCCTTCGTGTTAGGCTGGAGTTGTGCTGAACTTCTTGTGAATTGTGGTGGTTTTCAGTAATGAAAATCAGAAGGGGCAAGCCCTTCTTTGATCAAAAAAAAAATTAATCGTCCTTATATATTCATCAGTCTTGCTATAAGTCGCAGTAGATGCTATATAGGTCCGTTGGATCTTACATCAAGATCCGTGCTTTCAGATTTTCTTTTTTCTCTCTTAAATCTCAGTTGAGTGAGACATAGCCACGCCATTAAACAGAGGCTCGGGCGCCATTAATGGAGACCTTGGGAGAGAGGTGGACAGCAGATGGAAGTCAAAGGGCTCTCCTCCCGATAAGCATGCGGAGGGGTCTGATCGCACGCCTCTCGTACTCAAATAGCTACCCTGCACGGTGCCTCTTAGCTAATAAAAAATGGGGACGCGTGGCAGCACGTAAATGGTACTAGTAAGTAGAACGCCCACGGTTTCAATAATACTTGTGTTTCCGATTGTAACGTGACAGCACTTGTTCCAAAATGACTTTGTTGATTGTTAATGTGTGCGCCTTCGCAAATCGGACTGCAAATTTACCACAGCATGTTGGTGCCATGTCATGGCACCAAGCCAAGTTTCATTATTTTCATGCGTGTTTTGGATTTACAGGAATTAAAAAACTAAGTTTCTCAATGTTTCCAACCCAGCCACGACGCCCAGAATTTTGAATTCCATTCCCTTTTCTTGCATGGAACCTAGCAATTTACCCGGGGACAGACATGTGATTTTTCAACCAACTTTGGTGCACTGGAACATGTGCTTGTATTTCAAATTTGAATTATGCACACAAAGGTGACACGTTCCCTCCCAGAACCACGAGCCTTCTTGAGAGAAGCTCCGATTTGCAAGAAGCTTATACCAAAATTTGTTCCTATTCGGCCAATTTTTTTTTACCACGGCATGGTACTACCATGACATGACACCATGCCAAGTTTCATGATTTTAAAACCAAGTTTCTCAATGTTCTCGTCCGAGCCACGATGCCCAGATGTTTGAATTTTATTCTCATTTTTTGCATGGGACCTACTCCCTCCTTCCATCTATATAGGGCCTAATGTGTTTTTCAAGACAGCCTTTAACTATTGACAAGATTAATAGCACATGAGATGTATACTATGAAAATTATATTATTGGAAGCTCCTTTGACATACAAATTTGAAGGTATGCTTTGTGTAAGTTGCATGTCATATATTATTGCTCTAACGTTTGGTCAAAGTTAGCCTTGAAAAAGGCATTAGGACCTATATAGATGGAAGGAGGGAGTAGAAATTCACCCGAGGACACAAATGTGATTTTTCAACCAACTTTGGTGCACGGGAGCATGTGCTTGTAGTTCAAATTTGAATTATGCACATTAAATGACCAAAAACTCAATTAATGTGTAAATAAGGCCAAATGAAGCCGGAATAATTCCAAAATTTAACAGGGCACTCATGTAGTTCTATGTTGCCTTTGTAAATTAACTCAAGGGGGACAACGTATATCGTTTCGCACTCAAAGGTGGCACGTTCCCTCTCAGAACCATGAGCCTTCTTGAGAGAAGCTTCGGTTTGCAAGAAGCTTATACCAAAATCTGTTCCTATTCGGCCAATTTTTTTACCACAACATGCTAGTACCATGACATGAAATCCATGCCAAGTTTCATGATTTTCAGATGTGTTTTGGATTTACAAGAATTTTAAAACCAAGTTTCTCAATGTTCTCGGCCGAGCCACGATGCCCGGATGTTTTAATTTTATTCTCATTTCTTGCATGGGACCTAGAAATTCACCCGAGGACACAAATGTGATTTTTCAACCAACTTTGGTGCACAAGAGTATGTGCTTGTTGTTCAAATTTGACTTACGCACATTAAATGACCAGAAACTCAATTAATGTATAAAAACGACAAACGAACCCGGAATAATTCCAAAATTTAACAGGGCACTAATGTAGTTCTATGTTGCCTTTGTTAAGAAACTCAAGGGGGGCAGCGTATATCGTTTCACACTCAAAGGTGGCACGTTCCCTCTTAGAACCACGAGCTTCCAAATCGGCCCAATTTTTTACCACAACATGTTAGTGCCATGACATGACACCATGCCAAGTTTCATGATTTCCAGGCGAGTTTTGGATTTACATGAATTTAAAATCAAAGTTTCTCAATGTTCTCGGCCGAGTCATGACGCCCAGATGTTTGAATTTCATTCTCATTTCTTCCATGGGACCTAAAAATTCAACCAAGGACACACATGTGATTTTTCAACCCACTTTGGTGCACCGGAGCATGTGCATGCAATTCATATTTAGATTATGCACATTAAAAGTCCAAAAACTCAATTAATGTATAAAAAGGCCAAATGAACCCAAAATAATTCCAAAATTTAACAGGGCACTCATATAGTTCTATGTTGCCTCTGTAAATAAAATCAGGGGGGAGGCAGCGTATATCGTTTCGCACACAAAGGTGACACGTTCCCTCTCGGAACCACGAGGCTTGTTGAGAGAATCTCCGGTTTTGCAAGAGGCTTATACCAAAACTTGTCCCAATTCAGCCAAAAATTATACGTATGAAAACAGGGTTTTGATTATCCCAAACATCTCGCTACCTAGACCAATAATGTACTATGATTTGAATTCAACATAAAATGGATACAAATATTTGAATTGGAGAGCGTATGGTACATGTAGTTCATAGTGAAATATGATTACTGCTATATGTATGTTTTTTGTTATCAAGATAATATTTAAATTATTGTATAACTTGACAACAATCGTATTCAAATAAGGAAAATTGATTCAAATTTAGTCCATATGGTAGACGACAATATATATGTTCACATGGTGGAGTAAAATGTTCATATATGATACATCAATTATAAACCGCAAGGTCACCAAACGATATATTCGAATTCAACATAACGTGGATTCAAAAATTGAAATTCGAGATCATGGCATCTGTAATCATATAAAAAGGGACATTGCTCTTTCTTTGGTGGGAATTGATTTGTTTTTTGTTGTTGTTGAGGGAAGAGCGAATCGATTTGGTACTGTGCAGGGTAATCTTGTTCTTCCGATTTTTTTACATTTTTCTTGTAGTTTTTTCAATGGCATCTATAGCAATATAGTAAAAGGGGACATGACTCTCTTGTGTCTTGTATGAATTGTTTTTTTACATGTTAAGTTTGTTCTGCCGAACAAGGAATCCGCACCTTGTTATCCCGAAATTTTCAAGCTCGAGTATCTTTTGTCTCACTTGCTTTGAAACTCCTGCTTCTTCAACCCGCGCCGCGCCTTGATATCCCGAAATTTGGACGCGCGCGAGAACTCCCTCCTCATCCGAAATCGCTCCCGTAGCCCAGACACGCGAAATCTCCCTTCTACCCCTCAGCCGGAAATGAAGCTCCACGTCGCGGTGTCAAAACCGGTGGGGGTACGCTGGTAACTTACCCTACATTTCGGACAAGCGCGTCCCTAAGCTTGGCTCCCCCCTCCCCTTCGCCCCCCCCCCATTCGTACACCGAGGCCGCCAAAACCCGCGAAACCCCACGCTCCTCCGTCGGCCTCCCGACCGTCGCCCAGCCGGAGACTCTTCCCCGACTACGTCGTCCACCGCAACAGCTCGCCGTCCCTCATCCACCGCACCGGATGAGGATCCATTGTCGATCTCGTCGTCCCGCCGGATCAGCCGCCCCGTCCTCCACCTCCAAGGAGCTTCCCCGACGTTCGCCTCGTCTATCGCGCCACCTCAATCCCCACAGCGCCGTCTTGACCTACCCCACCGGAACCACAGCACCCTCACCAATTCCTCCGGTGAAGCCGAGGCCAACTCGGCGCCACCAAGGAGGTTCTGCACTCACTGCTGCATTTTATCTTTAATCGATCTCGCGGGGCTGCCGGTGCTCGATACCGAGCAGACATGGCGTGTCTCCATCGACGGCGCCGTCGCCGGCCACATCATCCACGGCGTCTCTCTCCCATGTCATTGCTTCCTCAGCGGCGACTTCCACAACGGCACTAGCTGCAGCTGCTCCTGCTTTCGTTCGTGCTGCTGCTCTGCTCTTGCTCTCGCTTGCGCTGCTGCTGCTACTGCACGACCTCCGGCAGCTACAGGAGTTGCTGCTTTAGCACTCGCTCGCGGTGCTACTGCACGACTTGCTCTCTGCTAGTGCGTTCCCTACTCGAGCGTCTGCTGATTTAGATCACTGCTTCTCTGCTACTAGTGCTCGAACGCCCTAACATCTATTGCAATGCTCTGTTCCTAGTTCAATCAGTTTCGACAGTAAAATTCAGTTTCGACTGTGAAGTTCATTTTCTTCAGTTAAGTTCAGAGTGAACAGTACTTACAGCATCTGTCGGAGCGGCCGTGGCGCGGCTGATGCGTTTTACATCTAGCACTTTTTGGTGATGTATTTTACATCATCTATTGCAGATGATATTAGGGTCCCACTTCAGATTAACATTGTCTGTCTTGTCATGCTTCAGCCTCGTCGCCGTACACCTTAGCGGAGCTGCTCCAACGACGGAACCGTCCATCACAGCGGAGCAGTACCCTCGCCGCCGTTTCCAGAGGCCTCGGATGTTCTTCCCCGCCTCCGACAGTCACACCAGCATCATCACCATCCTCCACGTCCAACCCAATGATGCTGAGGTCCACAAGGCTATGCCAAAGAGGTTGTACACTCGTCGCATCAGTTTGTTTCTCCATTCCTCTGTTCTTCCAATTCATGTGAGCCAAACACCCAGGTTGACTAAAATCCTATGTTTCCAAATGCTCTGTTTTGCACGTGCATTCCTATCCAATTCCTATGTTTTTCCTGTCCCTGCATTATAGAATCCTCCAATTCTAAGGAGCCCTTACAGATTTACTTCATTTTCAGATAGGCGTCAAAGAAAACTCTGTGTGTTATGTCCTGCTCCTGCCATGCCGTCATCCACCCCACCTGAGGTGCACCATCGACAGAAGCGTTCACTGCAGCAGAGATCCCCCCTGCAGACTTCCTTTCACCGCCTCAGATCATCTTCCCCGTTGCCGGCAGCCACGCCAACTGCATTACCATCATCGACTGAGCAGATGAACCTGAGGACTACACAGTTCCGGAAGAGAGGTCGCAGTCTTTCGTGTTTGCTTACGTTATACATCGGTTATTATTACTTGCTACTTTATCGTTCAATCTTGAGTTTTGAATTGCCCATGGGTCTCATATCGAGCCAGCAACGAATAGTATCTGTCTACTATCTGGTTCATCTGGGGTCTTCTATGTGGTTCATGTTGGGTGGGCAACAAACAATAGATGATCCATTGTCTATCTTTTTAAACTGAAGCTATAATCTACCTGCTATCATTAGTTTTGGATCCATCCACTCGTTTGCTACCATCAGTCTTGATTTTTGCATGCATCCCTTAGGCCTTACAAAATCTAACTATTTTTTTTATTATGCATGTCAGATATTGTACACAATCGTACTGAACATGTAGAGAAAAAGAGAAGACCGTTGCGTGCGAATATAATGTCATGCAGACGCCGCTCCATGGTGGGCGAAGGGCCCCCCTCCTGCATTTCTAGATTGTATTCCAGAGGAAGATAACTGTTCAGATGGAGATTCAGAAGGAGCCTTCCACGCCTGTTTACCACCTGAGGTGTTTGCTCTAACCTGGCATGCTGATGTTGGTCATATCATGCATATGGCGCCTTGCATTGCTTACATTATACATCTTATATGTCATCAGCTTAGTTTAGATTTGCTTTGTGTGAATGCCACCTGTTTGGTTTCTATATCATACTCCCACCATTCCTAAATATTTGTCTTTTTAGAGATTTCAACAAGTGACTACATACGGAACAAAATGAGTGAATCTACACTCTAAAATATGTATGTATACATCCGTATGTGGTAGTCCATTTGAAATCTCTAAAAAGACAAATATTTAGGAACGGAGGGAGTATATGGGAATTATGCAATGCCATCTTCTTTAGCCAGGCATCATATACGTGAATCATGCAATGCCATCCTGTTTAGCCAGTCATCGTATATGTGAATTGTATTGTGCCATATTTTTTCCCATAATGTATTCCATTTGTCAACAATGTTTATACATTCATCTACTCTTCCTGTGCATCAGCCATTTGAGTCGGTCATGGGAAAATCTGGAGTGAAAACAAGATCTTCTGAGCAGTCAGTGCTACCTGTCGATGCAGATTTCTTGCTGGTTACAGATAGCTCCTCGGAGGAGGATTCAGAGAGAGATGACCAGTCGTATCCCCCCCCCCCGAGGTGCATGCTCTAACTTGGCTGGGTTATATTGCTCATATCATGCATATGGTGTCTTGCATTGCCATGCCATCTGCTTAGATTAGACATGCTTTGTGTGAATGCCTCCTGTTTGCTTTCTATATCATATATGTGAATTATGCAATGTCATGTTTTTTAGCCAGTTATCATATATGTGAATTATGCACCGCCATGGAGCCAGGCATCATATATGTGAATTATCTCATGCCATCTTTTTTTCATTACGTATTCCATTTGTCGACAATCTGTGTATATTGAACTACTCTTCATGTGTATCAGCCATTTGAGCCGGTTATGGAAAAACCTGGAGTGAAAACAAGGTCTTCAGAGCAGGCAATGGTACCTGTTGAAGCATATATCTCGATGGTTATAGGGAGCTCCTCAGAGGAGGATTCAGAGACAGATGACCAGTCCTATATCCCACCTGAGGTGTATGCTCTAAGTTGCAATGTTTATATTTCTCATATGATGCATATGGTGTCTTGCATTGCTTAGTTTAGACATCATATGCACAATATTGAATTCTATCTGCTTAGTTTAGAGATCATACATGCGAGTGCCAGCTGCTTAGTATATGAATCAATTATGTCAATTATATCATGCCATCCTATATACTTAGACAACATGTATGTGAATTATTTCATCCCAACCTATTTTAGAAAGACATCATATAGTTTTGTCATGTCATCCTATTTAGGTACTCATCATATGTTGAATTATGCCATTATATCATGTTAAGTTATCCATCATATATCTGAAACTGTGTCATGCTATCCTGTTTAGTTAGGCATCATATATGTGAAATTGTGTCATGCTGTCCTGTTTGGTTAGACAACGTATATGTGAATTACCACATCTGTCTATCATGCAATGTCTGTACGTTCAATTTCTTTTCTTGTTTATCAGCCATTTGAATTGGAGGGGGTGATGGCAGTATCTAAGGGAGCAAAAACCCGTTCTTCGCAAAAGATAGTGCTACCCGTCGATGCAGATAGAACCATGGTTGTACTGGCCCACAAACTAGCCCCACCACACATAATCGAGACTCTTCCAGATTGCACACTTACACCGTTGGGCAGAGAACCAGCTACAACCCATCTAACCGCAACCCCAGCGGACAGTAACCCACTTATAGTTGACAAAGCACCATGTCCACCACAGAGTACCCCCACACGAGCAGTTTGTAAAGCTACTGCAGTGCCCAAAGCACGAAGACCACCACAGCTAACCCAAACTCCATGTTTAAAGCATAAGAGCAACTGTTCTCAGGTCAGATTCCGTAGCTATGGTCCATACTCCTTTGTTGTTGCATCACTGTATTTACTCATACCAACTACTTTCGAATTTGAAGGATCCAATTGAAACTCCAATGGCGCAACAGGTATGTTTTAAACCTATTTCTTTAACTAGATTGCTGTTCTAACTTCTTGCTCTATGTTGATTTCAGTTTAAGTTGTATAAATAGTTATGTTCTCATGTGATGCACATTACAAGTGCTGCCAATGCTGTGTAGTTTCTCACACTTATATTCTGTCTATGTTGTTGTGTCTTAAAAATATATGAGTTGAATTGTGTCTCTATCTTGATTAGGGAACATAAACTGGAATGATATGGACAATACAGTGACCATAGTACATAGATATATGTTTGTTTCATGCTGTTATCCTGTCCACCTTACTATTGAACCGGTTTACCAAAATGAGTTTCATATACTACAAGCTAAACCTGTGATGTGTCTTCTTGTTTCTCTTGTAGTATGCAAACAGAATAGAAGAGCACCCCACTATGCAATGGTAGAGAAAGTAATGCAGATAAGGTTCAAGATAGTGAGAAAACCCTATTGGTCTCCAAGAAAGGTGATAAAAACGATCTTGTAGATAGTGAGAAAACCCCACGGTCCTACGTTGATGTAGTGTTCGAGTTACTGGCCAGTACCGCTGGCACAAGCTCTTCGAACTCGCTGCCTGAATCACTTCGGCTTCTTCAGTCTCAGCTACAAGCTGAAAGGCATCAGTCAACTGTGCTGCGGCAAGAAGCCGAAGGACTGAGGAAGTCCCTGCAGAATTCAGATGCGTACTTTCTTGTGCAACAGCAAGCGCTGGAGGATTTAAGCGCCAAACAAGAGAAAGTTAATAAGCTTGCTAAGCATCTTGCCAGCATTATGGGTACCCAGGATATTGTTTCTTGAACTCTTCTGAAGTGGTTTCAATTCTGGACTTGTTTTGCTGCGGCGTTTATATGCTGCTTTGTTCCCTATATTTGCACTGGTGGCGAACTTTGATGTCCAATGGATGTAATATGTGTAATAGCCGTGATAGCCTAGCATAAGTTGCTTGCTTATTTATTTCCTTGTTGTCTTGTTTATTTGTTTGCTTGTAGTCAGTGCAGTTCTTTTTCCGCGGTTTGCTAGTGGCTGCAATAACCTATTTTTTAAAACTAGGCCACAATAACCATGGGCTAATATTTACTGTAGTGACACTGGGCCTCCTACAGGCCGTAGAAACAGTGGGCCTTCTACGGGCCGTAGAAACAGTAGGCCTTCTACGGGCCGTAGAAACAATGGGCCTTCTACGAGCCGTATCATCAATGGGCCATATACAGGCCGTATGATCGATTGGCCAAACATGGGCCAATAACAGGCCGCATTATGGCCGTAAACGGGCTAGAGTTGGAATCGTCTGTTCATGGGCCGACCATAACGGGCCATCGTTAATAGGCCGTATTTGATGACGCTATGAAAACGGCCCAACGTATTAACGGACCACAAACGGGCCGACTGTAACCACGGGCTGAATTTGGCCCACAAGCAGAAAATGACAGTAACTGGCCGTAAGTAAACGAATGCTGGAAATGAGCCCAAGAATAAATGGGCTCTGAGAAGGCCGAAAGATAACATGGGCTGGAAACGGCCCAACGGAATAACGGGCCATTAATGGGTATAAAGTGATACATTGTTCATTACGGGCCAGTTTCACCACGGGCCGTTAATGGGTATAAAGTGATACACTGTTCATTACGGGCCAGTTTCACCATGGGCCGTTAATGGGTGTAAAGTGATACACTGTTCATTACGGGCCAGTTTCACCACGGGCCGTTAATAGGCCAAGAGTTACATAGGGCCTCATATGGGCCGAAAGACGTCATGGGCCATACATGGGCCAGAAGTGAAAACGGGCTGGAATCATATTGGATGGCCCAGATGACGCTACTGTGCCTAATTCGGATAGGGCGTAACGGGCCTTGGGTTAGCGGGCTGTAAATGGGCTATATGCGAACAGGCCGTTAACAGGCTTTCCATGGGCCGGCCCGCCACCTTTTGACCAAGTCAAACGGGCCGGCCTTTTCACAGGAATGGGCCTCTGTTGGGCCGTGCCACGTGTCGACGTATCATAGGCGCCTTCCGTCCAATGAGTGGATGACATTTGTCCCAATGATGAGCCGACACGTGTTTCCTCCAGCCAATGATGATTTTACACGTGGAAAATCCCCATTGGTCGGGGCTGTTAACAGGTTATCGGATCCAAAACCCGACCCGATAGCTTAACGGCGTTCCGTTACGGTGGATGCCATGTGTCGGTCATCCTTGACGAAAGCACTTCTGTGACGCGCGATTTATTGTCATGGAAGTGGACACTTCCGTGATGATAATTTTGGCAATGTCATGGAACACTTCTACGACAGCACAGGTATGACTATCTTGATTCTGTCATAAATTTGTCATGGATGTGCATGCATGACAGGAAACGCGACCTACTGTGACAAACACGTATCATCACGGAAGTGTATTTTTTTGTAGTGTTGACACGCAGTTCATACAATAACTAAAGACAACCTTATGGCTCCTGCCGGTTGCCGTATGCATCGACATGCAAGTCGATATAAACTATTACAAACATGATCATCTCATACATCAAATATATTTCATCATGTCTTTGGCCATATCATATCACAACATACCCTGCAAAAACAAATTAGACGTCCTCTAATTGTTGTTGCATGTTTTATGTGGCTGCTATGGGTATCTAGCAAGAACGATTCTTACCTACGCAAAGCCACAACGATGATATGCAAGTAGCTATTTAACCTTCTATAGGGACTGCCTTTATCGAATCAGATTCAACTAAGGTGGGAGAGACAGACACCCGCCAGCCATCTTTATGCAACAAAGTCACATGTCAGTCGATGGAACCGGTCTCATGTACGTGGACATGTAAACTTGGTCCGGGCTGCTTCATCCCACAATATCGCTGAATCAAGAAAAGACCAAGGAAGGAAGCAATCTGAATATCAACGCCCACAAACTCCTTCGTGTTCTACTCGTGGTGTCATCTACGCATAGACCTAGCTCATGATGCCACTGGTGGGGACCGTTGCATGGGAAACAAAAAATTTCCTACGCTCACCAAGATCAATCTAGGAGACGAACATCTACGAGAGGAGAGATTGCATCTACATACCCTTGTAGATTGCTAAGCGGAATTGTTAAGAAACGCGGTTGATGTAGTCGAACTTCTTCGCGATCCAATCATGATTCGTCCCGCGAATTCCCGATCCAAGTGCCGAACGGACGGCACCTCCACATTCAACACACATACGGCTTGATGACGCCTTCACCTCCTTGATCCAGCGAGCGATGGTCAAGTAGTAGCTTGAGTCCTCCGGCAGCACGACAGCGTGGTGGCAATGGTGATCGTGGAATATCAGCAGAGCGTCGCTAAGCACTATGGAGAGGAAGAGGCCAACGAGGGAGAGGGAGGGCAGCGCCATGGCATAGATGGGTGCGGCTTCCCTCCCTTTACCCCTCTATATATAGGGGAAAGGGGGGAGGAGGAGGCGCCCAGGGTTTCCCTAGGGGGTGGCGGCCACAAGGACAACCCTAGACCATTCTAGAGTTCCTCTTCATGTCCGGGATCTCATTCGGGACTCGAAACAACCTTTGGTTACCACCAAAACAACTCGACTATACTTATATCGTCACCAAACATTAAGTGTGTAGACCCTACGGGTTCGAGAACTATGCAGACATCACTGAGACACCTCTACAATCAATAACCAATAGCGGGACCTGGATGTCCATATTAGTTCCCACATATTCTAAGAAGATCTTATCAGTCGAACCTCGATGTCAAGGATTCAGCTAATCCCGTATGCACTTCCCTTTGTCTATCGGTATGTTACTTGCCTGAGATTCAATTGTCGGTATATCCACACCTAGTTCAATCTTTTTATCGACAAGTCTCTTTACTCGTTCTGTAATACAAGATCTTGTGGCTAACCCATTAGTCACATTGCTTGCAAGCTCATTGTGATGTTGTATTACTGAGTGGGCACTGAGATACCTCTCCGTCATACGGAGTGACAAATGCCAGTCTTGATCCATGCCAACTCAACAGACACCCTCGGAGATACTTGTAGAGCACCTTTATAGTCACCCAGTTACGTTGGGACATTTGGTACACACAAGATACTCCTCCGATGTCAGTCAGTTGCATGATCTCATGGTCATAGGAACATATACTTGACATGCAGAAAACGATAGCAATAAACTTGATACGATCATATGCTACGTTCATAGTTTGGGTCTTGTCCATCACATCATTCTCCTAATGATGTGATCCCGTTATCAAATGACAATTCATGTCTATGGCTAGGAAACCACAACCATCTTTGATCAATGAGCTAGTCTGGTAGAGGCTCACTAGGGACATTTTGTTATCTATGTATCCACACATGCATTTGAGTTTACGGTCAATACAATTATAGCATGGATAATAAACGATTATCATGAACAAGGAAATATAATAATAACCACTTTATTATTGCCTCTAGAGCATATTTCCAACATAATCATCATAGATAGCAACTTTTTTTATCATAGTCAATTGAAACCTCTTCCAAAATAGTGGATTCATCACTAAATAAAGTCATGACCTCACCAAATCCACTTTTATCATTATAATTAGATTCAACACCCTCCCGTGGGATCATTATTACCTAGAGTTCACACTCTTCCAAACCCACATTCATCAATATAATCATCATAAATAGGAGGCACGTTATCATCATAATAAATCTGCACATCAAAACTTGGGGGACTAAAAATATCATCTTCATCAAACATAGCATCCCCAAGCTTATGGCTTTGCATATCATTAGCGTCATGGATATTCAAAGAATTCATACCAGCAACATTGCAATCATGCTCATCATTCAAAATTTTATGCAAACCATTTTATTGAATTCTTCTTCTAATAGTTGAGCACAATTTCTGATGCATTGTTTTCAAGGAAGACATTATAAAGATGAATAATATGAGGCAATCTCAATTCCATTTTTTTGTTTTCTTTTATAAACCAAACTAGTGATAAAACAAGAAACTAAAAGATTCAATTGCAAGGTCTAAAGATATACCTTCAAGCACTCTCCTCCCCGGCAACGGCGCCAAAAAAGATCTTGATGTCTACCAACTTGTTCTTGTAGACTCGTATTGGGCCTCCAAGCGCAGAGTTTTGTAGGACAGTAAATTTTTTCCCTCAAATGGATGACCTAAGGTTTATCAATCTGTGGGAGGCGTAGGATGAAGATTGTCTCTCTCAAACAATCCTGCAACCAAATAACAAAGAGTCTCTTGTGTCCCTGCTACTTCTTGAGCTTGCGTTGATTTTTCCCTTGAAGAGGAAAGGGTGATGCAACAAAGTAGAGATAAGTATTTCGCCCAGTTAAGAACCAAGGTATCAATCCAGTAGGAGGTACAAGCAAGTCTCCAATATAGTGCACCTGCACAAACTAACAAACACTTGCACACAACACGAAAAAGGGGTTGTCAATCCATTCACTGTCACGAGCAAGGGTGAGATCTAATAAAGATTGGTATAAAAGATAAATAAAAGGCAAATAAAGTAAATACAAATAAAGTGCAGCAAGGTATTTTTGGATTTTTTTGGTTTATAGATCTGAAAATATATGATGGAAAATAGACCCGGGGCCATAGGTTTAACTAGAGGCTTCTCTCTTGAAGAAAACATGTGGTGGGTAAACAAATTACTGTTGAGCAATTGATAGAAAAGCGCATAGTTATGATGATATCTAAGGCAATGTTCATGAATATAGGCATCACATCCGTGACAAGTAGATCGAAACGATTCTGCATCTACTACTATTATTACTCCACACATTGACCAACTCCTGCCTGCATCTATAGTATTAAGTTCATAAGAACAGAGTAACGCTTTAATTAAGATGACATGATGTAGAGGGATAAACTCAAGCATTATAATATAAACCCCATTTGTTTATCCTTAATGGCAACAATACAATACATGCCTCGCTGCCCCTTCTGTCACTGGGTGAAGACACCGCAAGATTGAACCCATCACAAAGCACCTCTCCCATTGCAAGAAAAACCTATCTAGTTGGCCAAACCAAATCGATAGATTAGAGAGAAATACAAAGTTATCGCAATCATGCATAAAAGAGTTCACATAAGACTCAAATAATATTCATAGATAATATGATCATAAATCCACAATTCATCAAATCTCAACAAACGCATCGCAAAAGAAGATTACATCGAATAGATCTCCAAGAACATCGAGGAGAACATTGTATTGACGAGCAAAGAGAGAGAAGAAGCCATCTAGCTACTAGCTATGGACCCGTAGGTCTGTAGTAAACTACTCACACATCATCGGAAGGGCAGCAAGGTTGGTGTAGAGGCCCTCCGTGATTGAATCCCCCTCCGGCAGAGTGCTGGAAAAGGCCCCAAGATGGGATCTCACGGGAATAGAAGCTTGCGGCGGCGGAAAAGTATTTTTGGTGTGCCCTCTGGTATAGGGGAATATTTGAGGATTTATAGTGCTGAGATTAGGGTTGGAAGGACTCTGAGGGGCCCACAAGCCCTGGGGACGTGCCCCCCCGGGTCGCGCCCCTACGGCTTATGGCCTCCTCGTAGGGCTTCTTGCCTCCTCTCCAAGTCTCATGGGTTTCTTCTGGTCCAAGAAAAATCACCTTAAAGTTTTATTTTGTTTGGACTCCGCTTGATATTCCTTTTATATAAAAGTCAAAAACAAGGAAAAAACAGAAAATGGCACTGGGCACTAGGTTAATAGGTTAGTCCCAAAAATAATATAAAATAGCATATTAATGCATATAAAACAACCAATAAAGATAATATTATAGCATGGAACAATAAAAAATTATAGATATGTTGGAGACGTATCAGTCCCCAACACACCCAATACAATAGTGAATTGTATAGGTGCACTAGTTCGGCGAAGAGATGGTGATACAAGTGTACAATGGATAGTAGATATAGGGTTTTGTAATCTGAAAATATAAAAACATCAAGGTAGCAAGTAGTAGAAGTGAGCAAAAAGGGTATTGCAATGCTTGAAAACAAGGCCTAGGGTCCATACTTTCACTAGTGCAAAATCTCTCAACAATGATAACATAACTGGATCATATAACAATCCCTCAACGTGCAACAAAGAATCACTCCAAAGTTCCTATCGCGGAGAACATAAGATGAAATTGTTTGTAGGGTACAAAACCACCTCAAAGTTATTATTTCTGATCAATCCATTGAGCTATTCCTATAAGTGTCACAAACAGCCCTAGAGTTCGTACTAAAATAACATTATATGATACACATCAACCAACTCTAATGTCACCTACATACTCCAATGTCACCACAAGTATCCGTGAGTTGATTATACGATATGCATCAAACAACTTCAGATTCATAATATTCAATCCAACCCAAATAACTTCAAAGAGTACCCCAAGATTTCTATCGGAGAAAGGAATATGGAAACACGTATCAACACCTATGCATAGATTACCCCAATGTCACCACGGGAATCCGCAAGTTGATAACCCAAACATACATCAAGTGAATCAATAGAACATCCCATTGTTACCACGAATATCCCATCGCAAGGCATACATCAAGTGCTCTCACATCCAAAAGATTCAATCCGACATAACAAAACCTCAAAGGAAAAGATTCAATTCATCACAAGAAGGTAGAGAGGGAAGAACACCATAAGATCCAAATATATTAGCAAAGCTCATGGTACATCAAGATCATGCCAAATTAAGAGCACGAGAGAGAGACAGAGAGAGAGAGAGATAAAAAACATAGCTACTAGTACATACCCTCAGCCTCGAGGGTGAACTACTCCCTCGTCATCATGGTAGCCGCCGGGATGATGAAGATGGCCTTCGGTGATGATTTCCCCCTCCTGTGGGGTGCCGGAACGGGGTCCCGATTAAATTTTTGTGGATACAGAGGCTTGCGGCGGCGGAACTTCTCATCTAGGGTTCTTTCTGGGGGTTTGCGTATTTATAGGATTTTATGGCGTCGGTCTCACGTCAAAGGGGTCCATGAGGCAGCGACAAGCTCAGTCGCCCCTTCCTGGGGGGTATAACGCGCCTAGCGAGCTTGTCGTGTCCTAGTGGGTCTTCTGGTCCTCCCATGAAGCTTCGGGGGTCTCTTTTGGTCCACGAAAAATCACCATAAATTTTCAGCCCCTTCCGAGAACTTTTATTTCTGCACAAAAAACGACACCACGGTAGTTCTGCTGAAAACAACGTCAGTCCTGGTTAGTTCTAATCAAATCATACCAAAACCATATAAAATTATTGTAAACATGGCATGAATACTTCATAAATTATAGATACATTGGAGACGTATCATTATCATTCTCAAGGACTTCCTCATGTGATTGTTCAAAATATTCATCAGTTGTACTAGATTCAGGAATTATCTCAGAAGAAAATCTAGCAATGCTATTCATATCTTTCATAGGAAATATATTCTCAAAAAATGTTGCATCACGAGATTCCATTATAGTATCAACATGCATATTAGGTACTTCAGATTTAACCACTAAAAATCTATAAGAAATGCTCCATTGAGCATATCCTAGAAAGACACAATCCACTGCCTTTGGTCCGAGTTTGCATTTCTAAGGACTAGGAATATTGACCTTTGACGAGCATCCCCAAGTGTGCAAATAAGACAATGATGGTTTTCTCCCAACCCACTCCTCATAATGGGTTTTCTCCTTATTCTTGTTAGGAACTCTATTCAGGACATGACATGAAGTCAATAGAGCCACCCCCCACCATGCCTTAGATAAACCAGGAGTGTCAAACATAGCATTCACCAAGTCAGTCAATGTGTGGTTTTTCCTCTCGGCAACCCCATTTGATTGTGGTGAATAGGGATGCATCCTCTCATGAATAATACCATATTCCTCACCAAATTCATCAAATACTTTGGGAAAATACTCTCCACCACGATCGGACCTAAGACACTTGATCTTTCTCTCTAATTGATTTTCAACTTCAGCTTTATAGATTTTAAAGTAGTCTAATGCTGCATCTTTAGTTTGCAACAAATAAGCATAGAAAAATCTAGTTGCATCATCAATCAAAGTCATGAAATATCTCTTTCCACCTTTTGTCAACACACCATTCATCTCACAAAGATTAGAATGTATGAGTTCTAGAGGTGCCAAGTTTCTCTACTCGGCAGCCATATGAGGCTTTCGAGGTTCCTTCGATTGCACACAACTATGGCACTTAGAACCTTTGGCAATAGTGAAATTCGGAATTAAACTCATACTGGATAGCCGAGATGTAGAATCGAAGGTATGTCTAGAGGGAGGGTGATTAGACTACTTGACCAAATAAAAATCTAGCATTTTCCCAATATTAAGTTTTGGCAGATTTTAGCAACTGAACACAAGTCAAGCAATCAACCTACACATGCAATTCTAAGAGTATAGCAGCGGAATGTAAATCATTGCATATGAAGGTAAAGGGGAGGAGTTTGGAGGGAGCAAACGCAATGTATACACGGATATTTTTGGCGTGGTTCCGATAGATGGTGCTATCGTACATCCACGTTGATGGAGACTTCAACCCACGAAGGGTAACGGTTGCACGAGTCCACGAAGGGCTCCACCCACGAAGGGTCCACGAAGAAGCAACCTTGTCTATCCCACCATGGCCATCAACCATGAAGGACTTGCCTCACTTGGGTAGATCTTCATGAAGTAGGCGATCTCCTTGCCCTTACAAACTCCTTGGTTCAACTCCACAATCTTGACGGAGGCTCCCAAGTGACACCTAACCAATCTAGGAGACACCACTCTCCAAAAGGTAATAGATGGTGTGTTGATGATGAACTCCTTGCTCTTGTGCTTCAAATGATAGTCTCCCCAACACTCAACTCTCTCTCACATATTTGGCTATGGTGGAAAGATGATTTGAGTGGAAAGCAACTTGGGGAAGGCTAGATATCAAGATTCTTGTGGTTGGATTGGAATGTCTTGGTCTCAACACATGAGTAGGTGGTTCTCTCTCAGAAAATGAATGTTGGAAGTGTAGGCATGTTCTGATGGCTCTCTCTCAAATGGAGAATGGGTGGAGGGGTGTATATAGCCTCCACATAAAATCTAACCGTTACACACAATTTACCAAACTCGATGGTACCGAATTGTGAAACTCGGTCAGACCGATATGGTTCAAAATGTGAACGTTAGGCTTTTTTGTGGGACCGACATGATCAACTCGGTGGGACCGATGTGCTAGGGTTAGGGCAAAACTTCATCTCGGTGAGGCCGATCACACGAACTCGGTGAGACAGATTTCAATAATAAGCAAACAGAGACTTGGTCAGGCAAACTCGGTGGGACCGGTCGCTCATTTCGGTGAGACCGAAATGTTACGAAAAGGAAACGGAGAGTTTGGATTGCCAACTCGGTGGGACCGATCACTCATCTCGGTTAGACCGAAACGTTACGAAGGGAAACATAGAGTTTGCAATCCCATCTCGGTGAGACCGAGATCCCTAACGGTGAGACCGAATTGATTAGGATTTCTGGTAGTGGCTATGTCAAGTGAACTCGGTGACACCGGATAGATCAAATCGGTGGGGCCAAGTTTGAATTTAGGTTTAGGACATATGTGGAGATGAGAATGTGGTTGAGGGCTTTTGGAGCATATCACTAAGCATTTTGAGCAAGAAAGCCATTAAGCAACACCTCATCCCCTTTTAATAGTATTGCTTTTCCTATGGACTCAATGTGACCTTGGATCACTAAAATGAAAATGTAGAGTCTTGAACTTTTGCCAATATGTGTCCTTAGCATTTTGAGGGCTCCACATCTCTTAGTCCATGCCATGCAAATCATTGAACTTTCTGAAATGATTAACTCGAAAGAATATTAGTTCAATGAGCTATATGTTGTTAAGAATTACCAAAACCACCCAGGGATTAGTTGCACTTTCAATCTCCCCCTTTTTGGTAATTGATGACAACACATAGATCAAAGCTTCGACAAATGATAATAAGAATGAAATACATCGTCGCTTTGAGAAGTATGTGATAAGCAAGAGCTCCCCCTAAATTTGTGCATTATTTAAAATTTGCTTTTGAATGCAAATGCACAATTGATTAGGATCATGGGTTAGTCTTCCATGTCACATACATCTTGGTGGAGCGCTCAAAATGATAGAATATGAAATATGCACTCATCACCAAGACAAGATGTGAATGATCATACATGAGAGATAGAGAATATCATCATCCAAGCACAAACATTAAAGTATGATATGATCAAGCACATGACCATACAAGTATCTCACACACATAAATAGAGTATCAACCAAACAAGCAAGCAATAAAGTAGTAAGAGAAGCAAAAAGAAGCAAAACACACACTCACTCTCTCTCGAAGCCTATGATCAATACACTTAATTCCTCCCCCCCCCCTTGGCAACAAGTTGCCAAAAAGCTTGAAAATGCATAGCGCTATGCAGCTCTCTAAGCTTGATCTCCGGGAGCTCCGGAGTGTGAAGGTGGCGTGGAGAGGAGTCCTGCAATGAATTCATCTGAAGAAGACTGTGGAGCTGGAGGAGTTGCCACTAGAGGGGCACCTGAAGCTGTGGTTGCAAGAGCTGAAGTTGTAGCCCTAGTGTCTGTCACTAGCACTGTTGTAGACCTCTGTCTTGTGGGCACTCTCTGATAAGCATCAGTGGTGGTCTTGTCACTTCTGTCCTCAAGCTCTTCTTGAATCTTCTCCACTGAAGTCTATCTCTGTGACCTTGACATCCAAGTCATGAAGTTTTGTCTCAAAGATCCTCTTAAGGCTCTCTTGATTTCATGTCAGGGTAGCTAGTCCTTTCTCTATTCTCACGGTGGCCTCAAGCAGGTAGCTGAGTTGGTCCTGCTTGGTCTTGAGATTGACTACAGAAGGATCTGGTATCCTTGAAGCTTTCTCAGCCTGTGCCTTCTCTCTCTTCTCTTGAGCCTCAACAGAAGTTGGATGAGTAGGATCCATCACAACTGTGTTATCCTCAAAATAAGGCCTCAAGAGAAGGTGCTCTTTATCCAACATATATGTGCATGTGCCCATCTTGGAGTTTATGAGCATCGGGATGTGTGGAGCATACCCACATGATCTCTTCTGATCTACTGCAGTTCTCTTGATGGTCTCAACAACCAAACTCATCACTTTAAATTTCTGTGGCACATCAAACATCTAAACCAAGTTGATGGAGTGGCCTCTGATCATCCTGTGATCTCTTGACTTGGGCAGCAAGGTGTGCCTCAATATAGTGCTCATGGTGGCCAATCCAGATAACAGATAGCACACTGAGACTAGCTTGTGTGTCTCCAAGGCTTTGTCAGGTATCTCCTTGTAAATATTGGCCATGGAGTTGTGATCTTTCTTGCGCTTGGCATAGACATCAGTATCATCCTCCTGCTCTCCAGGGGCATTGATAAGCTTGGCCCACTCAGCAACTGTAGACTGGTACCTAGTACCTTCTGTCATCCATACAATCTTCCCATCTAGGTAGAAGTGAGCTGTTGAATAGAATTGCATGATTAACTCATCATTCCATTTGGTCAATTTCTGACCCACAAAAGTGTCAACTCCATTGAGTCTGAAGCTCTCATGAATTCCAGGAAAGTGATCTTCATTGTTTTCAATGTATTTCCAGTCCACCCATTTCATATCACACACAATGGGCTTCTTATCCAAGAGGACTGTCTCATAGAAGTCATGTTGTTCCTTAGTGTGAAATCTGTAATCCACAGCAGTCCTTCTTCTCACAACATAGGGGTCTGATTGTCTCCACAATCTGAGACCTGCATCTTTCCTTTCCTTCATGTTCTCAGCTACTGGATGATTATCATCATGATCAGGAATCTTTGGCTTCAATTTCCTAAGCACTTGGGCTTCTTCTTCTTCTTCCACTTCAGGGATGTTCCTGGTAGATCTCTTTGTTGCTGTAGGCTTAGAAGCTTGAGCAGTAGCCTTGGGGCAGTCTTGGGCTTTGATGGAGCAGCCCCAGACTTGATGGCATCCCCCCATCAACTTCTGAGTCGTTGGTGCTGGTGCGGCATCTTCCTCATCATCCTCTTCCTCATCCTCAGCTGGGTCTCTCATCATAGAGGATCTGCCAATTACTCTGGCCATGGTCTTCTTGACCCTTTCCTTTCTCTTCTTGCCCTCACCAGCCTCCTTTGGTTCAAGAATGAACTCAATGGTTTCCTGTGTTGAGGCTCTGGCTTTGGACATGGGCACTCTCTTGGCAGGAGCTTTCTTGTGCAAACCAGGCTTGGTTGCAGCAGCAGCAGCATACTCCTTTTTCAGCACCTTCTTCTTGGAGCTGACCTCCTCCTCAACAGGAACATAGTCCTCATCTTCAGAATCTGAGTTTCTCTTCTTCCTTGTCCTGGTTGCAGCTTTTGGCAAGTTGCTTGGGGTGCTTCTGCTACCCTCATCATAGCTTCCAGAGGGACTAGTGTCCTCACTCAAGTTGACCTGTTCCTCAGACTTGTTTTGGCTGTCACTCTGATCTGACATGGCTGAAACTGCAAACTGACCTGAAAGTTGACCCTGTGAATAGATATAGTTGAGATAGAGTGGATGAGCATCACAAATTGCAGAGATTTTGCAAAACAATTGAGTCAAAAACTTAGTTTTAGTTTTCTACAGACAGCATTTCGGAGCTACCGATTTGTTAAACTCGGTGACACTGAAGCAACATAGATTCTAAACTAGTGGAATCGGTCAGACCGAGACACATTTCAGTGACTCCGAGATTGCTAGAGTTTCACTGAGAGTCGAACTCGGTCACACCGATTTGTAAGTTTCGGTCAGACCGAAAATCACAAGTGCAATGGCCTAGCACTGGTGCGCGTTGGTCCTAAACAAACGGTTTTTAACCCATTTCCGCGACGGCATTTGGAACCGTCGCCAAGTGAGTGTGGGCGATAGGGGGTGAGGGAGTCCTGGATTAGGGGGTCCTCGGACAGCCGGACTATATCCTTTGGCCGGACTGTTGGACTATGAAGATACAAGATTGAAGACTTCGTCCCGTGTCCGGATGGGACTCTCCTTGGCGTGGAAGGCAAGCTTGGCAATACGGATATGTAGATCTCCTCCCTTGTAACCGACTCTGTGTAACCCTAGCCCCCTCCGGTGTCTATATAAACCGGAGGGTTTAGTCCGTAGGACAACAACAATCATACCATAGGCTAGCTTCTAGGGTTTAGCCTCTACGATCTCGTGGTAGATCAACTCTTGTAATACTCATATCATCAAGATCAATCAAGCAGGAAGTAGGGTATTACCTCCATCGAGAGGGCCCGAACCTGGGTAAACATTGTGTCCCCCGCCTCCTGTTACCATCCGCCTTAGACGCACAGTTCGGGACCCCCTACCCGAGATCTGCCGGTTTTGACACCGACATTGGTGCTTTCATTAAGAGTTCCACTGTGCCATCACCGTAAGGCTTGATGGCTCCTTCGATCATCGGACAACTCGATGGCAACGATGCGATCCAGGGTGAGGTTTTCCTCCTCGGACAGATCTTCGTATTTGGCGGCTTCGTACTGCGGGCTAACTCGCTTGGCCATCTGGAGTAGATCGATAGCTACGCCCCTGGCCATCAGGTCAGGTTTGGAAACTTGAACTATACTGCCGACATCCGCGGAGACTTGATCTTCGATGGATTCGAGCCCATGTCAGGTGCGCCGCACAATCACGACGAGCATGATTTAGCTCTGCCGTCGGACTGTGTTCGGGAGATCACACCTGTAACTACTCCGGCCCTCAATCCGGAACAAATTGTGCCATCTGTGGATGGGTGGATGGACCCCGCCTAGGAGGCCGCACTTAGTGGCGATAGCGTCGAATACTGACCTCACCTCCTACGAGACCCGTGTTGCCGAACCATCGGATTCGTCCCCGGCCACGGACTTCGAGCCGCTTGTGTCCGTACCCATCAAATCCGATTGGGCACTGATCATGGAGTTTACCTTCGCGGATATCTTTCAGCACTCGCCTTTTGGCAACATACTAAACTCGTTGAAGTCTCTCTTCCTGTCGGGAGACCCTTGGCCGAACTATGACCAGCTAGAATGGGATGCGGACAACGAAGAAATTCGTGCCCCACCCACCACCCACTTAGTAGCCATTGTCGACGATTTAACCGACATGCTCGACTTCGGCTCCGAAGACATCGACGGTATGGATGACGATGCAGGAGATGAACAAGAACCACCGCCCACATGGCGCTGGACGGCCACCTCATCGTATGACATATACATGGTGGACACCCCCAAAGAAGGGGATGGCGACAAGACAACGGAGGATAATCCCTCCAAGAAGCAACCCAAGCACCAACGTCAGCGGCGCCGCTCTAAGTCTCGCCATAGCAAAAGCAGCGATACCGGCACAAGAGACAATAACGCTCCGGATAGTGCCGAAGACGACGGTGATCCCCTCCAGCCAGACCTCGAGTGGGAGGATGAACAAGCTAGCCCTCCGGAACAGGCACCAAACGGAGAATCAGAGGATGACAATTACATGCCTCTCTCCGAAGACGAAGTGAGCCTAGGCGACGAAGAATTTGTCGTGCCTGAGGATCCCGTCGAGCAGGAACACTTCAAGCGCCGGCTTATAGCCACAGCAAACAGCCTGAAGATCTGCTAATGGATAGATGGACCAAAGTCCTAGCAGCCAAGGAATACGAACTCGAGCGCCCAAAGTTATCCAAAGCGCAGGTTGCTACCTCACCTCGAGGAGGAAGCATTGAAACCTACATCACCAGCGTATGATGCGGCTGATCGGCCACCTCATGGATGAGACAGAGAGGCATTTCAGCCCGAAGTCCAGCCCGCACCCCGCCGCCAATCAAACAAAAATACCAAGGCCCGGGGCAACACGCGGGACCTGCGAGACGTATTGGAAAACAAGGCAAAACATGCAAGATCGATCTACGGATCACGGGGGCGCGCACCAACGCGGGACGATGAGCGTCACGCTGGATACACTAAAAGCAAATCCGGCCGGGCCGAATACAGCAGACAAGACTCATATGAACTGCATCGTGATATAGCCCGGCACAGAGGCGCCGCACACTCCCTATGCTTCACTAATGAAGTAATGGATCACGAATTCCCAGAGGGTTTTAAACCCATAAATATTGAATCATATGATGGTACAATAGACCCTGCGGTATGGATCGAGGATTTCCTCCTCCACATCCACATGGCTCGCGGTGATGATCTACTTGCCATCAAGTACCTCCCACTAAAACTCAAAGGACCAGCTTGGCATTGGCTGAATAGCTTGCCAGCAGACTCCGTTGGCGGTTGGGAGGATTTGGAAGATGCATTCCTTGACAACTTCCAGGGCACTTATGTGCGACCACCGGATGCTGATGACTTGAGCCATAAAACTCAGCAGCCAGGGGAATCGGCCAGGCAATTCTGGACCCGGTTTCTAACTAAGAAAAACCAAATTGTCGATTGTCCGGATGCAGAGGCCTTAGCGGCATTTAAGCATAACATCCGTGACGAGTGGCTCGCCCGGCACCTCGGCCAGGAGAAGCCGAAGTCTATGGCAGCCCTCACGACGCTCATGACCCGCTTTTGCACAGGCAAAGACAGCTGGCTGGCTCGCAGCAACAACACATCAAGAAGTCATGGCACTTCAGATACAAAGGATACTAACGGCAGACCGCGTCATAACAGACACAAGCGCCGCAACAATGGCGCCAACGTCGAGGACACGGCAGTCAATGCCGGATTCAGCGGCTCTAAATCCGGTCAGCGGAAGAAGCCGTTCAAAAGAAGCAATCCGGGCCCGTCCAGTTTGGACCGCATACTCGATCGCTCATGTCAAATTCACGGCATCCCCGATAAGCCAGCCAATCACACCAACAGAGAATGCTGGGTGTTCAAGCAGGCCGGCAAGTTGAATGCCAAAAACAGGGACAAGGGGCTGCATAGCAACGACGAGGAGGAGCCCCGGCCGCCGAACACAAGAGGACAGAAGAGGTTCCCTCCACAAGTGAAAACGGTGAACATGATATACGCAACCCACATTCCCAAGAGGGAACGGAAACATGCACTAAGGGACGTCTACGCGATGGAGCCAGTCGCCCCAAAGTTCAACCCATGGTCCTCTTGTCCGATCACCTTCGATCGCAGGGACCACCCCACTAGTATCCGTCATGGCGGATCTGCCGCATTGGTCCTTGACCCCATCATCGACGGATTTCACCTCACCCGAGTCCTTATGGACGGCGGCGGCATCAGGATACAGTGCGCAAAATGGGCATAGACCCCTCGAGGATCAAACCCACTAAAACCACCTTTAAAGGTGTCATCCCAGGTGTAGAGGCCCATTGCATGGGCTCAATCACACTGGAAGTGGTCTTCGGATCTCCGGACAACTTCCAAAGCGAGGAGTTAATCTTCGATATTGTCCCGTTCCGCAGTGGCTATCACGCACTGCTCGGGCGAACCGCATTTGCCAGATTCAATGCGGTACCGCATTATGCATACCTCAAGCTCAAAATGCTAGGACCTCGTGGGGTTATAATAGTCAATGGAAACACAGAACGCTCGCTCCGCACGGAGGAGCACACTGCGGCCCTCGCAGCTGAGGCACAAAGCAGCCTTTTAAGGCAAACCGCCAATTCGGCGATAAAGCCCCCGGACACCTTCAAGCGAGTCCGGAGTAACCTACAACAGGATCGCCTGGCACGTTCAGAGCTTGCCTAGCAATTCGGCCCCTGTCCTAGTCCCAGTCAAGCGACGAAATCTATGCCGCGCGTACATAATTACGCACTAAAAATACCATGGGCATAGGCGGGTGCACGACCAGGGCACGTCCCACAATGCGGCTCAACCGCCCCAGGGGCTGTATACCTTTATCATTTCCTCTCTTTCAGGACCTTACTCTCTGGAAGCCCTTTCCGGCAATCTGATTGCTGGACACATTACGGGAAGGAACAACCAAGGAGGCAAGAAGCTAAGACATACAAGGGAATCCCCAGGTGGTCTCTGATAACAATCGAAGTACCCATTTTTAATACCCATACGCAGCTTACCCTTGGATAGGACATGTCAAATAGTCCTATTTTTTGCTTATTGCACTACTTGTATCAGTACGCTTTGATGTATTATTTAAATAACAATGTGTAGCATTAGTCTATAATTGCATTACCCTTCTTTTTTCTTGTCTGTTTATTTACCACAACTTGCACCCGTACATTCTGGTACGACCAGTACGCCAGGGGCTTCAGTATACCCCATAATACGGCGTGAGAAGTCCGAACACTTTCGACAGTGCGGCACCCCGAACTTATAGCATTATATGCATCAGCTCCGAATCATGTCTTGGGTAAATAGTTGGGTTTGCCCGGCTCCCATGTTTTGTTACCTTACGTTCCGCAATATCAGCTAAGGTAGCGCTGGGAGAACTATTGCGATTGTGTCCCAGTTCTTCCGGATGAGCACCTCAGTAGAGAAAGCCGAAAACTGATTGTCATGATAAGGCAAGAGCTGGTCGCTGTTCGAGAGGTCTCAAGTCCTTCAAGACTTTTTCCGCTTCGGGCGAGGAGTCGGCCTTGCCCGACTTAGGCGTATATAGCGCCCCAAATTCGACCTTCCGAATACTAGGGGCTTCACCAAAATTTAAAATTGTAGACTTCTATGGCTAAGTGAGAGTGACAAAGCCTTATAGTCTGATTGCCTGGTTTGTTGTGCTGAACACCTCCCTCGAAGGACCCAAAATTTGGATAAAGAGTGCTCAGGTTTATCCCGAACACCTCAGTACTAGTTACATGGGGGCAGAAGCCACCGACTGGCCAACTCTCAGATTTTATAAACGGCCGCACAGAAGGTAATATTTTAAATTCACAAGTGTTGCATAGCACAAATGAACTCGTTTCATATTACAGGATCTCATGAGTACATTCATTCGAATATTACATCCTTGGTACATTCCTCCGCCACAAGGCGAGAACCCTTCAGGACACTATTATAATACATCTCGAGGTGGCGATGCTCCTTGCCTTCTGGCGGCCCCTCCTTTACCAGCTTCTCGGCGTCTAGCTTCGCCCAGTGCACCTTTGCTCGGGCAAAAGCCCTGCGCGCGCCCTTGATGCAGACAGACCGCTTTATGACATCAAGCCGCGGGCAGGCATTCACAAGTTGCCTCACCAGGCCGAAGTAGCTATCAGGCAGGGGATCGCCAGGCCACATCCGGACTATAAGACCCTTCATGGCCTGTTCGGCCGCCTTGTGGAGCTCGACCAGTTGCTTCAGCTGGTCGCTCAAGGGCATAGGGTGTTCGGTCCCAGTATACTGAGACCAGAACAACTTCTCCGTCGAGCTCCCCTCCTCGGCCCGGTAGAATTCCGCGGCATCTGATACACTGTGGGGTAGATCTACGAACGCTCCTAGAGAGCTCCGAACTCGGGTAAGTAAAAGGAAATTTTCTCTCACATGCTTGCTTTGCATACTGAATGCCTTACCCGTTGCTATCTTCTTAACCGCCTCAATTTCCTGGAGGGCCTTTTGGCCTTTGGCCTTGGCATGTTGTGCGCTTTCGAGGGCCTTCGCAAGCTCAGACTCTCGCGTCTTAGAGTTAAGCTCCAAGGACTCGTGTTTCTTGACGAGAGCCTGGAGCTCTTGCTGCACCTCGCCCACCCGGGCCTCTTATTTTTCCCGCTCAATGCACTCCTTGGCCGCCTTGTCCTCGGCCTCGGACAGCGCCTTCTTCAGGGTCGCCACTTCGGTCGTAGCCCCTGGCAAAATTCATGACGATCCTATGATCTAAGCAACCACCCTTATTTTTTCTTATCAACATACAGACGGGGTATAACTTACCTTTGTTCTCTTCAAGCTGCCTTTTGGCAAGGCCGAGCTCTTCCTTGGACCGCTCAAGGTCCCGCTTCAGTGTGGCGACCTCCATAGTACGTGCGGCAGCGGCTAGCAGTGAAGCCTGCATATGCACATAGACATATTTCGATTAGACTCCTGCGGTTATTATTTGATCCTCTATTTGGCCTTTCTTCGCAAACGCCAAACAGAGCATTAGGGGCTAGTGTCTATGCGGTAACATTCTCTTATAATCTGGTTACTTACCTCAAAGCCTGTTAGGAGGCTGGCACAGGCTTCAGTCAGTCCGCTCTTGGCGGACTGAACCTTCTTGACCACCGCACTCATGATAGTGCGGTGTTCTTCGTCAATGGAAGCGCCGCGAAGCGCTTCCAGGAAGTTGTCCGATGCCTCTGGATGGACAGAGGCCACCGGCACAGGTGGCTTGCCCCTCTTAACGGGGGGTCGACTGACAGAGTCCGGAACCACTGGAGGTTCCGGCGCAGCGTTCGGCTGGGGGCCGAATTCGGAGCCCATGGGAGTCTTGCTCCCCTTGCGCCCAGGGTCCGGAACGTCGCCTTGAGGCGCCCCCAGGACTACCTCCCCTCGGCTTGGTGCCCTTTGAGACAACACCTCGACGTTGTCCGTAGGGTGAGGAGTGGAGGCAGTCAGAAGTGAATCGCTATTCATATCCGACGGGTCCAAAGAACCATCCGACGAAGATACGTCGATATGGGCTCGGGATGGACTGCATAATCATGTTCGGCGTGATGAGAAGCAGTGCAATAAAACATACCATGAATTACTATGGAATCCGGACACTTAAGACTTCGCCAGGGGCTTGTCCCTGGGCAACCACTCGTCGTTGCTGTAGGCGGCCGTCGTGGAGCAGTCCAGGAGGAGGGTCCTTCCCTTCTTGGACTCTTCGGCCTCCCCGGTTGGGGCGGCCTTCCTTTTCTTGTCCCCCCCCCCCGGCTGGGGGGGGGAGAACTTTTCTCTTCCTCCTCCTCGTCTTCGTGGGAGGAGTGCGCCTCGGAGTTTTCGGACGATGAGTCCGATATAACCTTGCGCCGGAGACCCTTTCGGGTCCCCGTGGCCTTCTTCTTGGCCTTCTTCACCAGCACCTCGTAAGGCGCCGGAACCAGCATCTCCGTTAGGAGAGCATCTGCAGGATCTTCAGGCAGGGGGGCTGGGCAATCGATCTGCTCTGCTGTCTCTACCCAGTCCTGTTAAATGGCATGGAGGCTTAGATCCCGCACATGATTAAACTGGGGAAAATAAACATCCTATGAGATATGAAAAACTCACCGGATTGGCAGGGCGCTTTGCGCTGAGTCCGTGGTCCTCGGTAAGGGGAGGAGGTACCTCGGCGCCCTTGAACAGCACCTTCCAGACCTCCTTGTGCGTCGTGTCGAAGAGCTCTCACATCGTCTGGTGCTCGGCCGGGTCAAACTCCCACAAATTGAATGCCCGTCATTGACACGGGAGGATTCGGTGGAAGAGCATGACCTGGACCATGTTGACAAGCTTGATTTTCTTGCTCATCATATTTCTGATGCATTTCTGGAGTCCGGTCAGCTCCACCGATGAACCCCAGGACAGGCCCTTCTCTTTCTAGGAGGTGAGCCGCGTGCGGATTCCGGATCGGAATTTGGGGGCCGCCACCCAGTTGGTGTCGCGCGGCTCGGTGATGTAGAACCACCCCGATTGCCACCCCTTTATGGTCTCCACATAGGAGCCTTCAAGCCAGGTGATGTTAGGCATTTTGCCCACCATGGCGCCTCCGCACTCCGCTTGCTGACCGACCACCACCTTCGGTTTAACATTGAAGGTCTTCAGCCATAGGCCGAAGTGGGGCCTGATGCGGAGGAAGGCCTCGCACACGACGATAAAGGCCAAGATGTTGAGGATGAAATTGGGGGCCAGATCGTGGAAATCCATCCCGTAGTAGAACATGAGCCCGCGGACAAACGGGTGGAGGGGAAATCCCAGTCCGCGGATGAAGTGGATAAGGAAAACCACCCTCTCATGGGGCTCTGGCATAGGGATGATCTGCCCCGCATCTGGAAGCCGGTGTGCGATATCCGCAGCTAGATATCCCCCCCCCCCGTAGCTTTGTGATATTCTCCTCCGTGACGGAGGAGACCATCCACTTGCCTCCCGCTCCGGACATGCTTGAAGTGGTTTGAGGAGAAAAACGCGAACTTGGGCGCTGGAGCTCGAGTGCGCAAGAATGGATGAGCAAGGAGGAAGAAGGCGTGGGTGAAAAGAGTGAATCCTTGTCCCTTTATAAGGGCGGAAGAGGCGATGTGCCTCCCCACTCACCTGGTAAAATCGCTTATTCCCCAAGCGCCGTAATTGATGGCACGGTTGGGTTACCCACACCCTTATTGATGAGAATCCCGTGATAAGGGGACACAATCTCTGCTTCGACAAGACGTGCCAAGGAAACCGCCTCGCGATATGTGCAGTGGCTGGTTGTGAAAAACGGTTCGAATAATGACCGGGTCGTGGTGTGATGTCATGCTGCAAAATGCGTCAGCAGATTAGATTTGTGGGAATATTATTCTCTCTACGGTGGTATGTGGAATTTGTTTTGCAGAGCCGGACACTATCCTTGTGTTCAAAATATTCTATGGAGTATTCGGAGGAGGAACCCGCCTTGCAATGCCAAAGACAATCTGCGCCCCGGACTCATCGTCATTGAAGCCTGGTTCAGGGGCTACTGAGGGAGTCCTGGATTAGGGGGTCCTTGGACAGCCGGACTATATCCTTTGGCCGGACTGTTGGACTATGAAGATACAAGATTGAAGACTTCGTCCTGTGTCCGGATGGGACTCTCCTTGGCGTGGAAGGCAAGCTTGGAAATACGGATATGTAGATCTCCTCCCTTGTAACCGACTCTGTGTAACCCTAGCCCCCTCCGGTGTCTATATAAACCGGAGGGTTTAGTCCGTAGGACAACAACAATCATACCATAGGCTAGCTTCTAGGGTTTAGCCTCTACGATCTCGTGGTAGATCAACTCTTGTAATACTCATATCATCAAGATCAATCAAGCAGGAAGTAAGGTATTCCCTCCATCGAGAGGGCCCGAACCTGGGTAAACATTATGTCCCCCGCCTCCTGTTACCATCCGCCTTAGACGCACAGTTCGGGACCCCCTACCCGAGATCCACCGGTTTTGACACCGACAGGGGGTCCTTCCCACATGACCCATAAACCGTTGGGGATATGCCCTCCTGGCACACACGCTTGGCAAAATGAGGTCGTGTGCGACCGGCGAGCACTCAAATACAGAAATACGTACAGTAGTGCTCAAAAAATACAATTATTCAGGCAAAATCATTTCCGGTCGTAAGTACATCCCACACAGTCGGTCACCACTAAACGTTTTCGTTCGTATATACATCCCACACAGTCACTACAAGGAAAACATTTGCGCAAGGTGGCGTAACGCAAACAGTTTTGAAGAGAATGTTGTGTGTGATTGTTCATTGATCCAACACGGTTTATTCCTAGAAACTGTGTGCGTTGCCTGAGATCATCGCCCGCGGTGGTTTCTCATTAACCGTTTGCAATAGGAAAAGCCAATTAGCAAGCTAATTGGCCAATTAGCAGGCTAATTGGCCAATTAGCAGGCTAATTGCCCTATTATTAATAATCCATTTACTAATCTAATTGACATTCATATTAAGCACATAATATATTCCATTTCCATATTACGGAAGCAGGATTTCATAATTGAAATACATCAGAGTACAACATGATATAGCTTCAGCACTCAGCTATCCCATTACACAACTGCACTAGCAGCAAGTTTCACATGCAACATCTAGAACCTTTCGAAATTAGCATCATAGACGGTACATAGAGAGATGCATCTCATCTGGAAAACTGCTGAAGCGGAAGGCGAATATTGAGCCTTCATTCATGTTGAAGGTCTTTGCAACTTTAGGCCAGTGCCTGTGGATGATTGACCGTCCATCCTTCGACCTCTTCAGGAACACTTCAATATTGAACCGTGGGTGTTGTATGAAAACTTTCCTTGCCTCCTGACCACAGAGGTGGTTTAAGAGGTAATCATCAGTGAAGCCTGAAAACAAGGATGTGCATAAATATCTTCTCTATATTGGAAATGGGGCAAAGGAATACAAAAAGGCAAGGTATAATAGTTAGTACCATCTTGTAAACCTTAGTGCTTCCCATTGTTTCCCTGCAACACATATAAGGTATAGTTAGTCATCAGGTTAAGTAAGGGTTCGCATGCTATCAGTAAAATATGTTGATGATAAATAAGCACATTGCAGATTCATCAGATTAATTCAAGCCACATGGAAAACCCATTTATCCAAACCAAGCATGATTAGGAACTAGGAAATATAACACTTGTATATGTTTCTCATGTATTAAGTGCAGCCAAATTCGATTTATTCCTCACATGGTATACAATAACAGAATGCAGCCACAGCAATTGAACATCGCATTGCAGAATTGAACCAAGCAGTTAACTAAACACCACAACAAATGAACCAAACGTTAACTGAGCACCACATTGCACAATATAACATACTCCTAATAGAAGATCAGACAGTTAACCAAACCAAGCATGCTTAACAACTTGGAAATATAGCAATTGTATTTGTTTCTCATGTATTTAGTACAACTAGATTCGATTTATTCCTCACATGGTATACAATAAGAGAATGCAGCCACAGCAATTGAACATAGCATTGCAGAATTGAACCAAGCAGTTAACTAAACACCACAACAAATGAACCAAACGTTAACTGAGCACCACATTGCACAATATGACATACTCCTAATAGAAGATCAGACAGTTAACCAAACCAGGCATGCTTAACAACTTGGTAAATATAGCAATTGTATTTGTTTCTCATAGTATAGCCAAATTCGATTTATTCCTCACATGGTATACAATAAAAGAAAGGGTGTGTCTAGGTCTCAGTCGACTGAGACTTAACCAAGTCTCACTCAAGTGATATAGTATATGAGAGGAAAAAGAAAAAACTGAAAAGAAATTTTTCTACGAATCTTAATGCAAGATCAATGGAATATAACATCAACTGAGACATAACGAAGTCTAAGTCGACTGAGACTTAGCAAAACTGTAAAAGAAATGCAGCCACAACAATTGAACATCGCATTGCAGAATTGAACCAAGCAGTTAACTAAACACCACAACAAGTGAACCAAGCCACAACAAATGAACCAAGCAGTTAACTAAACACCAATTGAACAATATAACATACTCCTAATAGAAGATCAGACAGTTAACCAAACCAAGCATGCTTAACAACTTGGAAATATTGCACCCTGAAGAATTGAACATCACATTTGCAGAATTGAACCAAGCAGTTAATTGAACACCACATTGCACGACATATAGAATATATACACTGTAGCAGAAGATTGCATGGTGAGAGTAGATAGCGCAATTCACTAGAATTTGTTAAGGAAAGGCAGTAGCTAGAAAACTGAACATGGGTCCTTATAGTGAGCTAATAAGACAAGCTACTCCTCATTGTTCGAGATATCAATGACGATTGGCTCCTTGGACATGGAAGAGGACGAGGCCTCCGCATCGTGGGTGCCCTCGTTGTAGTGGTGAGTTGCCTGAGCCGCTCCGGGCACCAACCTGCTGGCTCTCGAGATGAGGTAAGCACGTGCACACTGAGAAAACACCTCGTAGTCTTTGTCGAAGGCACCGACGGTGGCCTCGAGAAAACGCCACGAACTGTCGTTTAAAGCAGCCAACCGCATCGCGGTGTCGGCGCGCGAGGCGTCAACGGTGGCCTCGACGGCGAGGTGCTCCTCCTAGATCTGGGGGTCGGCACGAATGGCAGCCATCGCGACCCTCATCCGCGCCTGCGGCCGTGATTTGCTTCTCCACTGCCAAATGCTCCTTGAGGTCCTGGCTATACTGCGTGCACCATGGCTTAGGCCGGCGCTTATTTGGTGGAGGGGTCGGTGATTTGGGTGGAAGGTGTCGCGCTTGCGCCGGCGGTAGGGGCATGTGGGATGTGGAAGGAGGAGGAGGATGGGGGTCGGGTGTGGATTACCTGCCTGTATAGGCGAGGCCGAGGGGCATGAAGGAGGGTCATCGGCGAGGAGGCGGCGGCACTGCAAGCAAGGAGTGAAGGTTTCAACTTATAAAGGAAGGCGGAAAGAGGGGAAATGTGGCTTTTGGTAAGGGGGGGGGCGGGGAGGTAGATATTTCCGCGGAAGCCGAAAATTTGGAATCGCTTCAGCCAAAAAACTGGCGCGCAAAGTGTCATCAGACACGGTCCCTTATTCACACACGGTCCAAAGATATTTTGTGCTGCATCTCACACGGTTGGTTATAATAAGCTGTGTGGGATCTACTTGATTTTTGGTCTTGATTTGAATTACATAATGGGGTCACAGCGGCCATGGACGGTGTTTGAATTGCTAGACCTTTCATCTGCAGTGATAATAAAAGCATTGGAATTATTCAGGGTTCGTTTGGACATTTTTATGCATTAAGTGAGTTTTCAATGCATTTATGTGCATAATTCAAATTTGAACTACATGCGCAGGCTCTAGTGCATATAACTTGGTTGAAAAATCAAATCTGTGTCCTTTGGTGCATGCTTAGGTCCCATGCAAGAAATGAGAATGAATTTCAAACACCATGGCACCGTTGATTGTCGGCAAAACATTGAGATGCCTGGTTTTTAAATTCTAGTAAATCCAAAACTCGTCTGAAATTCATGAAACTTGGCATGCTATCATGGAGCGGCATCAACATGTTGTGGTACAAATTTTGTCGCATTTGGGGCAGGTTTGGGTATATGCTTCTCACAAACCGGAGCTTCTCACAACAAGCATGATGGTTTTCCGTAGGGAACATCCCACCTTTGGGGACGAAATGATATCCATTGCCTCTTATTGCTTTCAAATTTTTTTCTCGTGTCAACATAGAACAACAGGAGTGTTGTGTGAATTTTTGTGCGGGGTTCGTTTGGACATTTTTGTGCATTAACTGAGTTTTCAATGCATTTATGTGCATAATTCAAATTTGAACTACATGTGCATGCTCCAATGCATATAAATTGGTTGAAAAATCAAATTTGTGTGCTTGGGTGCATGCTTAGGTCCCATGCAAGAAATGGGAATGAATTTCAAACACCAGGGCACCGTTGATTGCCGGCAAAACATTGAGATGCCTGGTTTTTAAATTCTATTAAATCCAAAACTCGTCTGGAATTCATGGCACTTGGCATGCTATCATGGAGCGGCATCAACATGTCGTGGTACAAATTTTGTCCCATTTGGGGCAGGTTTGGGTATATGCTTCTCACAAACCGGAGCTTCTCACAACAAGCATGATGGTTTTCGGTAGGGAACGTCCCACCTTTGGCGACGAAACGATATCCATTGCCTCTTATTGCTTTGAAAAATTTTCTCGTGTCAACATAGAACAACAGGAGTGATGTGTGAATTTTTGTGATTTTTCGGGGTTCGTTTGGACATTTTTATGCATTAACTGAGTTTTCAATACATTTATGTGCATAATTCAAATTTGAACTACATGTGCATGCTCTAGTGCATATAAATTGGTTGAAAAATCAAATATGTGTCCTTCGGTGCATGCTTAGGTCCCATGCAAGAAATGGGAATGAATTTCAAACACCAGGGCACCGTTGATTGCCGGCAAAACATTGAGATGCCTGGTTTTTAAATTCTATTAAATCTAAAACTCATCTCAAATTCACGAAACTTGGCATGCTATCATGGAAGGGCACCCGCATGCCGTGGTACAAATTTTGTCCCATTTGGGGCAGGTTTGGGTATATGCTTCTCACAAACCGGAGCTTCTCACAACAAGCGTGATGGTTTTCGGTAGGGAACGTCCCACCTTTGGCGACGAAACGATATCCATTGCCTCTTATTGCTTTGAAAAATTTTCTTGTGTCAACATAGAACAACAGGAGTGATGTGTGAATTTTTGTGATTTTTTGGGGTTCGTTTGGACATTTTTATGCATTAACTGAGTTTTCAATACATTTATGTGCATAATTGAAATTTGAACTACATGTGCAAGCTCTAGTGCATATAAATTGGTTGAAAAATCATCTGTGTCCTTATGTGCATGCTTAGGTCCCATGCAAGAAATGGGAATGAATTTCAAACACCAGGGCAGTGTTGATTGCCGGCAAAACATTGAGATGCCTGGTTTTTAAATTCTAGTAAATCCAAAACTCGTCCGGTGCGCAGGTTCACCGGGAAGCGTGCGAGATGTTCAACGCAGGATTTGTGCATCTCTTCAACGCAAGCGGTTCAGTGAAGCAGTTGACGAGACGCATGCGAGCAGTCCTCCGCGCAGGCATACCGAGAGGCGTGCGTGCAGGTGTGTGTATTGACGGGGAGGCGTGCGAGTAGCTGTGTGAAATGATGGTAGGAATGGCAGACGTCCACCGCGCAGGCTCACCGGGAGGCGAGACAACTTTTGACCGCAGCCTGCCTCGCTCCCACTGGTTCGTATTAATTGCGCGCCCGAGCCGCCGGCCATAATAGGCGGCCGCACCCCCGGTCCACAATGGTCACCGACGTCTGGAGTCCTGAGTGTATGACGATGCCGCCGAAGCGCACCATCGGAGGGAGTGGCGACGCCAGGGCTGGTGAAGCACCCGCACAACGCGTCAAGCTAGTCACAGAGGTTTCTGTCGCCGCCGACAAGGTCTCACGCGGGCAGCAGCATGACCTTGAATTCGCCGGCGCCGTCGTGCCCCCCCCCCCAGCTGGAGCCGGAGGTCAACAGCAACTCTGGCAACAACTGCGACTCCGACGGAAAACCGGTTAGTCACCTACATATATGTGTGTGCCTTTTTTCTTCCTGATCTTGGGAATTGATTTCGAATGTCCTACAAGTTATGCCATTTTTTCTTTCAGATTGGTATGAACACAGATGAGGCTCCGACCAGCGCCGCCGCCGGATGTAGATCTTGGACTCGGCTGTGCGGCCAGAAGCGCCCACTGGACCTGAGGAACCAGTAGAATCTCCGGCGGACCGCATCAGCGATCTCTTGGACAAAATCCTTGGGGAGATCATCTCCCTTCTCCCCACCAAGGATGGTTGTCACACACAAGTCCTCGCATCTCGGTGGTGCACTCTGTGGCGCACCACGCCTCTTAATCTCGACTGTCATCAGCTATCTGTCGATGATGATTCTGAACTCCCCGGAGCCATTATCTCCTCCCACGGGGGCTCCGTTCAACGCATCTGCATCCCGGCATGCTACCTGCTAGACATACCCTGCACGGTGGCCGCCTGGCTGACATCCCGTCAATTCTATAAACTCCAGCAGCTTCAGTTCTACCATGACTATGTATGTAACATACGACGAACCGATGTATCTGTGCCCTCACCACCGATGTCCATCGCGTGGTTTTCCTCCTCTCTCCACACGGCCACCTTTGCCCGATGCCATCTAGCAGACAATCTGGTACAAATGCTTGGACTCCCACTGCTAAAAATACTTGCACTTGTGGTGATTGATCTGTTGGAGGCCGCACTGCACAGCATCATCCACTCCAGCTGCCCTGCCCTGGAGCGCTTGCTACTTGTTTTTGCAATGGAAATTCATATCCTTTGTCTCAAAATAAAGTCGCCCCACCTTGTAAGCATGGGAATTTGTTTTTTTGGACATGATCTCATCATCGAAGATGCCCCTTCACTTCAAAGGTTGCTCCTTGATTCTGGTATAGTACCTTCGCAGATAACTATAGTCTCTGCGCCTAAAATAGAGACCTTGGGTGCAATTCGTGATCCTTTTAGATGGTTCAAAATGGTGTTTGGATCCACACCTATTGAGGTATTGTATATTATTCACGTAAACTTTTGTAATCTGCCTTTTTCATTTGTGCGCATAAGTTAAGTATCATCTTGGAGTACACTTTTGGTACTAATATTATGTTCTATGCTCAATGAAGAGCTTGTCCGTCCTATCAGTGGTGGTGGATTCTGCCAAGACCTTACATATCAGTATGTGGTGTTTTGATCTGAACACGATTATTGGCTTGCTGCAATGCTTTCCATGTCTAGAGAATTTGTATATAAAGGTGATGATTTCACGCACATTGAAAGCCCATATATAATGTACTATAATTAATCGTTGAGCTATCACGCTTTCAACGGAATCTTTTTAGACATTAACTATTTTCAATCTTCATCTCTATTTAGGCACTAACACATGGAGAAAAAGGTATAACCAATCGATGGTTCAAGAAGCACCGGGATTTTCTCAGATCTCATGACATTCGTTTGAAGACAGTAACACTGGAAGGATATGCATCCAACAATGCAAACACTAGCTTTGTCACATTCTTCATGTTGAATGCGAGGGCACTATTGTCCGTGAGGATTAAGTTTTTTGACAAGAAATTTCTTACGGATGCAAGTGTTGAACAACATAAAAAGAAGTTTTAGGTGGACCTAAGGGCTTCTGATCGTGCTCGGCTTCTATTTACAACAGCTTGTCATCATGTACCAGTAGAATTTCTGGCCGGGGATCTTGATTTTATGGATCAGACCGATCCATTTGATTGTGACTGCCAAAAACTTTGGTTGAGTTAGATGTCATTGTCCTGTTCAATCTGGATTTTGTCTAAACCTGATGAGCAATTAATCCTCGTGCTTTTGTACTGTTTGTAAGCTGGAGTTAGATATTGTTTCCCTTTTCAACTCGGTTTTGACCCATATTTTCTTTCATACTGGGCCAATGGCTTGCCATTTCTTTCATTAAGACATAAATATTATAAGCATTCACAACATAGGGAAAGAACATCACTATTACTGTTAGTCCAATTTGTGACAAGTTTTGGTACAAACTTCTTACAAATCGGAGCTTCTCTCAAAAAGGCTCATGGTTCCGAGAGGGACCTTGTCACCTATGTGTGTGAAACGACATACGCTGTCTCTTCCCGCCTTGATTTATTTTACAGAGGCAACATGCAACTATATATAGTAGTGTCATCCTAAAAATATGAAATTTTTCACGGTTCGTTTTGCCTTTTTATACATTATTTGAGTTTCCTAGGCATTTTGGAACATACTTTCGTGTGTGCAAAGGTCATGTGTGTACTAGCCACATATGTAATTCGATGTTCAATCTGTTTATGGAATCAAGTCCTTATAAGGTATAAGTACATATGTTGTTGTTCTGTGTGCAATGACATCGCACACGGACCCTCCTGGGGAACCCGTCGGTGATGATTTAATCAATCGCTCACAATTGTATACCACCAAGGGTTTGCCCACAACACACACGGCTTATTAGCAGAAATCGTCTGTGTTATTATGGATCTTCACACACAATTCTGATTACAGACCTGCTTGCCGCGTATCACACCCATCTTGTTATATTGAACCGTTTCTGTTCTCTTGGCTCAAAGCAAACAGTTCATCCGAGTGAATCCGTATATTGCACACACCTTCATCTGGATGAACGTTTCTTTTGTGTTGCCTAATCACAAACAGTTCATCCGAGTGAACCGTATGCTATATATCGCACACACCTTCATCTGGCTGCCCATTTCTTTTGTTCCTCATCATCAAAAACAATTCATTGAACTCAACCGTATGCCCTGCATCGCACACGCAACTAAAATCTGAACCGTGTTTGATGCATCCTCCATCGCAAACGTTTTGCACCTTTTTTTGACGGGTTTTTTACATCCCCGTTTGCGATTAGTGCATCGCACATAGTTTCGTGAAAGGGTCTTTGATCGTAGTGTCGCGTTAGCAGCATCCTGCAGTAGTGTAGGCCAAATCGGTGAGACCGATTTCTACAACTCGGTCGGTCTGAGATGAGTTTGGCGGAAACCTAACCCTAAATTTTCGAATCAAAACTAATCTAAAGGAAGTTTTTGCTGGATAGAACAATCTCATACGTGGTAAGAATCCTGGCATTGACCTAAGTGCAAGAATTAGAGGTTAAGATTGCACATAGGGGTCGAGTTCATACCCTAACTTGGCGGTGAACTCGCTACGGTGACAACGGCGGCGAAGATTCCGTTGACAGCGGCAGATACCAGCAGCAGGGGGTCGCTGGCGATGAGGAGACGATCCGGAGACCTCGAGTCAGCAGAGCTGGATATGCGCGGGCGAAGGGTTTCGGAGAAATTTCCAAAATTTGACCCGTGGGTATATATATCCAGACCCTGTCGGTGTGACCGAGTGGAGCTACTTGGTGGAACCGAGATGCAGAATCGCAAGCGGTTACTGCAACTCGGTGTGGCCGAATTGTTCAAATCGGTTGCACCGAGATTGAAACCTAGATCAACTAAATGAACTCGGTATGACCGAAAGGAATGAATCGGCCAGACCGAAATACACAGAGAGGTTTTGGAAGTTTAAGTCTACTATGACGAATCGGTGGCTCCGAGTGCTCCTCACCCAGAGAGTTCGAGTCTGACTTGATTAAACATTATGATGTAGCATGAATAGAGTTTGAGACGAGAAAAGCATAGATAGCTAGAGGGAGTTCTTAAGCACTCTTGTCCATCCATTTGGCAAAAGAAAAGACCAAACAATCAAAGCAACAAATGATGTCCTTGAATGAGAAAAATATGCACCCAACATGCTCACACAATAAGATGGCAAATGAAATATGTGGCAAAGCATGCACAAACACTCTAGCATCTATCAAGCAATTGGCGATGACTAGGTCATCTATATATGAGTATATTGACTGAGGAGTCAAATGAGAACATTTGGTCGTAGGTCATACTCATCGTTTAAGCGCAAGTGGGGTTACCACTTTTACATAAAGCATTGCTGTGTTCACATCATTAGAGTTTCTTTAGCTCAATTCTTAGAGTAAAGCTCCCCCTAGATGTGATATCCCCCCTAAGAGGGATGAACTAACCTTGGGTTTTGTCGATGATGACTTCATGTAGATGTTCAAGATGTGGATGCTCAATGTTGATGTAGATTATTTGGAGCAATCCATTGGAGTGAGTTGCACTTTCAAAACCTACATGGGTTAGTCCCACAAGGAACAAACAAGGATATCCATAGACATAGAGTGAAGTACACACAATATGATGTCCATGAAAGCATTAGGTTACCTTGTCCCTTGACTTACCAACAAGAGGGTTTGTGACTCCTTGAACTAGTGCAAGATGCGGAAGTTGTTTGCACTTGTCCTTGCCAAAAATGAATATGAGTGAAGTGCGTTGGCGGAGTCACCCTCAAGAACTCTCTAGTTCTTCTTCTTCAGGATCCACATGATCTTGATGGGAATCCTTGGAGTTGTAGTTGTACTTGATGTAGTATTGGGAACCCACTTGACCAAGGCCTTAGGAGCTTCTTAAAATGCATCAATCTCCTCTTGAAACTTGTCTTGCCTTTTAGCTTGTGGTCTTGTGGTGGAAGATCATCTTGAGCTTGTGTCCCTTTGAAGGAAGTAGGATCATACTTCTCTTGTTGAGGAACAAACTTCATCTTGGGGTATTGATCTTCTTCCCACTCAACTCCATTGGCATTGAACTTGCATTCAAAACAAACACCTTGATTCTTCCGGTGCCTTCCTTGCTTGCGTACAATTTCCTCAAATTGCTTACTTCCGACAAGGCTCTTGTAAACACCTTTCTCTATAATTCCCTTCAATAAACTATTTTCTTGCTCAAGTGTAACTTGGCTAAGAGAATCATTAGTGGAATCAAGAGAACTACTAGAAGCAAGAATATTGGATTTAGCATGATTATTGTTACTACTAGAAGAAGAATCTTTCTTACTCTTGTTGCTAGATTTTACTTGTGGCATGTAAGTAGACAAGAGTAAATGCTTGGCAATGTAAGAAGAACTTTTCTTATGAAGATCATCATTGATTGCTTTTCAGAACCGATGCTCTTGCTCTAGATTGAGCTTTTCAAAGTGTAGCTTCTCATGAGTATTTAAAAACTCTCGATGATCTTCTAAGGTAGTTTCATGAGCTAACTTAAGAGTGTTTAGTTCTTTAGTTAGACGCTCAATCGACTTCTTATCATCGACATTCGTTTTATCTTGATTAGCATGATTAATAGCAATTTCATCATAGTTTTCATTACTAGAGTTGTCAACAAGTAAATCATCATCACCTAGCAAGTCATCTTCATCACTACTAAAATCAACATACTCGGGGTGTGATACCTTTGGGCCTTTAGCCATGAAGCATCTTCCAATTCCTTCATTTGGTGAGTCAAATATGTCATAGGAGTTGGTTGACACAAGTGCTAGATCGGCAACACCTTCATCTTGAGTATATTCGGAGTCGGAGTGATAACTTCTCTCGGAGTGGTGGTCGGAGTCGGAACCGGATACCCATTCACCAACATGAGCTTGATGTCTTTGTTTTGTATAGCTCCTTGATGACTTGTCCTTTCTTTCCGAATCCGTGCTTCTGAGAGAGGTTCTTCGTTCATAACGAGCATCTCTACTCCTTCTCTCCCTTGGAGGTGATTCTTCTCTTTTGCTTCTCCTTTTAGGTGAGTCTTCTCTTCTTTTGTAGGGAGCTGTACACTCATTGGAGTAGTGTCCGGGTCTTCCACAATTGTAGCAATTACGTTCACGACTAGAAGATCTTTTGTCATTGTAGGACCTTGACTTGGAACTTCTTTCTTTGCTTCTACTCTTGTAGAACTTGTTGAAGTTCTTCACCATTAAGCTCAATTCCTCATTGAAGACTTGTTTCTCACTTGATGATGTAGGAGCATCACATGAAGCTTTGTAAGCACCACTAGACTTGTTGTGAAGCTCTTCTTTATCCTTGGGTGACATCTCATGAGCAACAATTCTACCAATGACTTCCGTTGGCTTGAGATGTTTGTAATTGGGCATCATTTGGATCAATGTGCACACGGTATCATATTTTCCATCCAAGGCTCTTAGGATCTTCTTGATGATGAATCTATCGGTCATCTCTTCACTTCCTAAGCCGGCGATCTCATTTGTGATGAGAGCAAGCCTAGAGTACATTTCAGCGACACCTTCACCATCCTTCATTTTGAACTTGTCAAGTTGACTTTGAAGCACATCCAATTTGGATTCCTCGATGGAGTCGGTACCTTCGTGCATATAAATCAAACTATCCCAAATTCCTTTGCATTCTCAAGATGGCTGATTTTGTTGAATTCTTCGGGGCACAATCCGTTGAAGAGGATATCGCAAGCTTGAGCATTGTATTGCAACATCTTCAATTCTTCTGCGGTAGCTTCGCGATTTGGTTCTCTCCCATCGAACAATTCACCTTGCAAGCCAATACACACAATAGCCCAAACGGCGAGGTTATGTCCAAGAATATGCATTTTCATCTTATGCTTCCAACTAGCAAAATTAGTACCATCAATGTAAGGACCTCTATGGTGGTAATTTCCCCCGCTTGACGCCATACTCTCCTAGGTTGTGAAACCAAGGCTATGATCACCAAAGCTATGGAAATCAAGGCAAATGGAGACCAAAGCTCTGATACCACTTGTAGGATCTTAAGTATGTCTAGAGGGGGGTGATTAGACTACTTAACCAAATAAAAATCTAGCCTTTTACCAATATTAAGTTTTTGCAGATTTTAGCAACTTAACACAACTCAAGAAATCAACCTACACATACAATTCTAAGAGTATAGCAGCGTAATGTAAATCATTGCATATGAATGTAAAGGGGAGGAGTTTGGAGGGAGAAAATGCAATGCAGACACGGAGATTTTTGGCGTGGTTCCGATAGGTGGTGCTATCGTACATCCACGTTGATGGAGACTTCAACCCACGAAGGGTAACGGTTGCGCGAGTCCGCGGAGGGCTCCACCCACAAAGGGTCCATGAATAAGCAACCTTGTCTATCCCACCATGGCCATCGCCCACGAAGGACTTGCCTCACTTGGGTAGATCTTCACGAAGGAACATGCTAAAGTTTCAAGTGTGGTCAACAAAAGCTATATTAGAACACCTAAACCTGATGAACAAATTAAAGTAGAACCTATTATTGCTATGGTTAAGGATCTCTTGGAAGAAAATGTAGATGGGCATGTTATTTACTTCTGCAAAGAAGCTGCTAGAATTGCCAAACCTGATAAAAAGGATAAACATAGACCTGTTGTTGGCATGCCCGTTGTCTCAGTTAAAATAGGATATCACTGTTATCATGGTTTATGTGACATAGGTTCTTGCATGAGTGCTATTCCTTATTCCTTATATCAAGAAATTATGAATGACATAGCACCTGCAGAGATAGAAGACATATATGTTACTATTAAACTTGCTAATAGAGATACCATATCACCAATTGGGATTGTTAGAGATGTTGAAGTCTTGTGTGGGAAAATAAAATACCCTACTGATTTTCTTGTTCTTGGTTCCCCACAAGATGACTTTTGTCCCATTATCTTTGGTAGACCTTTCTTGAACACCGTTAATGCTAAAATAGATTGTGAGAAACAAACTGTCGGTGTTAGTTTTGGTGATGAGTCTCATGAGTTTAATTTTTCCAAGTTTAGTAGAAAGCTTCATGAAAAAGAATTGCCTAGTGAAGATGAAATAATTGGTCTTGCTTCTATTGTTGTACCACCTGCTGATCCACTAGAACAATATTTGCTAGACCATGAAAATGATTTACATATGCATGAAAGAAATGAGATAGATAAGATTTTCTTTGAACAACGTCCTCTGCTTAAACACAATTTTCCTATTGAAACTCTAGGAGGTCCTCCTCCACCTAAAGGTGATCCTGTGTTTGAATTAAAATAATTGCCAGACACTTTGAAATATGCTTATCTTGATGAAAAGAAGATATATCCTGTTATTATTAGTGCTAACCTTTCAGAACATGAAGAAGAAAGATTATTGAAAGTTCTAAGGAAGCACTGAGCTGCTATTGGATATACTCTTGATGATTTAAAGGGCATTAGTCCCACTCTATGTCAGCACAAAATTAATATGGAACCTGATGCTAAACCCGTTGTTGATCACCAACGTCGGTTAAATCCAAAAATGAAGGAAGTGGTAAGAACAGAAATATTAAAACTTCTGGAAGCAGGTATAATCTATCCTATAGCTGATAGTAGATGGGTAAGTCATGTTCATTGTGTTCCTAAGAAAGGAGGTATTACTATTGTTCCTAATGATAAGAATGAACTTATTCCACAAAGAATTATTACAGGCTATAGAATGGTAATTGATTTTAGAAAATTAAACAAATCAACTAGAAAAGATCATTACCCTTTGCCTTTTATTGATCAAATGCTAGAAAGATTATCTAAGCACACACATTTTGCTTCCTTGATGGATATTTTGGTTTTTCGCAAATACCTGTTTCTCAACCTGATCAAGAAAAGACCACTTTTACTTGTCCCTTCGGAACTTATGCTTATAGACGTATGCCTTTCGGTTTATGCAATGCACCTGCACCTTTCAAAGATGTATGACTGCTATATTCTCTGACTTTTGTGAAAAGATTGTTAAGGTTTTCATGGATGATTTCCCTGTTTATGGGAAGTCCTTTGATGTTTATTTAAGCAATCTTGATCGAGTTTTGCAGAGATGTGAACAAACAAATCTTGTCTTGAATTGGGAGAAGTGCCACTTTATGGTTAATGAGGGTATTGTCTTGGGCCATAAAATTTCTGAAAGAGGTATTGAAGTGGACAAAGCTAAGGTTGATGCAATTGAGAAAATTTCATGTCCTAAATTATCAAAGGTATTCGTAGTTTCTTAGGTCATGCTAGTTTATATAGGAGATTTATCAAAGACTTTTATAAAATTTCTAGGCCTCTTACGAATCTTTTGCACAAGGATATTCCTTTTGTTTTTTATGATGATTGTTTAGAAGCCTTTGAAACACTCAAGAAAGCCTTAATTTTTGCACCTATTGTTCAACCACCTGATTGGAACTTGCCTTTTGAAACTATATGTGATGCTAGTGATTATGTTGTTGGTGCTGTTCTAGGACAAAGAGTTGATAAGAAACTGAATGTTATTCATTATGCTAGTAAAACTCTAGACAGTGTTCAACGAAATTATGCTACTACTAAAAAAGAATTCTTAGCGGTGGTGTTTGCTTGTGATAAATTTAGACCTTACATTGTTGATTCAAAAGTAATTGTTCACACCGATCATGCTGCTATTAAATATCTTATGGAAAAGAAAGATGCTAAACCTAGACTTATTCGATGGGTTCTCTTGCTACAAGAATTTGATTTACATATCACTGATAGAAAAGGAGCTGAGAACCCCGTAGCTGATTACTTGTCTAGGCTTGAAAATGTGCCTGATGACCATCTACCTATTGATGATAGTTTTCCTGATGAGCAGTTAGCTGCAATAAATGTTGCTCATAACACTCCTTGGTATGCTGACTATGCTAATTACATTGTTGCTAAATATTTACCACCTAGCTTTACATACCAACAAAAGAAAAAAATTCTTCTATGATTTAAGACATTACTTTTGGGATGACCCACATCTTTATAAAGAAGGAGTAGATGGTATTATTAGACGTTGTGTACCTGAGCATGAACAGGGACAAATCCTACGGAAATGTCACTCCGAAGCTTATGGAGGGCATCATGCTGGAGATAGAACTGCTCACAGGGTATTGCAATCCGGATTTTATTGGCCTACTCTCTCCAAGGATGCCCGTAAGTTCGTCTTCAAAGAATAGGTAATATCGGTAAGCGCAAGAAATGCCTATGAATTATTCACTTGCTGTCGAACCATTATGTTTGGGGATTTGATTACATGGGACCTTTTCCTTCCTCTAATGGGTATACACATATTCTGGTTGTTGTTGATTATGTTACTAAATGGGTAGAAGCTATTCCAACTAGTAGTGTTGATCACAACACCTCTATTAAAATGCTTAAGGGAGTTATTTTCCCAAGGTTTGGAGTCCCTAGATACTTAAAGACTGATGGTGGTTCGCACTTTATTCATGGTGCTTTCTGTAAAATGCTTGCCAAGTATGATATTAACCATAGAATTGCATCACCTTATCATCCTCAGTCTAGTGGTCAAGTTGAACTTAGAAATAGAGAAATAAAATTAATTTTGCAAAAGACTATCAATAGGTCCAGGAAGAATTGGTCTAAGAAATTAGATGATACACTTCGGGCTTATAGAACAGCATACAAAAATCCTATGGGTATGTCTCCCTATAAAATGGTTTATGGAAAGGCTTGTCATTTGCCTCTCGAGTTAGAACATAAAGCATATTGGGCAATCAAAGAACTCAATTATGATTTCAAACTTGCTGGTGAAAAGAGGTTATTTGATATTAGCTCACTAGATGAATGGAGTGTTGGGGAACGTAGTAATTTCAAAAAAATTCCTACGCACACGCAAGATCATGGTGATGCATAGCAACGAGAGGGGAGAGTGTTGTCCACGTACCCTCGTAGACCGAAAGCGGAAGCGTTATCACAACGCGGTTGATGTAGTCGTACGTCTTCACGATCCGACCAATCAAGTACCGAACGCACGGCACCTCCGAGTTCAGCACACGTTCAGCTCGATGACGTCCCTCGAACTCCGATCCAGCCGAGTGTTGAGGGAGAGTTTCGTCAGCACGACGGTGTGGTGATGATGATGATGTTCTACCGACGCAGGGCTTCGCCTAAGCTCCGCAACGATATTATCGAGGTGTAATATGGTGGAGGGGGGCACCGCACACGGCTAAAATATCGTATATCAACTTGTGTGTAGAGGTGCCCCCCTACCACCGTATATAAAGGAGCAAGGGGGAGGCCGGCTGCCTTGGGCGCGCCAAGGAGAGGGGGGGAGTCCTCCTCCTAGTAGGAGTAGGACTCCCCTTTCCTAGTCCAACTAGGAAGAGAGGGGGGGAAGGAAAGAGAGGGAGAGGGAGAGGGAAAGAGGGGCTGCGCCCCCCTCTCCTAGTCCTATTAGGACTCCTCATGGGAGGGGGCGCGCCACCTCCTGGCTGCTGCCCTCTCTCTCCCCTCAAGGCCCACTAAGGCCCAATACTTCCCCGGGGGGTTCCGGTAACCCCTCCGGCACTCCGGTTTTTTCAGAAACTTCTCCGGAACACTTCCGCTGTCCGAATATAGTCGTCCAATATATCAATATTTATGTCTCGACCATTTCGAGACTCCTCGTCATGTCCGTGATCACATCCGGGACTCCGAACAACCTTCGGTACATCAAAACATATAAACTCATAATGTAACTTTCATCGTAACGTTAAGCGTGTGGACCCTACGGGTTCGAGAACTATGTAGACATGACCGAGACACCTCTCCGATCAATAACCAATAGCGGAACCTGGATGCTCATATTGGTTCCTACATATTCTACGAAGATCTTTATCGGTCAAACCGCATAACAACATACGTTGTTCCCTTTGTGATCGGTATGTTACTTGCCCGAGATTCGATCGTCGGTATCTCGATACCTAGTTCAATCTCGTTACCGGCAAGTCTCTTTACTCGTTCCGTAATACATCATCCCGCAACTAACTCATTAGTCACAATGCTTGCAAGGCTTATAGTGATGTGCATTACCGAGTGGGCCCAGAGATACCTCTCCGACAATCGGAGTGACAAATCCTAATCTCGAAATACGCCAACCCAACAAGTACCTTTGGAGACACCTGTAGAGCACCTTTATAATCACCCATTTATGTTGTGACATTTGGTAGCACACAAAGTGTTCCTCCGGTAAACGGGAGTTGCTTAATCTCATAGTCATAGCAACATGTATAAGTCATGAAGAAAGCAATAGCAACATACTAAACGATCGGGTGCTAAGCTAACGGAATGGGTCAAGTCAATCACGTCATTCTCCTAATGAGGTGATCCCGTTAATCAAATGACAACTCATGTCTATGGCTAGGAAACATAACCATCTTTGATTAACGAGCTAGTCAAGTAGAGGCATACTAGTGACACACTGTTTGTCTATGTATTCACACATGTATTATGTTTCCGGTTAATACAATTCTAGCATGAATAATAAAAATTTATCATGATATAAGGAAATAAATAATACTTTATTATTGCCTCTAGGGCATATTTCCTTCAGTCTCCCACTTGCACTAGAGTCAATAATCAAGATTACACAGTAATGATTCTTACACCCATGGAGTCTTGGTGCTGATCAAGTTTTGCTCGTGGAAGAGGCTTAGTCAACGGGTCTGCAACATTCAGATCCGTATGTATCTTGCAAATTTCTATGTCTCCCACCTGGACTAAATCCCGGATGGAATTGAAGCGTCTTTTGATGTGCTTGGTTCTCTTGTGAAATCTGGATTCCTTTGCTAAGGCAATTGCACCAGTATTGTCACAAAAGATTTTCATTGGTCCCGATGCACTAGGTATGACACCTAGATCGGATATGAACTCCTTCATCCAGACTCCTACATTTGCTGCTTCCGAAGCAGCTATGTACTCCGCTTCACACGTAGATCCCGCCACGACACTTTGCTTAGAACTGCACCAACTGACAGCTCCACCGTTCAATGTAAATACGTATCCGGTTTGCGATTTAGAATCGTCCGGATCAGTGTCAAAGCTTGCATCAATGTAACCACTTACGATGAGCTCTTTGTCACCTCCATAAACGAGAAACATATCCTTAGTCCTTTTTAGGTATTTCAGGATGTTCTTGACCGCTGTCCAGTGATCCACTCCTGGATTACTTTGGTACCTCCCTGCTAAACTTATAGCAAGGCACACATCAGGTCTGGTACACAGCATTGCATACATGATAGAGCCTATGGCTGAAGCATAGGGAACATCTTTCATTTTCTCTCTATCTTCTGCAGTGGTCGGGCATTGAGTCTTACTCAATCTCACACCTTGTAGTACAGGCAAGAACCCTTTCTTTGCTTGATCCATTTTGAACTTCTTCAAAACTTTGTCAAGGTATGTGCTTTGTGAAAGTCCTATTAAGCGTCTTGATCTATCTCTATAGATCTTAATGCCTAATATATATGCAGCTTCACCGAGGTCTTTCATTGAAAAACTCTTATTCAAGTATCCCTTTATGCTATCCAGAAATTCTATATCATTTCCAATCAGCAATATGTCATCCACATATAATATCAGAAATACTACTGAGCTCCCACTCACTTTCTTGTAAATACAGGCTTCTCCAAAAGTCTGTATAAAACCAAATGCTTTGATCACACTATCAAAGCGTTTATTCCAACTCCGAGAGGCTTGCACCAGTCCATAAATGGATCGCTGGAGCTTGCACACTTTGTTAGCTCCCTTTGGATCGACAAAACCTTCCGGTTGCATCATATACAACTCTTCTTCCAGAAATCCATTCAGGAATGCAGTTTTGACATCCATTTGCCAAATTTCATAATCATAAAATGCGGCAATTGCTAACATGATTCAGACAGACTTAAGCATCGCTACGGGTGAGAAGGTCTCATCGTAGTCAATCCCTTGAACTTGTCGAAAACCTTTTGCAACAAGTCGAGCTTTATAGACAGTAACATTACCATCAGCGTCAGTCTTCTTCTTGAAGATCCATTTATTTTCGATGGCTTGCCGACCATCGGGCAAGTCAACCAAAGTCCATACTTTGTTCTCATACATGGATCCCATCTCGGATTTCATGGCTTCAAGCCATTTTGCGGAATCTGGGCTCACCATCGCTTCTTCATAGTTCGTAGGTTCGTCATGGTCTAGTGACATAACCTCTAGAACAGGATTACCGTACCACTCTGGTGCGGATCTTGATCTAGTTGACCTACGAGGTTCAGTAATAACTTGATCTGAAGTTTCATGATCATTATCATTAACTTCCTCACTAATTGGTGTAGGTGTCGCAGAAACTGATTTCTGTGATGATCTACTTTCCAATAAGGGAGCAGGTACAGTTACCTCATCAAGTTCTACTTTCCTCCCACTCACTTCTTTCGAGAGAAACTCCTTCTCTAGAAAGGATCCATTCTTAGCAACGAATATCTTGCCTTCGGATCTGTGATAGAAGGTGTACCCAACAGTCTCCTTTGGGTATCCTATGAAGACACATTTCTCCGATTTAGGTTCGAGCTTATCAGGTTGAAGTTTCTTCACATAAGCATCACAACCCCAAACTTTAAGATACGACAACTTTGGTTTCTTGCCAAACCATAGTTCATAAGGCGTCGTCTCAACGGATTTCGATGGTGTCCTATTTAGAGTGAATGCAGCCGTCTCTAAAGCGTAACCCCAAAACGATAGCGGTAAATCAGTAAGAGACATCATAGATCGCACCATATCTAATAAAGTACGATTACGACGTTCGGACACACCATTACGCTGTGGTGTTCCGGGTGGCGTGAGTTGCGAAACTATTCCGCATTGTTTCAAATGTAGGCCAAACTCGTAACTCAAATATTCTCTGGAATACATCATCTCGCAACTAACTCATTAGTCACAATGCTTGCAAGGCTTATAGTGATGTGCATTACCGAGTGGGCCCAGAGATACCTCTCCGACAATCGGAGTGACAAATCCTAATCTCGAAATACGCCAACCCAACAAGTACCTTTGGAGACACCTGTAGAGCACCTTTATAATCACCCATTTACGCTGTGACATTTGGTAGCACACAAAGTGTTCCTCCGGTAAACGGGAGTTGCATAATCTCATAGTCATAGGAACATGTAGAAGTCATGAAGAAAGCAATAGCAACATACTAAACGATCGGGTGATAAGCTAACAGAATGGGTCAAGTCAATCACGTCATTCTCCTAATGAGGTGATCCCGTTAATAAAATGACAACTCATGTCTATGGCTAGGAAACATAACCATCTTTGATTAACGAGCTAGTCAAGTAGAGGCATACTAGTGACACACTGTTTGTCTATGTATTCACACATGTATTATGTTTCCGGTTAATACAATTCTAGCATGAATAATAAACATTTATCATGATATAAGGAAATAAATAATACTTTATTATTGCCTCTAGGGCATATTTCCTTCATGGAGAACCCAAGCTTATGAAAATGCTAAGTTGTTTAAAGAAAAAGTTAAAAGATGGCATGACAAAAGAATTCAAAAGCGTGAGTTTAAAGTTGGAGAATATGTTCTTTTGTACAACTCTCGTTTCAGATTCTTTGCAGGAATACTCCTCTCAAAATGGGAAGGCCCCTATGTCATCGAGGAGGTTTATCAGTCTGGAGCCATCAAAATAAATAATGTCGAAGGTACTAACCCGAAGGTTGTTAACGGGCAACGAATAAAACATTATATCTCAGGTACGCCCATTAATGTTGAAAGTAATATTATCCAAACTTTGACACCAGAAGAACACATAAAAGAGTCCTTTCAAAACACTCCAGAATCGTGAAAATAAGGAGGTACGTGATACGGTAAGTAAACGGACTCCGAAAAATCCGCAAAAATGATTTTTGTCAGTTTCGGAATATTTAGAAAAATAGGGAAAGAAAACTTCGAGGAAACGTACCTTGGTGGGCACAAGACACCAGGGCGCGCCTAGCTTGCCAGGCGCACCCAGGTGGGTTGTGCCCACCTAGGGTACCTTCCGGACTCAGTTTTTCTACAGCTTGCTTGTTTCCCAAGATAAAAAATCTTTATATACCCCCCGAACCTGTTGACCGATGTATCATGGAGAAATCTTTTGTTCTCTTTTCTTGCTATTTTCAGTCAAATCTGTTGAGCCAGGTATCATGTCTTCTTCTTCCTCCAACAACGTGGAAGAGGATGCTTGGTTGATGAAGATCGAGCTGAAGAGAGAAGAGCCCGCAAAAGCTGTCAAGGGAGACGGGGTCAAGGAAGTTACCATAGATCAACCCCCGGTCTTCGAGCTAGCACTGCCAGTCGAGGAGGAAGAGGAAGATATCCTTAAACCTTACTATGCTCATCTTACTCCTACTGAGATTGAAGCCTTCCGCATCATTGAAACGGTTCGTGTGCAAAATAAGTATCTCACCGTGAAAATATTCTGCATCAAGAGCACATCATCCACCTCTGGGGCGTCATCCGTCGCTTGGAGAATCTCTTGATCCTTAAGGACATGATCGCTTCATCACCACCACCTTCTTCTTCATCACCAAAAGAGAATTGAGTATCGGGTATGGGCACTCCCCTTGGCTTCCGCCAAGCTTGGGGGAGGTGCCCCAGTATCGTATCATCCCCACTATCTTTTGCTTTTACTTATTTTAGTTCGATCTTTTGCTTTAGATGAATAAAAGTTTAGTTCGATCCTTTCTTTCGAGAGTTTGATTAGTGATCTATCCTTGTAATCGTGTGTGAGATATATAATAAAGTTTAGTTTGAGTTTTTTTCTTTACTTTCATGTTGCAATCAAAAGAAAGGAAATAAATAAAAAGAAAGGAAATAAATGAAAAAGATAATATGCTAATCTTATGGTAGGTGATGACACCACATAAGGAAAAGTATAAGTAGAAAATTTTGTTAGAGATTGACAAACATAGGATTAGTCAATGATGCAACTCATGAAATAATTAATAAAGGAAGAGAAGATTCACATATAAATATACTATCCTAGAAATCTTTTGTGATTGTGAGCCCTCATCAAAATATTATATGCCAAAATTGTTGACGTTGGACAAGGAAGACAACTTAATAGTTTATGTTTGTTTATATTCACATAGAAGTCATATTGTCATGGATCCTTTAACATGTGGTGCTTGCCCCCTATCTTTGCTAGCCAAAAATTCCGCACTAAGTAGAGATACTACTTGTGCATCCAAAAACGCTTAAACCTAAATCTCATTTTCAAGATTCCACCATACCTACCTAGGGATTGAGCAAGATCCCTCAACTAAGTTGTCATCGATGCAAAAAGGCAATAAAAATTGCTTCTAAAAGTGTGAGATCATTTAGTGTAAGAGAAAATTGAGCGTTGCACGAACTTGTGATGGTGAAGAATAAAAGTGACAGACTGCATAATAAAGGTCGCTATCACAAGGGGCAATGCAACGTGACGTTATTTTGCATTAAGGGGTTGAGCATACAAACAAATAAGTGCATGGCAACCTCTGCTTCCCTCTGCGAAGGGCCTATATTTTACATTTATGTATTTACTTTTATGCAAAGAGTCAAAGTTTTCTCTCTATTCCTTTTTATTTTCTCCTTTGGCAAGCATCATGTGGTGAGGAAATATCTAGGCACATATGTCCAGTTGAATATAGATAGCATGAGTTATTATTGTTGACATCACCCTTGAGGTGAATACATTGGGAGGCGAAACTACAAGCCCCTATCTTTCTTTATGTCTGGTTGAAACGTTTTGCTCATGTGTACGCGGTGAGTGTTAGCAATCATGGAAGACTATATGATGGTTGAGTACGTGGACTTGCCTAAAGGCTCCGATACGTGACCCTTCCTGAAAAGATGATGAATTGTAGTTGCAAAGTTGACTGAGAACATAGTTTGTTGGTTTCTAATAGAGTTTTTGCTTTATACTTCAATAGTGTGATGAATTGTCACTTATTCATGAGAAGTCTATGATAAAAGTTCTATGATAAGAGTCTTATGCTTAAGTTTGTTGTTGTTATAATAATCAACATGACGCTTCTATGTCCGTATTTTGTTTTTATCGACACCTCTCTCTCTAAGCATGTGGACATGTTTTTCGATTTCTCTTTTTCGATTTAGGTTTTTCGAGTTGATACATCCATTTTGCATCATGTTTTCTTACTGTTATTTATGATGTTTTTATCCATAATAATGCTTTTTGGAGTAATTCTAATGCCTTTTCTCATAATAAGCAAGGTATACACAAAGAGGGAGAATTTCGGCAGCTGGAATCTGGACCTGGAAAAGCTACGTCAGGCCACCTATTTTGCACAACTCCAAACAAGATGAAACTTCACGGAGAATTTTTATGGAATATATGAAGAATATTGGAGCAAATAAGTACCAGAGGAGGCCCACCAGGTGGGCACAACACACCTGGGCGCGTCAGGGAGCCCAGGCGTGCCCTGGTGGGTTGTGCTCACCCAGGCCCACCTCCGGTGCCCATCTTCTGGTATATAAGTCATTTTGACCTAGAAAAAATAAGGAGAGGACTTTTGGGATGGAGCGTCGCTGTCTCGAGGCGGAACTTGGGCAGGAGCACGTTTGCCCTCCGGCAGAGCGATTCCGCCGGGGGAACTTCCCTCCCAGAGGGGGAAATCATCATCCTCATCATCACCAACAACTCTCCCATCTTGGGGAGGGCAATCTCCATCAACATATTCAACAGCACCATCTCATCTCAAACCCTAGTTCATCTCTTGTGTTCAATCTTGTTACCGGAACTATAGATTGGTGCTTGTGGGTGACTAGTAGTGTTGATTACATCTTGTAGTTGATTACTATATGGTTTATTTAGTGGAAGATTATATGTTCAGATCCAATATGCTATTTAATACCCCTTTGATCTTGAGCATGATTATCATTTGTGAGTAGTTACTTTTGTTCTTGAGGTCATGGGAGAAATCATGTTGCAAGTAATCATGTGAACTTGATATGTGTTCGATATTTTGATAGTATGTATGTTGTGATTCCCTTAGTGGTGTCATGTGAACATCGACAACGTGACACTTCACCATATTTGGGCCTAAGGGAATGCACTGTGGAGTAGCAATTAGATGATGGGTTGCGAGAGTGACAGAAGCTTAAACCCCAGTTTATGTGTTATTCCGTAAGGGATCGATTGGATCCAAAAGTTTAATGCTATGGTTAGAATTTATTCTTAATATTTTTCTCGGAGTTGCGGATGCTTGCGGGAGGGTTAATCATAAGTAGGAGGTTTGTTCAGTAAGAACAGCGCCTAAGCACCGGTCCACCCACATATCAAATTATTAAAGTACCGAACACGAATCAAACCAACATGGTGAAAGTGACTAGATGAAATTCCCGTGTACCCTCAAGAATGCTTTGCTTATCATAAGAGACCGTTTTGGCATGTCCTTTGCCACAAAAGGATTGGGCTACCTTGCTGCACTTTTGTTACTACTATCGTTACTTGCTCGTTACAAATTATCTTGCTATCAAACTACTCTGCTGCTTACAATTTCAGCACTTGCATACATTACCTTGCTGAAAACCACTTAAAAGAGCTACAATTGATCACCTATACTTGTGGGTCATCAGCTTCCCACACGCGTAGCACTGTAGCTCAGCTTTGTTAAACTTCTTCTTCTTGAAGGTAATAGTCTTGATAGGATTGTTGAAAACAAGTTTGTTCTTCCCTTTGTTCTTGTTCTATGGGAACCTCTGCACCATATTGGCGGTAGGCTGAACCTCACCTCCTTTCTCAGTAGTGTCATTAGCCCGAGCGTTTTCTTCAACATCAAGAGATGCAATCAGATTTTGAATGGATATCTCCTGTCTCTTATGTTTCAGAGTTGTGGCGAAATTCCTCCACGAAGGAGGCAACTTTGCAATCATGCACCCAACCACGAATTTGCCGGGTAGAACACACTTAAGGAGTTCAAGTTCCTTCAGAATGCACTGTACCTCATGATCTTGTTCAACCATAGAACGGTTATTCACCATCTTGCAGTCATGAAAACTCTCCATGATGTACAGTTCACTGCCTGCATCTGTTGCACCGAATTTTGCATTCAGTGCATCCCACAGTGTCTTTTCGTCATATATGTGCATGTACACATCACACAGACGGTCAGTAAAAACACTCAGAATGCATCCCACATAGTATTGGCTTCCTGGAAATTTCTCTGATCTTCGTCAAACATTCCCTCTGGAGCACCAACACTAACATGGAAAACTTTCAGAGCAGTAAGCTAGAGCATGGTCTTCACCTGCCACCTCTTAAAGTGCACACCGGTAAACTTATCCGGCCTCAGTGCATCAGCAAATCCAGCCATAGTTAACTCAGGAAATTGCCTACAATTAGGTTTTTGGATTGTTGGAATATTAGGCAAGTTCATGATCAATTCCAGTAAATAATTCATGACTAAGACAGAAACTAGCATGCAACAATCTAGCAAACTATAAAAAGAGTAGCAAATCATGCACAATAGCATCGCCCAGAAAATAGCAACTTTAGAGAGAGACATGAACATATCACGATTGGCGTACTGTTCAGTAGTTGCAGCAGGAGCGACAGTGTTGATGATGATGTTGGCGACAATCTATTGTTGACGACGATGAGTATCACCGCCCGACTTGGACGGAAGACGACCCGTGATGTCGAACTTGAGCAGTCGCGCAGAGCGCTTCCCAAAAACCTAATTCGTCCTCTCCTGGTGCAAGATGGCAAAGACGAACGGTTCCGGAGACCTGCTCTCCCGTACACTGATGCACGTCAGCGTTCGGAATAGAGTATACTACGGTGGTAGCACAAGTTGTGAGACGAGGCAAAGCCCTAGATACTTTTGGTGTGTCTATGGTCGTGGCGATAGCAGTATATATATTAGGACTCGAGACGGTATTGTGTCACGATCACAATTCCAAACCGACTTCGTTTCTAAGTTGTATACTTACTGGACAAGAAATCATTAACTTGTCTGCCAAGACATGAAAAATAAAATGACAAAAGGAAGTTGCGCCCCTGTAAGGCAACATACTAGATTTCGGTGGACCATTCACACGCATGTCGCAGGTACGCGCCGCCTCGCCTCGCCATGCCCCGGCCCGGCCCGGCCAGGGGAGGCGAGCGAGCGCGCGCGTGTGGTCTTCCCTTTCTCTTCTCAACACACCACTTAGAGTGGTGGAGAGAACCTGAAGGAAATATTCCCTAGAGGCAATAATAAAGTTGTTGTTTTATATTTCCTTATTCATGATAAATGTTTATTATTCATGCTAGAATTGTATTGATCGGAAACCTTAATACATGTGTGAATACATAGAAAAACACTATGTCCCTAGTGAGCCTCTACATGACTAGCTCGTTGATCAAAGATGGTTAAAGGTTTCCTAACCATAGACATGAGTTGTCATTTTATAACGGGATCACATCATTAGGAGAATGATGTGATGGACATGACCCATCCGTTAGCTTACCATATTGATCGTTCAATTTTATTGCTATTGCTTTCTTCATGTCAAATACATATTCCTTTGACTGTGAGATTATGCAACTCTCGGATACCGAAGGAATACCTTGTGTGCTATCAAACGTCACAACATAACTGGGTGATTATAAAGATGCTCTATAGGTATCTCCGAAGGTGTCTGTTGGGTTGGCATAGATCGAGATTAGGATTTGTCACTCTGAGTATCGGAGAGGTATCTCTGGGCCCTCTCGGTAATGCACATCATAAGAAGCCTTGCAAGCATAGTGACTAATGAGTTAGTTGCAAGATGATGTATTACGGAATGAGTAAAGAGACTTGCCGGTAACGAGATTGAACTAGGTATGTGGATACCAACGATCGAATCTCGGGAAAGTAATATACCGATGACAAAGGGAATAACGTACGTTGTCATAACAGTTCGACCGATAAAGATCTTCATAGAATATGTAGGAGCCAATATGAACATCTAGGTTCCGGTATTGGTTATTTACCGGAGAGGTCTCTTGGTCATGTCTACATAGTTCCCGAACCCGTAGGGTCCGCACGCTTAACATTCGATGACGATTTTGTATTATATGAGTTATGTGATTTGGTGACCGAATGTTGTTCAGAGTCCCGGATGAGATCACGGACATGACGAAGAGTCTCAAAATGGTCGAGAGGTAAATATTCATATATAGGACGATGCTATTCGGACACCGGAAGTGTTTTGGGGGTACCGGGTACATACCGGGTCACCGGAAGGGGTTCCGGGCATCCCCCCGGCAACTACATGGGCCTAATGGGCCAAGAAGGGGACAGACCAGCCCCTAGGGGGCTGGTACGCCCCATGTAGGCAAAAATAAGGGGGAAGGAAAGAGGGGAAGAGAGAAAGGAAGGGGAGCAATTCGACCTCCCCCTTCCTTCTCTCCTCCCTCCTTCCTTTCCCCTTCGGATGAATATGGAAGGGGGGAGGCCGAATTGGGAGGCGCCCAAGTAGGATTCCTCCTACTTGGGTCTCCCCCTTGGCTTCTTCTCCTCCCCTCCAACCTATATATATGAGGGGGGCACTGCTAGAACACACAACATTGATTCCTAGCCGTGTGCGGTGCCCCCCTCCACAGTTTACGCCTCCGGTCATATTGTCGTAGTGCTTAGGCGAAGCCCTGTGCAGATAATTCACCATCACTGTCACCATGCCATTGTGCTGCCGAAACTCTCCCTCGACACTTTGCTGGATCAAGAGTTCGAGGGACATCATCGAGCTGAACGTGTGTAGAACTCAGAGGTGTCCTACGTTCGATGCTTGATCGGTCGGAACGATAAGAAGTTCGACTACATCAACCGCGTTGTCAAACGCTTCCACTTTCGGTCTACGAGGGTACATGGACACACTATCCCCCTATCGTTCCTATGCATCTCCTAGATAGATCTTGCGCGACGTAGGAATTTTTTTTGAAATTGCATGCTACGTTTCCCAACGGTGGCATCAGAGCCAAGTCTATGCGTAGATGATATGCACGAATAGAACACAAAGAGTTGTGGGCGGTGATCGTCATACTGCTTACCACCAATGTCTTATTTTGATTCGGCGGTATTGTTGGATGAAGCGGCCCGGACCAACCTTACATGACCACGTTCATGAGACCGGTTCCACCGACAGACATGCAACTAGTTTTGCATAAAGGTGGCTGGCGGGTGTTTGTTTCTCCAATTTTAGTTGAATCGAATTTGACTGCGGCCGGTCCTTGTTGAAGGTTAAAACAACAAACTTGATAAATCACCGTTGTGGTTTTGATGCGTAGGTAAGAACGGTACTTGCTAGAAGCCCGTAGCAGCCACGTAAAACTTGCAACAACAAAGTAGAGGACGTCTAACTTGTTTTTGCAGGGCATGTTGTGATGTGATATGGTCAAGACATGATGTGATATACGTTATTGTATGAGATACAAACGCCATGTAACTGCTTTACTTTATCACTATGTGTTAGCGATAGTTGTAGAAGCAATAGTTGGCGAGACGACCACGACGCTAGGATGGAGATCAAGGTGTCAAGCCGATGACGATGGAAATCATGACGGTGCTTTGGAGATGGAGGTCAAAGGCACAAGCTGATGATGGCCATATCATGTCACATATTTTGATTGCATGTGTTGTTTATCTTTATGCATCTTATTTTGCTTAGTACGGCGGTAGCATTATAAGATGATCCCTTAACTAAAGTTTCGAGGTATAAGTGTTCTCCCTGAGTATGCACCGTTGCGAAAGTTCGTCGTGTTGAGACACCAAGTGATGATCGGGTGTGATAGGCTCTATGTTCACATACAATGGGTGTAAGATAGTTTTGCACATGCGGAATACTCAGGTTAAACTTGACGAGCCTAGCATGTACAGACATGGCCTCGGAACACTGGAGACCGAAAGGTCGAACGTGAATCATATAGTAGATATGATCAACATAGAGATGTTCACCATTGAAGACTACTCCATCTCACGTGATGATCGGACATGGTTTAGTTGATTTGGATCACGTAATCATTTATATGACTCGAGGGATGTCTATCTAAGTGGGAGTTCTTAAGTAATATGATTAATTGAACTTAATTTATCATGAACTTAGTCCTGATAGTATTTGCATATCTATGTTGTAGATCAATAGCTCGCGGTATAGCTCCTATATATTTTTGATATGTTCCTAGAGAGAAGTTGAAAGATGATAGTAGCAATAATGCGGACTGGGTCCGTGATCTGAGGATTATCCTCATTGTTGCACAGAAGAATTATGTCCTTGCTGCACCGCTAGGTGACAGACCTATTGCAGGAGCATATGCTGACGTTATGAACGTCTAGCAAGCTCGGTATGATGACTCCTTGATATTTTAAGTGCACCATGCTTTACGGCTTAGAACCGGGACTTCAAAAACGTTTTGAACACCACAGAGCATATGAGATGTTCCAAGAGCTGAAATTAGTATTTCAGAATCATGCCCATGTCGGGAGGTATGAGACCTCTGGCAAGTACTTTGCCTACAAGATGGAGGAGAATAGCTCAGGCAGTGAGCATGTGCTTAGAATGTCTGGGTACTACAATCGCTTGAATCAAGTGGGAGTTAATCTTCCAGATAAGATAGTGATTGATAGAGTTCTCTAGTCACTATCACCAAGTTACTAGAACTTCGTGATGAACTATAATATGCAAGGGATGACGAAAATGATTCCCAAGCTCTTCACGATGCTGAAATCGGCGAAGGTAGAAATCAAGAAATAGCATCAAGTGTTGATGGTTAACAAGACCACTAGTTTCAAGAAAAAGGGCAAGGGAAAGAAAGGGAACTTCAAGAAGAATGGCAAGAAAGTTGCCACTCCCGTGAAGAAGCCCAAAGCTAGACCCAAACCTGGAACTGAGTGCTTCTACTGCAAAGGAAATGGTCACTGGAAGCGGAACTGCCCCAAAAGCTTGGCGGATAAGAAGGATGACTAAGTGACCAAAGGTATATATGATATACATGTTATTGATGTGTAATTTACTAGTATTCATAGCAACCCCTGGGTATTTGATACCAGTTCAGCTGCTAAGATTAGTAACTCGAAACAGGAGTTGCAGAATGAACAGAGACTAGTTAAGAGCGAAGTGACGATGTGTTTTGGAAGTGATTCCAAGGTTGGTACGATCACCATCGCACACTCCCTCTACCTTCGCGATTAGTGTTGAACCTAAAATAAATGTTATTTGGTGTTTGCGTTAAGCATGAATATGATTAGATCATGTTTATTGCAATATAGTTATTCATTTAAGTCAGAGAATAATGGTTGTTCTATTTACATGAATAAAACCTTCTATGGTCATACACCCAATATGAATGGTTTATTGAATCTCGATCATAGTGATACACATATTCATAATATTGATGCCAAAAGATGCAAAGTTGATAATGATAGTGCAACATATTTGTGGCACTGCCATTTAGGTCATATTGGTGTAAAGCGCATGAAGAAACTCCATGCAGATGGGCTTTTGGAATCACTTGATTATGAATCATTTGATACTTGCGAACCATGCCTCATGGGCAAGATGACTAAAACTCCGTTCTCCAGAACAATGGAGCGAGCTAATGACTTATTGGAAATAATACATACCGATGTATGCGGTCCGATGAGTGTTGAGGCTCGCGGCGGGTATTGTTATTTTCTGACCTTCACAGATGATTTGAGCAGATATGGGTATATCTACTTAATGAAGCACAAGTATGAAACATTTGAAAAGTTCAAAGAATTTCAGACTGAAGTGGAGAAACATTGTAACAAGAAAATAAAGTTTCTACGTTCTAATCGCGGAGGCAAATATTTGAGTTACGAGTTTGGCCTTCATTTAAAACAATGTGGAATAGTTTCACAACTCACGCCACCTGGAACACCACAGCGTAATGATGTGTCCGAACGTCGTAACCGTACTTTATTAGATATGGTGCGGTCTATGATGTCTCTTACCGATTTACCACTATCGTTTTGGGGTTATGCATTAGAGATAACTGCATTCACATTAAATAGGGCACCATCTAAATCCGTTGAGACGACACCGTATGAACTATGGTTTGGCAAGAAACCTAAGCTGTCGTTTCTTAAAGTTTGGGGTTGCGATGCTTATGTGAAAAAGCTTCAGCCTGACAAGCTCGAACCCAAATCGGAGAAGTGCGTCTTCATAGGATACCCAAAGAAAACTGTTGGGTACACCTTCTATCACAGATCCGAAGGCAAGATCTTTGTTGCTAAGAATGGATCCTTTCTAGAGAAGGAGTTTCTCTCGAAAGAAGTGAGTGGGAGGAAAGTAGAACTTGATGAGGTAATTGTACCTTCTCTCGAATTGGAAAGTAGCTCATCAGAGAAATTCGTTCCTGTGATGCCTAGACCAACTAGAGAGGAAGTTAATGATAATGATCATGAAACTTCAGATCAAGTTACTACAGGACCTCGTAGGTCGAACAGAGCACGTTCCGCACCAGAGTGGTACGGTAATCCTGTTCTAGAAGTCATGTTACTATACCATGACGAACCTACGAACTATGAAGAAGCTATGATGAGCCCAGATTCCGGCAGATGGCTTGAGGCCATGAAATCTGAGATAGGATCCATGTATAAGAACAAAGTGTAGACTTTGGTGGACTTGCCCAATGATCGGCAAACCATTGAGAAAAAATGGATCTTCAAGAAGAAGACTGACATTGATAGTAATGTCACTATCTACAAAGCTCAACTTGTCGCAAAAGGTTTTCAACAAGTTCAAGGAGTTGACTACGATGAGACTTTCTCACCCGTAGCGATGCTTAAGTCTGTCCGAATCATGTTAGCAATTGCCACAATTTATGATTACGAAATCTGGCAAATGGACGTCAAAATTGCATTCCTTAATGAATATCTTAAAGAAGAATTATATATGATGCAACCAGAAGGTTTTTTCGATCCTAAAGGTGATGACAAAGTGGGCAAGCTCCAGCGATCCATCTATGGATTGATGCAAGCATCTCGGAGTTGGAATATACACTTTGATGAGGTGATCAAAGCGTATGGTTTTATGCACACTTACGATGAAGCTTGTATTTACAAGAAAGTGAGTGGGAGCTCTGTAGCAATTCTGATATTATATGTGGATGACATATTGTTGATTGGAAATGATATAGAATTTTTGGATAGCATAAAAGGATACTTGAATAAGAATTTTTTCAATGAAAGACCTCGGTGAAGCTACTTATATATTGGGCATCAAGATCTATAGGGATAGATCGAGACGCTTAAAAGGACTTTCACAAAGCACATACCTTGACAAGATTTTGAAGAAGTTCAAAATGGATCAGTCAAAGAAAGGGTTCTTGCCTGTGTTGCAAGGTGTGAAGTTTAGTAAGACTCAAAACCCGACCACGACAGAAGATAGATAGAGAATGAAAGGCATTCCCTATGCATCAGCCATAGGTTCTATAAAGTATGCCAAGCTGTGTACCAGACTTGTTGTGTGCCTTGCCATAAGTTTGGCAAGGGTGTACAATAGTGATCCAGGAGTGGACCACTGGACAGTGGTCAAAATTATCCTTAGGTGCCTGAAAAGGACTAAGGAAATGTTTCTCGATTATGGAGGTGATAAAGAGTTCGTTGTAAAGGGTTACATTGATGCAAGCTTTAATCACCAAACCAGATGACTCTGAGTCTCAATCTGGATATGTATTGAACATGGGAGCAATTAGCTAGAGTAGCTCCATACAAAGCATTGTAGACATAGAAATTTGCAAAATACATACGGATCTGAATATGGCAGACCCGTTGACTAAACCTCTCACACAAGCAAAACATGATCACACCTTAGTACTCTTTGGGTGTTAATCACATGGCGATGTGAACTAGATTATTGACTCTAGTAAACCTTTTGGGTGTTGGTCACATGGCAATGTGAACTATGGGTGTTAATCACATGGCGATGTGAACTATTGATGTTAATCACATGGCGATGTGAACTAGATTATTGACTCTAGTGCAAGTGGGAGACTGAAGGAAATATGCCCTAGAGGCAATAATAAAGTTGTTATTTTATATTTCCTTATTCATGATCAATTTTTATTATTCATGCTAGAATTGTATTGATCGGAAACCTTAAAACATGTGTGAATACAAAGACAAACACTGTGTCCCTAGTGAGCCTCTACTTGACTAGCTCGTTGATCAAAGATGGTTAAAGGTTTCGTAACCATAGACATGAGTTGTCATTTGATAACGGGATCACATCATTAGGAGAATGATGTGATGGACATGACCCATCTGTTAGCTTAGCATATTGATCATTCAGTTTTATTGCTATTGCTTTCTTCATGTCAAAAATACATATTCCTTCGACTGTGAGATTATGCAACTCCCGGATACCGGAGGAATACCTTGTGTGCTATCAAACGTCACAACGTAACGGGTGATTATAAAGATGCTCTACAGGTATCTCCGAAGGTGTCTGTTGGGTTGGCATAGATCAAAATTTGGATTTGTCACTCCGAGTATCGGAGAGGTATCTCTGGGCCCTCTCGGTAATGCACATCATAAGAAGCCTTGCAAGCATAGTGACTAATGAGTTAGTTGCAAGATGATGTATTACGGAACGAGTAAAGAGACTTGCCGGTAACGAGATTGAACTAGGTATGTGGATACCGACGATCGAATCTCGGGCAAGTAACATATCGATGACAAAGGGAATAACGTATGTTGTCATAACGGTTCGACCGATAAAGATCTTCGTAGAATATGTAGGAGCCAATATGAGCATCCAGGTTCTGCTATTGGTTATTGACCGGAGAGGTCTCTCGGTCATATCTACATAGTTCTCGAACCCGTAGGGTCCGCACGCTTAACGTTCGATGACGATTCTGTATTATATGAGTTATATGATTTGGTGACCAAATGTTGTTCGGAGTCCCGGATGAGATCACGGACATGACAAGAAGTCTCGAAATGGTCGAGAGGTAAAGATTCATATATAGGACGATGATATTCGGACACTGGAAGTGTTCTGGGGGTACCGGATACATATCGGGTCACCGGAAGGGGTTCCGGGCATCCCCCGGCAACTACATGGGCCTAATGGGCCAAGAAGGTGACAGACCAGCCCCTAGGGGGCTGGTACGCCCCATGTAGGCAAAAATAAGGGGGAAGGAAAGAGGGGAAGAGAGAAAGGAAGGGGAGCAATTCGACCTCCCCCTTCCTTCTCTCCTCCCTCCTTCCTTTCCCCTCCGGATGAATATGGAAGGGGGGAGGCCGAATTGGGAGGCGCCCAAGTAGGATTCCTCCTACTTGGGGCTCCCCCTTGGCTTCTTCTCCTCCCCTCCAACCTATATATATGAGGGGGGCACCGCTAGAACACACAACATTGATTCCTAGCCGTGTGCGGTGCCCCCCTCCACAGTTTACGCCTCCGGTCATATTGTCGTAGTGCTTAGGCGAAGCCATGCGCGGATCACTTCACCATCACTGTGACCACGCCGTCGTGCTGACAAAACTCTCCCTCGACACTTTGGTGGATCAAGAGTTCGAGGAACGTCATCGAGCTGAACGTGTGCAGAACTCGGAGGTGCCATACGTTCGGTGCTTGATCGGTCGGAATGAGAAGAAGTTCGACTACATCAACCGCGTTGTCAAACGCTTCCGCTTTCGGTCTACGAGGGTACATGTACACACTCTTCCCCTCTCGTTGCTATGCATCTCCTAGATAGATCTTGCGTGAGCATAGGAATTTTTTTGAAATTGCATGCGACGTTTCCCAACAGAACCCACTATATAAAGAGGTTCAACTCTTCTTCAACTTTGGGGGCGGGACTAAATTTTAGCACCATCACTTGCCATTTTACACATGGGCTCATTTGCGATTTCGGATTTTGTTAATGGGCCAGGCCCATAAATTTAACAACCCCCACCACATCTCATATACCCATTTAGAGTTTTATCATTTCTTGCCACTTGTTTAATATACCGGTGTTTCAGCAGAGACTGTTAAGTTGAACTTCTGCCTAGAACTTTAAGCTACATCCATTCACAACTTAACAATGAACTATGCCTTGAATTGCTAGTTTTATGTGAACAGATTTCACTCAAAATCTTAACAAGTACCTGACAGCCATTAATTCTAACATTACCAACATACCACGCCCGCCACAAGGTAAACAACACCATAGAGCGTTCCTGATCTTGGAGTGGAAATAAAATATGTAGCAGCCACTGGCGTCCAGTATTTTGGGTTCATGATAGGTTCGGCAGCCTCCACACTTCTGACATAGTTTCCCATAAAACACGAGACTAGGGACATTGACAGAAGGCATGAAAATTATCCTATGGTTCAGATCCACACCTCGGGCAAAAATCTGACGTCTCAAGTCCTCTACTGCACTTTCTTCTGCCAAGTAGGAAGCGAGTTAGTAGCCAATCTCCAAGCAAAATGCTTGATCGTTGGGGGAACATTACACGACCATAATAATTTCCAGCAAGCCCGGCTACCATCGGGTCTCGTACTTAACCCAGCGGCCATGCTCATGTACACTTCATCAAAGGCCATATGATACGCACTCTTCTCCATCTCCACTACTTATAAATAATCAAACATTACTTTTACTAAACGCACCCAACAAAACACACACAGACGCACTACCACCGTTTGATTAGGCCCACTAATCTTAATCTAATAGCTAGCTTTACCCTGATGTGTTTTTAGATGTGCACTTAGTAATTTGCGTTGACTGACCATGCTTCACCAGGACGAAAACAAACTCCATGCGCCCGGGATTGCAACTCCTACAATCACGTAGCCCACGCAGAAAAGAAAAGAAACAGATCGCCCGGCAGATCTCAAACGCATCATTTGCAACCTCCACCGCGCCCCACCCACGACATCCCGGTCGCACGATGCGCAGGGTCTGACGATGCACTCCTCTACCCGCCGCCTCATCCGCATCGCTGCTGCTGGTGTCGAGCACCATGCAGAGCTGCCGCGCGGGCCAGCCAAGGTCGACGTGAGAAAAGTATGTGCCGCTGCCCTGCCCGACGCCGGACACCACCAGCCCCTGTATCTCCGTCGTCGATTCCTCGAAGATCGGCATGGTGTTGGCCAGATTCAGGTCGGCGCGGGAGATCCCATCAGCAGCCAGAGACGTGCGCGCCGACAGTGCGGCGGCCCAGACTGATTGTTAGAGTAGTCATTATGGTATATGACTTCTAGTCAAGTCAGTTTTGTATCCCTACCCAAGTCGGTTTGTACCCTTTTATATACTCTTGTATGCCGCACCAAATCATCAATAAGCAACAGTTTTATTCAGCTTTTATGGTATCAGATACCGATCCCAGGATTTAGGGTATGGCTACTTCGAGCGCCGGGCCGCACTCATCGCCAAGGCTGCCAACGCCGCGGCCGCTTCTCTCTCGGTCCTCACCATAGCTCCACAAAACTACCCTGCACCCATCCTCGCCGCACCAATATCTCTTGCTGACACAATCTCCGACGTCAGCCCCTACATCCCCATAGTTCTTGATCTCGCCGCCCACAACTACTACCATTGGAGACATCTCTTCGATCTCCACCTCGGCCGCTGCAACCTGCGCTCGCATGTCGCCGCCAACTGTCTTCCCCGCCCCGACGATCCGCAATGGTTGAAAGACGATCTCGTGATCGTTCAGTGGTTCTACACCCGCATCACCACCGAGATCTTCAACATGCTCGATCACGACGGCGCCACCGCTGCCAACATCTGGCACTCCCTCCGTCAGCTCTTCCAAAGCAACACCGACGCTCGGAAAAACGCTCTACACACCGAGCTTCGCAATATGGTGCAAGGAGACGCTCCGGTGAACCTGTTCTGCCAGCGCGTTAAGATCATTGGTGATGAGCTCCGCGAACTCGGCGATACAGTTAGCGACTCACAGCTAATCAATATCGTCGTCGTCGGCCTCAGCGAAGACTTTGACAAGCAAGCCTCGTTCATACCGATGATACAGCCCCCTCCTACCTTCGCTGAAATTCGTTCCTTGCTACAACTCGCGGCGGAAACACAAGCTCGCAAGGACTCTCGCCCCAAGGTCTTTCATGCTGCGGCTTGTCCTCCTCTGTCGTCTACACCAGAGCCGCCTTCCAGGCCGGCTCCTGCCGCCGGGCCGTCCGCATCGTCATCTGTTCAACCGCCCCAGGCTGGCGTCCTAGTCCGAACTACCGCGGCAAAAACCCTATCTACAGGCCGCCGTCGACTCGTTCAGTTCCGCCTACGACATCACCAGCACCGAGTCCTGCACCACCCACCAGTGCTCCATTTGCGGTTGCATGGCGGCCTCCTCATGATCCTTGGACGAGGCTTGTTCAAGCATGGCCCATGCCCTGGTCCGCTCAGTCCACCCTCGGTGCTCCGCCGGCATACTCAGGTGCCTGGCAACCCGGCCTTCGGCCGCCTACTGGTGCTCCCGGGGTTCTCAACCCCCGACAGCCGGCCAATGCCTATTACGCCGCCCCGACGTATGCTCCTTATGGTCATTACAGCACCGACGGCGGCGCCTACTACACACCTCAGCCGGCCCTGCTCCCGACGCCACCCCCACCACAGCCGGCCAATGCCTACTACACTCCCCAGCCGGCCCTACTGCCTTCACCATCGTATCCGCCGGCACTGCTTCCGACGCCACCCTCACCTGCGACGCCGAGCTGGGATCAAGCTGCCTTTCTCCAGGCCATGAATAACTTTGCTGCACAAGGAAACTCAGGTACAGATTGGATCTTTGATTCAGGGCCTCTAGTCATATGTCTGCATCTAGTAATGGGTTATCTTCTTGCACTAAATCTCCTTTCCCTTCCATTATCCTTGGAGATGGATCATCTATTCCTATATATTGTGTTGGTCAGGCTCAACTTCCCTCTTCCACCAAACCTCTTTTACTTCGCGATGTTCTAGTTGCACCCGCCCTCATTAAAAATCTTATCTCTGTTTGCCAATTTACTTGCGACAATCTAGTTTCGGCTGAATTTGACCCTTTTGGTTTATCTGTGAGGATTACCTGACCAAGGCCGAGATCGCTCGCTTCAATAGCTCCAGTGATCTTTATTCTCTTAATGGAGTTTCTGCCGCCACCCCCCCCCAACATCCATGCTGGCCTCCGTCGATCTCTGGCATCGTCGCTTGGGCCATCCCAACCCCGCCGTCTTAGCTTCTATGCTTAGTGAATTTACCATACCATGTAATAGGGACTCTCATAATTCTGTGTTTTGCGAGTCTTGTCAATTAGGCAAACATATGCGTCTTCCCTTTAGTTCCTCTAGTTCTTGTAGCACTTATCCCTTTGAATTAATACATTGTGATTTATGGACCTCTCCCATTGCAAGTGTTTCGGGTTTTAAATACTACCTTTATCCTAGATGATTTCACCCACTTTATCTGGACTTTTCCTCTACGCAACAAATCCGAGGTCCATTCTCTTTTCCTTAATTTTCAACGCTACGTGTCTGTTCACTTCTTCCTCCCAATTCGCTTTATCCAATGTGACAACGGTTGCGAGTTTGATAACATTAAAAATCGTACTTTCTTCTTACAACATGGCATCCTGCTTAGGTTCTCATGTCCCTACACCTCCCCTCAAAATGGTAAAGCAGAACGCTCTCTTCGCACCCTCAATGATATAGTTCGCACTCTCCTCATTCAATCATCTATGCCTCCCAAGTTTTGGGCTGAAGCCCTACACATGGCCACCTTCCTTCTAAATATTCGACCTTCTAAAACTAAACCCAACACTACTCCCTATTATTCCCTCTTTCTTTCCCACCCCGACTACTCCGCAGTTCGTGTTTTCGGCTGTCTCTGTTTTCCCAATGCCTACGCCACTTCTGCAAATAAATTGTCACCACGCTCTATCCCATGTGCTTTTCTCGGCTTCTCTGACGAGCACAAAGGCTATCGCTGTCTCGACCTTCACACCGGACATGTTCATGTCTCTCGTCATGTCACGTTTGCTGAGCACATTTTTCCTTTCTCACAACGCACTACTACACCATCCAACACCCCTAGCTCCGCAAACACCCCCTCTCCCCGTCCTTTCCAACTATATACTCCCCTACCTGCCGAACACAACTTATCACCACCACCATTAACACCCACCATAGCCAATCCCAACCATACACTCACCCCACCCGAGACGTCCCCAACACCCCCGACCCCTGCTCCCTCCCCAACACCCCCGGCCCCTACTCCCACTCCACCACCCAGCCCTGCTCCCACTCCACCACCCAGCCCTACTCCTTCGTCCGACTCTTCCACTGCGCCGGACTCACCAGTACCCACCTTACCCCCTCGTGCTATTCCTACAGCAGCCCCGATTAATGATCATCGCATGCGTACTAGGGCCAAATCAGGATTTCATCAACCCCAAGACCGCCTAAACCTTCATACCTCCGTATCTCTCACTTCTCTTCCAAAGAATTACAAAACTGCTCTACTTGATCCCAATTGGGCCGCTGCCATGCAAGAAGAATATAATGCTTTACTTCAAAACAACACCTGGCAACTTGTTCCTCGTCCTCCCAATACAAATATTGTTTCTGGCAAATGGATTTTTCGCCAAAAGTTCCACTCCGATGGGAGCCTCTCACGATATAAAGCCAGGTGGGTTTGTCGTGGCTTTTCTCGGCAACAAGGAATTGATTACGAAGAAACCTTCTCTCCTGTTGTTAAACCTAGCACCATTCACACCGTTCTCAGTGTTGCTGTCTCCTCTTCATGGCCCATTCACCAACTTGATGTTAAAAATGCTTTCCTCCATGGTTCCCTTCAAGAAACTGTCTACTGCCAGCAACCTCTGGGTTTTGAAAATCCATCCTTTCCAACTCATGTATGTCTTCTTCAGAAATCTCTCTACGGTCTTAAACAGGCCCCACGAGTTTGGTTTCAGCGCTTCTCCTCCTTCATTCAAACAATAGGCTTCACTCCATCTCTCTCCGACACCTCTCTTTTTGTGTATCATCAAACTTCTGACACTGCCTATTTACTTCTCTATGTAGATGATATCATTCTTACCGCCTCCTCTCAAAAGTTCTTAGATCATATTGTCTCTCTTCTTATATCTGAATTTTCTATGACTGACCTAGGACTCCTTCATCATTTCTTAGGCATTGCTGTTGTTCGAGATTCCTCCAGCCTTTTTCTTTCCCAACGCCAGTATATTCTTGATCTTCTTAATCGTGCTGGTATGCTTGACTGTCAATCATCTCGCACTCCTGTCGATACTAGTTTTAAACTTTCGGCTACCGGTGAACCCTTTTCCGATCCTACTCTCTATCGTAGCCTAACAGGTGCTCTCCAATATCTCACCATTACTCGTCCTGAAATCTCTTTTGCTGTTCAACAAGCATGTCTCTATATGCATGATCCCCGGGTTCCTCACTATAATCATGTTAAACGCATTCTTCGGTATTTAAAAGGAACTCTCAATCATGGTCTCCACCTCAATAATTCTTCTCCAAACTCGCTTACCGCATACTCTGATGCAGACTGGGCTGGTTGTCCTGACACTCGAAGGTCCACTTCCGGTTTTTGTGTTTTTCTTGGTAACAATTTGATTTCTTGGTCTTCGAAAAGACAGGTTACAGTCTCACGTTCGTCGGCCGAGGCTGAGTATTGCGTTGTGGCACATGCCATTGCAGATACAATCTGGATTCGGCAGTTACTCTCCGAGCTACACAGGCCTATTGAGCAGGCCACTATTGTCTACTGTGACAACATATCAGCAGTCTACATGACCAGCAATCCAGTTCAACACCAACGCACAAAGCATATTGAGATTGATATTCATTTTGTTCGTGAAAAGGTTGCTCTTGGTCAGGTTCGGGTGCTTCATGTTCCCTCTATGGCTCAGTTTGCTGACATTTTCACCAAGGCACTGCCTACCAAGCCGTTTCAAGATATCTGTTTCAGTCTCAACGTCGTCGAGCCTGCCGTTGATACTGCGGGGGGATGTTAGAGTAGTCATTATGGTATACGACTTCTAGTCCAAGTCAGTTTTGTACCCCTACCCCAAGTCGGTTTGTACCCTCTTATATACTCTTGTATGCCGCACCAAATCATCAATAAGCAACAGTTTTATTCAGCTTTCACTGATTCGCCGCGCAGGTGGGCGAGCACGAGGGACATGTGGCTCTGGTGCCGGCCCTGCTCCTCCCGGATGAAGTACCTGGAGTGGAGCCGCAGGGCGAGCCCGCTCTTCCCGCTGGAGTGCTGCTCCCCAGCAAGAACATTGGTGTCGGTCGCGGGAGGGGCTGGTGGAGGTGGACGGTGTCGGTGGTGACGGTTGCGTTGATGCTGCCCCGCCGGATCGCACGGGTCCCCAAAATCCAGGTTCGTACATCATGAAGGTGGAACTGTACTTTCTTCTGTGATGGTATCCAGCTTTGCCGGCGGCCGCGGTGGCGCTGCGCTACCCGATCACAGATAAGTTGCTGCGGCGGAACACACTCAGGAAAGATGGACGAGCTCTGGAGTTCCATCACCACATAGCTGATATGCGTCGTAAGTTCCTACTCTGCTCCTATCAGTACTTGTGTTGTTCGTGCCACACTACGCCTAACCTGGGATGTGTTCTTCATTTTCGGCTGCAGAACAGTTTCCCCATTGAGGATGTACTTGTAATAATATGAGGTAAATACACCAGGAGTCATAGAACTTGCAACTGACAGTCAGTTTGATACATAAACTTGCAAAATACGTGTTTCTAGTTATCTAGCTTGTCCTCTCATTCATATATGATGCTTTATGTTGTATTCGGCCATATCCCACGCACACGTGGCATGCCGAGTTCTGGGGGGGGGGGCACTGTCAGTGGCTAAGGCTGCAGGTAATCCGTGAGCACAACGCCGGTGCAGGGGATGGGATTCGAACCCACGACCTGCTGCGATTAGCAGCGCATGCAGAAAGTGGAAATTAAAACGAAAATAGGGTATGCAAAAAATGTATAGCCGTGGGTGCAATTAAAGATATATACACAATTTATATTTTCTATTCTTCTTTGTTTTTCCTGTGTAAGTAAACAACTTATATTCTCGATAAACTTTTCCAAAAAATTGACAAAAAAATTGTTTGAATTTGAATAATTTTAAATTTGAAATTCTAGATAAAAGAATATATAGTGCAGAATCAATGTATGCAATTTTTTTTGAACAAGTCAAATACATTTTTGTTTGAATTCTAATAATTTTAAATGAACAAATCCAGTACATTATGAATGCACGTAAATTCTTTGGAAAAATCGATGAAAATTTTGTTTGAATTTGGGTAATTTAAAATTTGAAAATCTAGATAAAAGGAATTATAGTGCAGATCGAATGTAATATTTTTTTAGATAAATCAACTTAATTTTTGTTTCAAAATTAATAATTTTAACTGAAAATTTTAGTACAGAATGAATGAACATAAATTCTTGTGGACAAATCAATGATTTTTTTAATTTAAATAATTTTAAAATTGAAAATCTAGTTAAAATAAAATATAAATCAGAATGAATGTATGGAATTTTTTCGAAAAAACCAACTAATTTTTGTGAGTTTAAATAATTTTAAATTAAAAATCTAGATAAAAGAAGATATACTGCAGAATAAATGTACGTAAATTTCTTTTGAATAAATCAGTGAAACAATTGTTTGAATTTGAATAATTTCGAAAAATCTAGATAGAAGAAAATATAGTTTGGCCGATTTGTCTGAAAGAAATTTAAAATTTAAATAATTTAAGTTTGAAGAAAATAGACTGCTCAATCAGAATGATCCCACTCTCCCTTGATAATATGCATATGTCATGGCGAATTTCTATTGACTGTGTAGTTTTTTTAAATAGAACGAGATAAATTGCAACATACACACGAACATTTCTATTCCCCAAATGAACTTTTTTTTTTAAATGTGTGAACATTTTAAAAATGCAACTTGCATTTTTTTTACTTACACAAATATTTTTAACATTGTTTAAGCATTTTTTTTTAAAGGTCACGTACTTTTTAATGTAACACATGAACATTTGTTAAATGTCACAAACAACGGAATATAAGTTTTTTTTGCATCAATTTATTCCTGTGGGGAATAACGCGACATGTTTCTGGTTTTCGTTTTTTACTTTGTTGGGCTGAGCGAACATTGTGTTAAAAACATTTTGCTTGTTAGTTTTACATCAATTTATTCCTTGTTGAGTGGCGACTACATTTATCTTATGATTATTAATTGAGAAGGACGTCAATACGAATCGTGCGCCACTATTTTTATTCATGTTTCTCACCGCAAGACACTATGTGCTGACGGATGCTCAATTGAATAGAAGACGAGTGTTATTTTCTTCCAAAAAATAAAAAAGATAATCCGTGGTTCACCTAACACCTCACCACTAACACACTGACACCGCCCGCAAAAAAAAACAGACTGACACCGCATTCATGCCGACATGGTACGTAAGCACGAGATACGGCTGGATACGGAAGAAGACCGTATCTGCACACATAGACAAGTTATGTGACTGTAATGACGTATTTTACAACTTTTAGCACTAAACTGAACATCAGATGCAAGTTCTATGACTACCACTGATGTTACCTCTAATAATATAGTCACGCCATGATGCCAGATCGAAAGGCCCATCACACTATAGGTCAAGACTCTATCCAGTCATGGATCAATTTATTATTCATCAGTTGATCCCATACTTTAGTTGGTCTAGCTGTTGCACTGATATATTAAAATACTAAATATATTCATTACTTATCATGATGCGTTTCTACGGAATATAAGACCAGTTTATTGATACAGTACAATCTTTACTATCTTGCACAATAGTGGACATATTTCTAAATATGTAGTACAAAAGAACACCAAGTTATATAATTAGGTAAACTAGAAATTATACAAATCTCTAAAATTACCGTTCCATTTTCAATTCCGCTCCGGGACCCCAAATTCGTGTAGAGACGGCGTCACTGCAGCCAATGGGAAAGTGGATGGTGGATGGATGGGGATGGAGATGAGATCTCACCGCATTCTCGTGCTTCCCTCCGCTCCACTGCGCTGCCTTTACTTATCATTTATCTCGCATTGCATCAATGCTTTAAATAGCCGGCTATAGCTTCGATATAGCTCCGCTATAGCCTTTTCAGCAGGATGCCGCTAAATGGTCGCCTTCACAAATAGCCCGCTATAGCTGTTTTTGGAGGCCCGCCGCTATTTTCCATAGCCCGCTATTTAAAACATTGCATTGCATGCACTGGAGCGTGGTGTCCATAGTTTTTTTTTCCGAGGATACGCTGTCCATGGATTTTAACGGAGGCATCCGGACGGTTAGATAGGTTTGGTGAACTGGGGGGGGGGGGCATGCTCTTGGTTTCCATCTAATTTACTTTGCTTATTATGATTTTTCTTAAATTGATGAGTAGGTAGTGGCATGATTAGAAATAGGAACCTCGTAATTTAGAACTGTTTGACACCAGGTGTGTTGCAAATCTAATGTACTGGCTCGTGTTCTAGAGGTTATTCATTCGGGATGGCGAGAGCAGTGCTAACATAGGAATCATTTATTTCGAGCACTCTTAATATTGTAACCATGGTGCAAAGATGTCGGCGGACCGCGTGTGTCACCTACCGCGATCAGCAAGATCCGGGAGGAAGAGCGGGGAGGCAGAGAGGGGATGGAGTGGGTAACAAGAGAGGGCTAGGGAGGATGAAGAGGATAGAGAAAACCTGGAAGCATGCTGGTGAAGGTAAGGCCTCCCCAACCCCAAGCAGCCCTAACCTACAGTAGCAAAGTGTGCATCCATTGAAATAAACCAGGCATTGCTTCTGTACACTACTAATGATTGTAGGATTATATTTTGGAAGGAACCAATTTTTCATGGTCACGACAACCATGATCATATTTTCAAATAGCCAAGGTTAGTCACAATTGTCTTTTATTTTCTCAGAAAAGGTGTGTGCATGCGTGCTGAATATCATCTTTCACTTTTTTACTTCAATGTATTGCAGTCAGTAAGAAGGTCCTTTTGTACTTATGAGTAGGTGCTACATACGTATCAACTTAATGTTCATTTGAACAAATGCAGAATTGTGAGTGATCCTCAGCTAGAGGCACCGATTGGGAATGAACTCACACTATGAACATCTTATTTTTATGACGTAACCATAACACATTTTGCATGAGGAGATCACAATTTTCTTGGTTCACATGCATCCCTAACATAGGCATAACAGGAAACCTTGGTCTATATGATGGAGACCCTGGAAGATAACGTGGAGAATTACAGTAGGTTATGGACATCTTTGAAAGTTGTTTGTCACATTGATTTTTCTCAATAGATTCATATTAAGGCCTGGGTTTATCTGGATGCTCAACATATTCTATGGCTGCAATCGTATGTCAGGGGGGTTACAGTTATCACAAGGCTAATGAGACGTTATTTTTTTAGACTTATGGAGTGTTGTACATATGCAAAAACTTTTGAAGGTGCGTGTCATCAACTTCTGGATTTTCTTTATTTGCATCTCTTGTCCATTTTTCTTGGGCATATAAATCTTAAGGTAGTCTACGTTCGCACCAATGAGCTTCCATAAATTAATAATACGATCCTTTATCGTAGTACTATGAACTTTTATTTTCACGAAATTACAATATTTATTATGAGTAAGTGTGGTTCTATCTTTAATGGTTTGCACAACTGATTTGTCTGTAGCGAGTTCTCTGACTGGTTTCACATGTACTTGGTACAGTCGCAGGAGCGAGGATGTCATATTATGCAGATTGATGGTTTGCTTCTGTATGAACTTGCAATGTTTTGTTTCTTAGATGCACGAACTTGTATCTCGGAACTTTGATGAATTATGTCATTTGATCAGCTTATGTGGAAACTACTAATTTTTATTGCCTCACACACACTTGCATTTCTTTTTTGCTTGGTGCTTATTGACAATGGTCCATTTGTAGGTACCAACTAGAAGACATTAAGATTCAAGATATACATATTTCGTGATTGGAAATATTGTACATCGAATTTAATTCAGTTTGGTAGTTATTGATCTTTGGTAGTTGCTAAACAAAGGACATGGGCATGTTGATTCATAAAGCACAATATTTCCAGTCATTTGTATGAGTTAGGAGTTAGGAATTATATACTCTTTATTATTATGTTTCTGATGAACATATTTTAGTCGAGACGTGCGTTGCATATGCATACTTACTAGTGATAGTGACAGTAAAAGCACCAAATTTACCCGGGCCCCAAGCGAGTACGTCCTCCCCAAGGCATGGAGATGGTCTAATTTTGACAATTTCTTGGACATCAGCTGGTAAAAAATACTGCTGCAGTAGATCATACTTCCAAGAGCCATTCTCATTCAAGAGAGATTTACTACTTCTATATAAAAAATATGATCATGTATCATAAAAATGTTAATCATATATTCCAAAGATGTTAAAAATATTCTTGATATATAGAAAAATGTATAATATGTATAAAAAAAGTAGTCATGAAACAAAACATCTTTGGAAAATGTTAATAGTCTCTTTCAAAAATATTAAACGTGTATGTTCTGATATATATGAAAAATGTAGAACATGTATTAAAAATATTAAACATGTATAAAATAGTTTCTGGTATATACACAAATGTTCAATGTGTATGAAAATAAGTAGTCATCAAACATTATTTTTTAATACATGTAAATCATGTATTTTTATATTGTGAAACTTGTATAAAATATATTCCTGATGTATTCCAAAAATGTATAATATGTATGAAAAAAACTTTCATTGAACTTAAAAATGTTCACCATATATTTAAAAAATGTTGACCATGTATACTAAAAGTGTTCAAAACATTTAAGAAAAAAATATATACATCATATGTCTAAAAAATATTCAAAGTGTATCAACAAAACGTTTCATGTGTACACTAAAAATGTTCAAAAAAGTAGACATATGTTGACAAGAAAAGTAACCGACAAAAGTCGACAAAGGAAGCAAAGAAAACTTAAGATAACCACAAAAAAAGAGTATAACAAAGAAAATAGGGGGGGAAGCATAATGAAGGAAAAAATGATAAATATTGGTGAAAGACAAAGAAAATCAAAGTAAAACTATGAAAATAGATGAAATAATGAAAACGATGCAAGAAAAGTAAAAAAAACTATCGAAAAGAAAAAAAGAATACAACTAGGAGAAAAAACAAAGGAAAACAAAAAACTGAATTAAACCAGAAAAAACAAAAGAAAACGTAAAACAAAAAAAAACTAGCACAACAGCGTAGAAACGACCGAAAAAGCCAGTGGGTCAGCCCAAACATGGTGGTTGCGGGCTAGACCTATGCTATCCTTGCAATAAGCGAGAAATATCCAAGGGTCACTTGGGGTAGGTTGAGAGCACGCCACTTGGCGCACTCTACACCGCCGCCATGTGCCACACTTTGAGCGCTTCCTCCGAATTTTATTATTTTTATTTTTTCGTATGTGTTTTTGGCTTTTTAGATGGTTTTCTTAGTTTTTCGGATTTTTGATTTTCCACCTCTCTTTCTTAGCTTTTAAAAAAAGAAAAAAATTGTGCGAGAAAACGTGTTTTGCTTTGTTTGTTCTTTTTATTCCGCGGGAGGTACGGTCATGCCTGTCCGAAATGAAAAAATATGTGTTTTCTTTTTTCTTTTCCTTCCGCGAGGGGCACGGGTTTACTTCTCGTGGAGGCACAAATTTGCTTCAGCGAGAGGCACAGTCGTGTCTCTTTCGGAAAGGAAAAAAAAAGTTCCCGGTTCGGTTTTTCCGTCTAGGTTTTTTTGTGGAAAAAATATCATCGAAACCTATCAACATGGGATGTATTTTAAAGATCTCGACGCGAGAAATTCAACAATAAAAATGTTTCAGATTTGGACGGACGGTTTAAGAGATAAAACATTTTAAATAAACGTATCTACAGAAAAGGAAAATCTCCCAGGTTACGATAGATGGCGCACATCGTGTTCAGCATCCACTTGGTCCCCAAGTGGGCTGCACTCGGGAAGCCCAATCGATAACTTTTTTTTACACTCAATTCCTCTTTGGTTCACTCGGTGATTTCTATTTTTTTAGGGGAAGGCCTTACAGCCAGCTTTATTAACTTCATACAATGCTTACATCATCCGCAAGTAAAACCGAAATGAAACTAGGGGGGCGTCCAACCACAAACCTGGTGGATCATCCCGTCCCTGTTGAGCTAGCCTATGAGCAACCATATTGGATTCTCTATCACAATGCTGAAAAAGACCTCCCCAAACTCTAAACACAGACAACGACATTCATCAAGTATGGGTCCTGCCACCATCGATTGTCCAGAATTATTTGCCATCGCCTCCACCACTATCATATTATCCGCCCGAACAACGAGGGTATGTGCCCCAATAGAGCAGGCAAGCTTTAGTCCCTCCAAGAGCGCAGCCGCCTCAGCCGATTCAACATCGGCCACATGATCTAGTTTTGTTGTGGATGCCGCAACGAAGAAACCTAAGTGGTCTCTTATCACAGCACCGCAAGAACCTGTATGATCCTCCAAAAAAGAAGCGTATGTATTTAGGACCTGTTAGTTTTCGGTGATTTCTATTTAGCATTATAGGTGGGCATTTCCTATTTGGCGCCACGGGCGCCAGTTAACGTGCATTTTCGTTAACTAGCGCCTGTGGCGTCCGTAAATGGGCCGGCCCATCTTGGCGCGGGTTGACCTTTTTTTTTTGAAAATTCTATGAACTTTTGTGAATATCTATGAACTTTTTCAAAATTTCAAAAGTTTTGTTTCAGATTTATGAACTTTTTTGAATATCGATGAACTTTCTGGAAATTTGATGAACATCTTTCTGAAAATGGATGCAATTTTTTATTTATGAACTTTTTTTTTCAGTTCAATGAACTTTTTCTAAAAATACATGAACTTTTGTCGAATTCCTATGAACTTTTTTCAAATTTAATGAACTTTTTAAGAAATTAATGAACTGTTGCTAAATTGGATGAACTTTTTTTCAATTTGAATGAACATTTTTTAAAATTGATGAACTTTTTTCAAAATGGATGAACCTTTTTTAAAGATTTGAACCTTTTTTTCAAATGGATGAACCTTTTTTCTTTAAATCTGTACACATTTTTTGATTTCATACTTTTATTTTCGTAACAAAAAAATAAAAATAAGAAACTGGGGCAGCACGCTAGTAGGCCAGCCCATGCTGGCAGCGCTGCAGGCGCTGGATCGTTAACGGGCGCCTGCAGCGCTGTATAGGAGCTCCCTTATAGGTGACTGTTCTTACTGTTTCTGCAAACGGGCGCCTACAGGCGCATACCATTGGGCCGGCCTTAAAGCTGTAGGTAACTATTCTTACTGTTTCTGCAAATAGATGCCTATGGGCGCACACCCCCTGTCAGCATTGGGCCGGCCTTTTTATGATGTATACTGTTTTGAAAATAAAAAGGTGCAGATGCGTGTGAGAGACTAGGTTTGAACTAGCGATCGCATCGCTGCGCGGATACTTCACTAACCACTGGGCCACCTACTCGTTGGTGCGTATCTACTCCTGTTCTTATATTTTTACGTATAGGAAATGCCCTCTATGTTTTGATGTTTTCCTGTTTTTTTCTATTTTCTTTAAATGCGTAAACTTGTTTCAAACTGATGGTTTTTTCAAATTGACGATTTTTTCCAAATTCAAATGAACAGTTTTTTAAATTGGACGAACTTTATCTAAATTCGATGTTTTTCTCAAAAAAAAAATTAATTTTGATGAAATTTTTTTGAAATTTGGATGAACTTTTTTACTTATTAATAAATGTTCTTGAAAATCCTTGAACTTTTTCTTCAAAAGTAACGAACTTTTTTAAAAATTGTGATTTTTTTAATCAAAATTGATGAAATCCTTTTGAGGGGTAGATGTATAAGTTTTTTTTGTGGGAACTCTTGATATTGACGTATAGGTTTTTTTAGGGGTAGACATATAAGTTTCCACGATCGAACGGCGTTATTTTTTGAATTCACTATCGTACAAGTTGTTTTTAGACAATCATGATCGAACGAGTGGTCGAAATCACTAATTGAGGAGTACTCCTTGCAAATATCACTTCCACCTCCTCGGGTTGTGCCAAGTGGCACGCTGCATGTGCGCCACTTGCCGCAACCTGAGAGATTTCTTTTTTTTCCGTAGATCTGTTTATTCAAAATGTTACCGTGCGTTCAAATCTCGAACCGTCTTTACTGTTAGATTCCTCGTATCGAGATCTTTAAAACTAGATTCCATGTTGATAGGTTTTAACGAATTTTTTTATCAAAAAATCAAGACAAAAAAACCGAATCAGGATCCTTTTTGAAAGAGGAATGGTCGTGCCTCTCGCAAAAGCACAACCCTGCCTCTTACGAAAGCAAAACCGTGCATCTCGCGGAAGAAAAAAAATTAGAAAACACATTCTTTTTCCATTTTCGAGAGGCACGACCGAGCCTCTAGCAAAAGCACAACCGTGCCTCTCGTAGAAGGAAAAAAAACAGAAAACGCGTTTTTTCCATTTCGGAGAGGCGCGGTCGTGCGCGAAATCACAACCGTGCCTCTCACGGAAGAAAACAAAAGAAATATTTTTTCATTTCCAAGAGGCACGGCCATGCCTCTTACGAAAGCACAATCATGCCTCTCACGGAAGCAAAACCGTGACCCTTGCAAAAGAAAAAAAAGAAAAAATGCATTTTTTTCCATTTTCGAGAGGTACGGCCGTGCCTCTCGCGAAAGCAAAACCATGCCTCTCACGGAAGCAAAAAAAACACATTTTTCGCGCAATTTTTTTTTTCCAAAAGCTAAGGAAGACCGGTGGAAAATCAAAAGGTTTTAAAAAACCAAAAACCGCTTAAAAACCCGAAAACCCGTGCGGTAAAATAAAAAAACAAAATACGGAGAGAGCGCCCAGAGCGCGACACGTGGCAGCGACTGAGAGCGCGCCAAGTGGCGTGCTCTTAGCCCACCCCACAAGTGATCGTTGCGAGGCTCCTGAAGGAGCGCTCGTCAACTAGTTGCTCCTACGAGTGGTTCGCTTAGATGCGATCGAGCGAAGGTTTTCTGGCCGGCGCACTAGACATGTCCTTGCGCCAGGGAGCTGTTCGGGCGCATAAGGCGCCGTACAGGAGCTCCCCATTCGCCCAGCCTCGGCTCGCTCGCTCCTGGGTTTTATTTGCTCGGCCGTGCTGAGCTACTGGTTCAAAAAATAACCAAGCCACCAGTTTTTTGTGATTTTGAAAATGTTTATAAAATATTAAAAGATCATGGCTTTAATATAAATGTTCATGGGCTTAGAAAATATTCATGAATTTTAAAAAAAATCATGAATTTGAAAAATATTCATCTTGTTGAAAAATAAGTTCACAAATTTGAAAAAAGTTTGTGGGATTATGAAAATAAAGGATTGAAAAAAGATCATCGACTTGAAAAAAAAATCATGAACCTGAAAAAACTTCATCAGTTTTGAAAAGAAAAGTTCATCAAGGAGCGGATCCAGGTATATGCCGAGGAACAAGGCTTGCTATTTGTGCCAAGAGCTGGCAAGTTCCGCGATGGCGTTCTGGTGTATCAGTTTGGGAGCGTGAGTGTGTCTACGTAGACTCGGTGTACTGTATGCACAAATTCAAGAGGGAAGTGCGAGACCATGGAACGCTGTGTCTCTTTCGCAATTGATGTAGAACCGGAAGACCATGCTAACAGTTGATGTAAACTCGAAGTTCAAGAAAAATAATTGTGTGAAATTGAAGTCGTACAATTGTGTATTTTTCTAGATTTTTTGAATAAAATAAACTTGCTAAAAAGTTTCAGGTGTCCATCTACCTTCAGGTCATGAATACGGATTCCGGTACTTTCTATATGTCTACGTGTGAACACATTTTAATGCAATAAATAAAAAATTGAATAGTTGATGCAGAACTGTTTTGATCTACAGTAGCCATCTATTGAGCTCAATTATTCCCTTGAGGTTTGTTTCATTTCGGTAAGTTTATCTTGAACAAAGCTTTTATTGTTTTTGAACAATCATCAAGGAGGAAGAGGTTCCTCGCCTGAATATATTCAAATTTCTTCTATGGGGTCCCTTAGTCCCTTGCTGATTGTTTAAAGTGAAAAACTCCGTAGAAGATAAACTTGGAATACTACCGTGTTCATCTTGTGCTGCATCAAAGTGCACATATCTGACAAGCACCTACAGGGGTGATGTTGTAAGTGTCTTTCTGAGGATGTTGCAAGTGGGGAAGGAAAAAATCAAAAAGGACAAGGTACGATGAAAGCGGGTATAAGAGCATCGGACGTTTGCATGTCACTGTGTGCCTGCCGAAATTTAAATTTAAACATTGCGAAAAAATCTGAAAAAAATCATGCATGTTTACAGCACATATTAAGATAACTCCTAAAAAATTCAGATCAAAATTCAAAACATACATCAAAAGACAAAAAAGAGAAATCTGTTCGCGAATGGTTCTCTGTAGACTATTCACATATGAGTTTATCATTTTTGTCTCTCGATATATGTTTCGAATTTTGATCTGAATTTTTTAGGGGTTATCTTAATATGGCTGTGAACATGCATGATTTTTTCAGATTTTTTCGCAATGTTTAAATTTGAATTCCGGCCGCAAGGCACACGGTGACATGCAAAACGTGCATGTCACCTGATCTCTGTCCAAGAGCATCTACAGCCGGACTCAGCAAATCCGGCCCCTATATGTTCGCGGACGCGCCCGGACACGCCCGCGCCCGCGGACACTGACCTGGCTCTCCCTATATCCGCCCCTCCACACTCACGTATCTCATATTCCGTCTCCTATATTCATACTAAACCATACAACGTTGATAAAAACTACATAGATCATGAGCGAACATACAAATATACAATCGCTTCATCAAAAGATCACAGCCGGATCATCGAAAGATAGCCAAAGTTCACATAATACACACAATACGGCGGACAAATTCAAATTACAACTAAAAACTTGAAATAAAACGGATCTTCACCACTTCCTTGCCGGCCCTTTGCCCTTCCGGTCGCCGGCACAGCTGTAGGAGTCCGCGGCAGGAGGTGGGTCCACGTCGGAGCCGTCAGACCCATCGGAGGAGGAGGAATCGAAGATGACGATGTAGCCTTGCAAGCGCTGGATGACGCAGTCTTGCTTGCGCTTGAGTTTGGCCACACTCGCCGCCTCCCTCGCTGCCTCCGCCACCTCCCGTTCGGATTGCTCAATGCTGAGCCGGAGCTGCTTGGCGTTCAGGATTCAGAGTTGTCGGGCCTTCGTCTCCGCCTTAGTCAGTGACCGGCGTCACATCCACTTGAAGAGAAGCTCCTCCCGTCAGGCACCCGGCGGTGGCGAGCGGACTGCGCAGACCTGTCGGACCCGCCCGCCATCTCCCTTGCCCTCTGCCTCTCGCGGCGGGCAGCTCGTGCCTCAGACTCCGGAGTCCACATCCGTGGCATCGGCTGAGCGGGCACTAGAACCCAGCGCTGCCCGCGTGGAGCAGCTGTCAAAGGTGGAGGCGGCTGTCGGGCGGGAGGAGCAGATTGGGCAGGCCTCGCAGATCCGCGCGTGGGACGGGAAGTGCCAGCACCGTCATCGGCACTGCCGTGACGGGCGACAGGGGCGTCGCACCAGGCCCGGAGCTGCCGACCGTATCGACCCGCGAGCGCGATACAGAGCGCCAGCTCCTCCTCGTCTCCGGAGCTGCCGTGGGAGTGGCTGCTGGTGCTGGACATGCTCGTCGGTGCTAGGGATTTGACGGATTGGGGAAATGGGAGCGTCGGGGAGGGGAGGGGAGTGGAGCAGAGTGGGCTAGTGTTTCTGCCGGACAAGGGGTTTTGTGGGGTCGGGGTGGGCCAGCGGTGGGCCGGGCAGACGTGGTGGACGCGCCTGGGTGTGCCCGGACCGCCTCATATCCACCCTACATTTGGGACGGATATGAGGGGTGCCGGTCAACCCGGGGGCTTTGAAGCCCGTTTGAGAGCTCCGATTGGGTCGATATTTTGTGACCGGTCAGTGATAGGATGGTCTGCCAGGACATATGAGACGGATATAGGGCGTCCGGTTGTAGATCCTCTAACTGATACTGCTTGTTTATTGTAAATTTTAGTTTCATTTTGGTTTGAAACGTAAACTTATTGCATTTTTGTTGCTGATTGTTTATTGTAAATTTTAGTTTCATTTTGGTTTGAAACGTTGAAAGATCGTGGATGTCGCCTAGAGGGGGGGTGAATAGGCGCTTTAAAATAATTACGGTTTAGGCTTGAACAAATGCGGAATAAACCTAGCGGTTAATTTGACAAGCACAAACCTACAACAACTAGGCTCACCTATGTGCACCAACAACTTATGCTAAGCAAGATAAACAACTAAGTGATAGCAAGATATATGACAAGAAACAATATGGCTATCACAAAGTAAAGTGCATAAGTAAAGGGTTCGGGTAAGAGATAACCGAGGCACGCGGAGACGACGATGTATCCCGAAGTTCACACCCTTGTGGATGCTAATCTCTGTTTGGAGCGGTGTGGAGGCACGATGCTCCCCAAGAAGCCACTAGGGCCACCGTAATCTCCTCATGCCCTCGCACAATGCAAGATGCCGTGATTCCACTAAGGGACCCTTGAGGGTGGTCACCGAACCCGTACAAATGGCAACCCTTGGGGGCGGTCACCGAACCCGTACACTTTGGCAACCCTTGGGGGCGGTCACCGGTACCTGTCAAATTGCTCGGGGCGATCTCCACAACCTAATTGGAGACCCCGACGCTTGCTCGGAGCTTTACACCACAATGATTGAGCTCCGAACACCACCAACCGTCTAGGGCGCCCTGTTGGGGATCGTAGCAGAATTTTAAAATTTTCTACGCATCACCAAGATCCATCTATGGAGTATACTAGCAACGAGGGGAAAGGAGTGCATCTACATACCCTTGTAGATCGCGAGCGGAAGCGTTCAAGTGAACGGGGTTGATGGAGTCGTACTCGCCGTGATCCAAATCACCGATGACCGAGTGCCGAACGGACGGCACCTCCGCGTTCAACACACGTACGGAGCAGCGACGTCTCCTCCTTCTTGATCCAGCAAGGAGGAAGGAGAGGTTGATGGAGATCTAGCAGCACGACGGCGTGGTAGTGGAAGTAGCGGGGATCCCGGCAGGGCTTCGCCAAGCGCAAGCAGGAGGGAGAGGTGTTGCCGGGGGAGAGGGAGGCGCCAGGGGCTGTGGTCCAGCAGCCCTCCCTCCCCCCCTATATATAGGCCCCCTGGAGGGGGGGCGCCGGCCCTGGAACCCATCTACAAGGGGGGGCGGCGGCCAGGGGGAAACTTCCCCCCCAAATCAAGTGGGGCGCCCCCACCCCCAGGGTTTCCAACCCTAGGCACAGGGGGAGGCCCATGGGGGCGCCCCAGCCCACTAAGGGCTGGTTCCCTTCCCACTTCAGCCCATGGGGCCCTCCGGGATAGGTGGCCCCACCCGGTGGACCCCCGGGACCCTTCCGGTGGTCCCGGTACAATACCGATAACCCCCAAAACTTTCCCAGTGGCCGAAACTGGACTTCCTATATATAATTCTTCACCTCCGGACCATTCCGGAACTCCTCGTGACATCCGGGATCTCATTTGGGACTCCGAACAACTTTCGGGTTTCCGCATACTAATATCTCTACAACCCTAGCGTCACTGAACCTTAAGTGTGTAGACCCTGTGGGTTCGGGAGACATGCAGACATGACCGAGACGCCTCTCCGGTCAATAACCAACAGCGGGATCTGGATACCCATGTTGGCTCCCACATATTCCACGATGATCTCATTGTTGGAAATATGCCCTAGAGGCAATAATAAATTGGTTATTATTATATTTCCTTATTCATGATAATCGTTTATTATCCATGCTAGAATTGTATTGATAGGAAACTCAGATACATGTGTGGATACATAGACAACACCATGTCCCTAGTAAGCCTCTAGTTGACTAGCTCGTTGATCAATAGATGGTTACGGTTTCCTGACCATGGACATTGGATGTCGTTGATAACGGGATCACATCATTAGGAAAATGATGTGATGGACAAGACCCAATCCTAAGCATAGCATAAAAGGTCGTATAGTTTCGTTTGCTAGAGCTTTTCCAATGTCAAGTATCTTTTCCTTAGACCATGAGATCGTGCAATTCCCGGATACCGTAGGAGTGCTTTGGGTGTGCCAAACGTCACAACGTAACTGGGTGACTATAAAGGTGCACTACGGGTATCTCCGAAAGTGTTTGTTGGGTTGGCATGGATCAAGACTGGGATTTGTCACTCCGTGTGACAGAGAGGTATCTCTGGGCCCACTCGGTAATGCATCATCATAATGAGCTCAATGTGACTAAGGCGTTAGTCACGGGATCATGCATTGCGGTACGAGTAAAGAGACTTGCCGGTAACGAGATTGAACAAGGTATTGGGATACCGACGATCGAATCTCGGGCAAGTAACATACCGATTGACAAAGGGAATTGTATACGGGATTGACTGAATCCTCGACATCGTGGTTCATCCGATGAGATCATCGTGGAACATGTGGGAGCCAACATGGGTATCCAGATCCCGCTGTTGGTTATTGACCGGAGAGGCGTCTCGGTCATGTCTGCATGTCTCCCGAACCCGTAGGGTCTACACACTTAAGGTTCGGTGACGCTAGGGTTGTAGAGATATATGTATGCGGAAAACCAAAAGTTGTTCGGAGTCCCGGATGAGATCCCGGACGTCACGAGAGGTTCCGGAATGGTCCGGAGGTGAAGAATTATATATAGGAAGTCAAGTTTCGGCCACCGGGAAAGTTTCGGGGGTTACCGGTATTGTACCGGGACCACCGGAAGGGTCCCGAGGGTCCACCGGGTGGGGCCACCTATCCCGGAGGGCCCCGTGGGCTGAAAGTGGAAGGGAACCAGCCCCTAGTGGGCTGGGCGCCCCCCCCATGGGCCTCCCCCCATGCGCCTAGGGTTAGGAACCCTAGGGTGGGGGGACTTCCCCCTTGCCTTGGGGGGCAAGGCACTCCTTTCCACCCCTTGGCCGCCGCCCCCAACCCTAGATGGGTTTTGGCCGCCCCCCCTCCCAAGGGGGCCTATATAAAGGGGGGGAGGGAGGGCAGCAACCTACAGCCTTGGGCGCCTCCCTCCTCCCCTGCAACACCTCTCTCTCTCTCGCAGAAGCTCGGCGAAGCCCTGCTGGAGACCCGCTACATCGACCACCACGCCGTCGTGCTGCTGGATCTCCATCAACCTCTCCCCCCCTTGCTGGATCAAGAAGGAGGAGACGTCGCTGCACCGTACGTGTGTTGAACGCGGAGGTGCCGTCCGTTCGGCACTCGGTCATCGGTGATTTGGATCACGGCGAGTACGACTCCGTCATCCACGTTCATTGGAACGCTTCCGCTCGCGATCTACAAGGGTATGTAGATGCACTCCTTTCCCCTCGTTGCTAGTAGACTCCATAGATGCATCTTGGTGAGCGTAGGAAAATTTTAAAATTATGCTACGATTCCCAACAGTGGCATCATGAGCCAGGCCTATGCGTAGTTACTATGCACGAGTAGAACACAAAGAAGTTGTGGGCGTTGAGTTTGCCAATTCTTCTTGCCGCTACTAGTCTTTTCTTGTTTCGGCGGCATTGTAGGATGAAGCGGCCCGGACCGACCTTACACGTACACTTACGTGAGACAGGTTCCACCGACTGACATGCACTAGATGCATAAGGTGGCTAGCGGGTGTCTGTCTCTCCTACTTTAGTCGGAACGGATTCGATGAAAAGGGTCCTTATGAAGGGTAAATAGAAATTGGCAAATCACGTTGTGGTCATACGTAGGTAAGAAAACGTTCTTGCTAGAAACCTACAAACCACGTAAAAACTTGCAACAACAATTAGAGGACGTCTAACTTGTTTTTGCAGCAAGTGCTATGTGATGTGATATGGCCAGAAGATGTGATGAATGATATATGTGATGTATGAGATTGATCATATTCTTGTAATAGGAATCACGACTTGCATGTCGATGAGTATGACAACCGGCAGGAGCCATAGGAGTTGTCTTTATTATTTTGCATGACCTGCGTGTCATTTAATAACGCCATGTAAATTACTTTACTTTGTTGCTAAACGCGTTAGCCATAGAAGTAGAAGTAATCGTTGGCGTGACGACTTCATGAAGACACAATGATGGAGATCATGAGGATGGAGATCATGGTGTCATGCCGGTGACGAAGATGATCATGGTGCCCCGAAGGTGGAGATCAAAGGAGCATGATGATATTGGCCATATCATGTCACTATTTGATTGCATGTGATGTTTATCATGTTTTTGCATCTTATTTGCTTAGAATGACGGTAGTAAGTAAGATGATCCCTTATAATAATTTCAAGAAAGTGTTCACCCTAACTGTGCACCGTTGCGAAGGTTCGTTGTTTTGAAGCACCACGTGATGATCGGGTGTGATAGATTCTAACGTTCGAATACAACGGGTGTTGACGAGCCTAGCATGTACAGACATGGCCTCGGAACACATGTGAAACACTTAGGTTGACTTGACGAGCCTAGCATGTACAGACATGGCCTCGGAACACGGAGGACCGAAAGGTCGAGCATGAGTCGTACAGAAGATACGATCAACATGGAGATGTTCACCAATCTTGACTAGTCCGTCTCACGTGATGATCGGACACGGCCTAGTTAAACTCGGTTCATGTTTCACTTAGATGACTAGAGGGATGTCTATCTGAGTGGGAGTTCATAATCAGATGAACTTCATTATCATGAACATAGTCAAAAAGGTATTTGCAAATTATGTCATAGCTTGCGCTTTAGTTCTACTGGTTAAGATATGTTCCTAGAGAAAATTTAGTTGAAAGTTGGTAGTAGCAATTATGCGGACTGGGTCCGTAAACTGAGGATTGTCCTCATTGCTGCACAGAAAGCTTATGTCCTTAATGCACCGCTTGGTGTGCTGAACCTCAGCGTCGTCTGTAGATGTTGCGAAACATCTGACATACACGTTTTGATGACTACGTGATAGTTCAGTGCGTAATGCTAACGGTTTAGAATTGTGGCACCAAAGATGGTTTTTTGAAACGTCGCAGAACATATGAGATGTTCCGAAGACTGAAATTGGGATTTCGGACTAGTGCCCACGTCAAGAGGTATGAGACCTCTGACAAGTTTCTTAAGCCTGCATACTAAGGGAGAAAAGCTCAATCGTTGAGCATGTGCTCAGATTGTCTGAGTGCCACAATCGCTTGAATCCAGTGGGAATTAATCTCCCAGATGAGATAGTGATGGTTCTCCATAGTCACTGCCACCAAGCTAGTAGAGCTTCGTGATGAACTATAACATATTAGGGATAGATGATGATCCTTGAGCTATTCGCGATGTTTGACACCGCGAGAGTAGAAATCAAGAAGGAGCATCAATTGTTGATGGTTAGTAAAAACCACTAGTTTAAGAAGGGCAAGGGCAAAAGGGATACTTCATGAAACAGCAAGTCGTTTGCTGCTCTAGTGAAGAATCCCAAGGTTGAACCCAAACCCGAGACTAAGTGCTTCTGTAATGAGGGGAACGGTCACTGAAGCAGTACTTCCCTAGATACTTGGTAGATGAGAAGGCAGGCAAGGTCGACAGAAGTATATTGGATATACGTTATATGAATGTGTACTTTACTAGTACTCCTAGCAGCACCAGGGTATTAGATACCGGTTCGGTTGCTAAGTGTTAGTAACACGAAATAAAAGCTGCAGAATAAACGGAGACTAGCTAATGGTGAGATGACGATTTGTGTTGGAAGTGTTTCCAAGGTTGATGTGATCAAGCATCGCATGCTCCCGCTACCATCGAGATTTGGTGTTTGCGTTAAGCATGATTGGATTATGTTTATCGCAATACGGTTATTCATTTAAGGAGAATAATGGTTACTCTGTTTATTTGAATAATACCTTCAATGGTCTTGCACCTGAAATGAATCTCGATCGCCATGATACACATGTTCGTGCCAAAAGATATAAGATAGTAATGATAGTACCACATACTTGTGGCACTGCCACTTGAGTCATATTGGTATAAAACGCATGAAGAAGCTCCATATAGATGGATCTTTGGACTCACTCGTTTTGAAAAGATTGAGACATGCGAACCACGTCTATTGGTATATATGCATGAAGAAACTCCATGCAGATGGATCGTTTGGACTCACTTGATTATGAATCACTTGAGACATGCAAATCATACCACATGGGCAAGATGACTGAAAGTCCTCGTTTTCAGCAAGATGGAACAAGAGAGCAACTTATTGGAAGTAATACATTTTGATGTACGCAGTCCAATGAGTGCTGAGGCATGCAGTGGATATCGTTATGTTCTTACTTCACAGATGATTTGAGTAGATGTTGAGTGTATTTACTTGATGAAACACTAGTCTGAATTATTGAAAGGTTCAAGTAATTTCAGAGTGAAGTTGAAGATCGTCGTGACAAGAGGATAAAATGTCTGTGATATGATCATAGAGATGAGTATCTGAGATACGAGTTTGGCACACAATTGAGACATTGTGGAAAGTGTTTCACAATTAATACCGCCTGGAACACCATAGTGTGATGGTGTGTCCGAACATCATAACTGCACCCTATTGGATATGGTGCATACCATGATGTTTCTTATCGAATTACCACTATCGTTTATGGGTTAGGCATTAGAGACAACCGCATTCACTTTAAAAGGGGCACCACACAATTCCGTTGAGACGACACCGTTTAGAGAAACCTAAGTTGTCGTTTCTTAAAAGTTTGGGGCTGCGATGCTTATGTGAAAAAGTTTTAGGCTGATAAGCTCGAACCCAAAGCGGATAAATGCATCTTCATAGAATACCCAAAAACAGTTGGGTATACCTCCTATTTCAGATCTGGAAGCAAAAGTAATTGCTTCTAGAAACGAGTCCTTTCTCGAGGAAAAGTTTCTCTCGAAAGAATTGAGTGGGAGGATGGTGGAGACTTGATAAGGTTATTGAACCGTCGCTTCAACTAGTGTGTAGCAGGGAACAGGAAGTTGTTCCTGTGGCACCTACACCAATTGAAGTGGAAGCTTATGATAGTGATCATGAAACTTCGGATCAAGTCACTACCAAACCTCGTAGGACGACGAGGATGCGCACTACTTCAGAGTAATGCGGGATCCTATCTTGGAAGTCATGTTGCTAGACAACAATGAACCTACGAGCTATGGAGAAGCGATGGTGGGCCCATATTCCGACGAATGGCTCGAGGCCATGAAATCCGAGATAGAATCCATGTATCAGAACAAAGCATGGACTTTGGTGAACTTGCCCGATGATCGGCAAGCCATTGAGATAAATGGATCTTTAAGAAGAAGACGGACATGGACGGTAATGTTACCGTCTATGAAGCTCGACTTGTGGCAAAGAGTATTTTCACAAGTTCAAGGAGTTGACTACGATGAGTTTTTCTCATCCGTAGCGATGCTTAGGTCCGTCGGAATCATGTTAGCATTAGCTGCATTTATGAAATCTGGCGGATGGATGTCAAAACAAGTTTCCTTACTAGTTTTCGTAAGGAAAGGTTGTATGTGATACAATCAGAAAGGTTTTGTCGATCCTAAGGATGCTAAAAGGTATGCTAGCTCCAGCGATCCTTCCATGGATTAGAGCAAGCATCTCGGAGTCAGAATATACGCTTTGATGGAGTGATCAGAGTTTTTGGGTTTCTACAAAGTTTGTTAGAAACTTGTATTTACAATAAAGTGAGTGGGAGCGCTACAACATTTCTGATAAGTATATGTGATGACATATTGTTGATCCGAAATAATGTAAAATTTCTGGAAAGCATAAAGGGTTGTTTGAAAGGAGTTTTTCAAAGGAAGACCTGGATAAAGCTGCTTACATATTGGGCATCAAGATCCATAGAGATAGATCAAGACGCCTGATGTTACTTTCAAAAGACAGCACACCTTGACATGATTTTGAAAGAGTTCAAAATAGATCAGCAAAGAAGGAGTTCTTGGCTGTGTTACAAGGTGTGAGTATTGAGTAAGACTCAAGACCTGACCACAGCAGAAGATAGAGAAAGGACGAAGGTCGACCCCTATGCTTTAGACGTAGGCTCTATAGTATGCTATGCTGTGTACCGCACATGTAGTGTCCCTTGCCATGAGTTGGTCAAGAGGGTACAATGGTGATCCGGGAAAGGATCTCATGACAGCGGTCGAACTTATCCTTAGTACCTAGTGGATTAAGGAATTTTCTCGATTATGGAGGTGGAAAGGAGTTCGTTGTAAAGGGTTGCGTCGATGCGAACTTTGACACTAATCCGGATGACTCTGAGTAGTAAACCGGATTCGTATAGTAGAGCAATTATTTGAAATGGCTCCAAATAGCGCGTGGTAGCATCCACAAGATGACATAGATATTCGTAAAGCACACGGTTCTGAAAGGTTCAGACCCGTTGACTAATAACCTCTCTCACAAGCATAACATGATCAAACCAGAACACATTGAGTGTTAATCACATAGTGATGTGAACTAGATTGTTGACTCTAGTAAACTCTTTAGATGTCGGTCACATGGTGATGTGACCAGTGAGTGTTAATCACATGGTGATGTGAACTAGATTATTGACTCTAGTGCAAGTGGGAGACTGTTGGAAATATGCCCTAGAGGCAATAATAAATTGGTTATTATTATATTTCCTTATTCATGATAATCGTTTATTATCCATGCTAGAATTGTATTGATAGGAAACTCAGATACATGTGTGGATACATAGACAACACCATGTCCCTAGTAAGCCTCTAGTTGACTAGCTCGTTGATCAATATATGGTTACGGTTTCCTGACCATGGACATTGGATGTCGTTGATAACGGGATCACATCATTAGGAGAATGATGTGATGGACAAGACCCAATCCTAAGCATAGCATAAAAGGTCGTATAGTTTCGTTTGCTAGAGCTTTTCCAATGTCAAGTATCTTTTCCTTAGACCATGAGATCGTGCAACTCCCGGATACCGTAGGAGTGCTTTGGGTGTGCCAAACGTCACAACGTAACTGGGTGACTATAAAGGTGCACTACGGGTATCTCCGAAAGTGTCTGTTGGGTTGGCATGGATCAAGACTGGGATTTGTCACTCCGTGTGACGGAGAGGTATCTCTGGGCCCACTCGGTAATGCATCATCATAATGAGCTCAATGTGACTAAGGCGTTAGTCACGGGATCATGCATTGCGGTACGAGTAAAGAGACTTGCCGGTAACGAGATTGAACAAGGTATTGGGATACCGACGATCGAATCTCGGGCAAGTAACATACCGATTGACAAAGGGAATTGTATACGGGATTGACTGAATCCTCGACATCGTGGTTCATCCGATGAGATCATCGTGGAACATGTGGAAGCCAACATGGGTATCCAGATCCCGCTGTTGGTTATTGACCGGAGAGGCGTCTCGGTCATGTCTGCATGTCTCCCGAACCCGTAGGGTCTACACACTTAAGGTTCGGTGACGCTAGGGTTGTAGAGATATATGTATGCGGAAACCCGAAAGTTTTTCGGAGTCCCGGATGAGATCCCGGACGTCACGAGACGTTCCGGAATGGTCCGGAGGTGAAGAATTATATATAGGAAGTCAAGTTTCGGCCACCGGGAAAGTTTCGGGGGTTACCGGTATTGTACCGGGACCACCGGAAGGGTCCCGGGGGTCCACCGGGTGGGGCCACCTATCCCGGAGGGCCCCGTGGGCTTAAAGTGGAAGGGAACCAGCCCCTAGTGGGCTGGGCGCCCCCCCATGGGCCTCCCCCCATGCGCCTAGGGTTAGGAACCCTAGGGTGGGAGGACTTCCCCCTTGCCTTGGGGGGCAAGGCACTCCTTTCCACCCCTTGGCCGCCGCCCCCCAACCCTAGATGGGTTTTGGCCGGCCCCCCTCCCAAGGGGGCCTATATAAAGGGGGAGGGAGGGCAGCAACCTACAGCCTTGGGCGCCTCCCTCCTCCCCTGCAACACCTCTCTCTCTCTCTCGCAGAAGCTCGGCGAAGCCCTGCTGGAGACCCGCTACATCCACCACCACGCCGTCGTGCTGCTGGATCTCCATCAACCTCTTCCCCCCCCCCTTGCTGGATCAAGAAGGAGGAGACGTCGCTGCACCGTACGTGTGTTGAACGCGGAGGTGCCGTCCGTTCGGCACTCGGCCATCGGTGATTTGGATCACGGCGAGTACGACTCCGTCATCCACGTTCATTGGAACGCTTCCGCTCGCGATCTACAAGGGTATGTAGATGCACTCCTTTCCCCTCATTGCTAGTAGACTCCATAGATGCATCTTGGTGAGCGTAGGAAAATTTTAAAATTATGCTACGATTCCCAACACTCATCGGATGAACCACGATGTCGAGGATTCAATCAATCCTGTATACAATTCCCTTTGTCAATCGGTATGTTACTTGCCCGAGATTCGATCGTCGGTATCCCAATACCTTGTTCAATCTCGTTACCGGCAAGTCTCTTTACTCGTACCGTAATGCATGATCCCGTGGCTAACTCCTTAGTCACATTGAGCTCATTATGATGATGCATTACCGAGTGGGCCCAGAGATACCTCTCCGTCACACGGAGTGACAAATCCCAGTCTCGATCCATGTCAACCCAACAGACACTTTCAGAGATACCTGTAGTGTACCTTTATAGTCACCCAGTTACGTTGTGACGTTTGGTACACCCAAAGCACTCCTACGGCATCCGGGAGTTACACGATCTCATGGTCTAAGGAAAAGATACTTGACATTGGAAAAGCTCTAGCAAACGAACTACACGATCTTTGAGCTATGCTTAGGATTGGGTCTTGTCCATCACATCATTCTCCTAATGATGTGATCCCGTTATCAATGACATCCAATGTCCATAGTCAGGAAACCATGACTATCTGTTGATCAACGAGCTAGTCAACTAGAGGCTTACTAGGGACACGTTGTGGTCTATATATTCACACATGTATTACGATTTCCGGATAACACAATTATAGCATGAACAATAGACAATTATCATGAACAAATAAATATAATAATAACCATTTATTATTGCCTCTAGGGCATATTTCCAACAGTCTCCCACTTGCACTAGAGTAAATAATCTAGTTACATTGTGATGAATCGAACACCCATAGCATTCTGGTGTTGATCATGTTTTGCTCTAGGGAGAGGTTTAGTCAACGGATCTGCTACATTCAAGTCCGTATGTACTTTACAAATATCTATGTCTCCATTTTGAACACTTTCACGAATGGACTTGAAGCGACGCTTGATATGCCTGGTCTTCCTGTGAAACCTGGGCTCCTTGGCAAGGGCAATAGCTCCAGTGTTGTCACAGAAGAGAGTCATCGGGCCCGACGCATTGGGACTCACCCCTAGGTCGGTAATGAACTCCTTCATCCAGATTGCTTCTTGTGCTGCCTCTGAGGCCGCCATGTACTCCGCTTCACATGTAGATCCCGCCACGACGCTTTGCTTGCAACTGCACCAGCTTACTGCTCCTCCATTCAAAATATACACGTATCCGGTTTGTGACTTCGAGTCATCCAGATCTGTGTCGAAGCTAGCGTCGACGTAACCCTTTACGACGAGCTCTTCGTCACCTCCATAAACGAGAAACATATCCTTAGTCCTCTTCAGGTACTTCAGGATATTCTTGACCGCTGTCCAGTGTTCCATGCCGGGATTACTTTGGTACCTTCCTACCAAACTTACGGCAAGGTTTACATCAGGTCTGGTACACAGCATGGCATACATAATAGACCCTATGGCCGAGGCATAGGGGATGACACTCATCTTTTCTCTATCTTCTGCCGTGGTCGGGCATTGAGCCGTGCTCAATTGCACACCTTGCAATACAGGCAAGAACCCCTTCTTGGACTGATCCATATTGAACTTCTTCAATATCTTGTCAAGGTACGTACTCTGTGAAAGACCAATGAGGCGTCTTGATCTATCTCTATAGATCTTGATGCCTAATATATAAGCAGCTTCTCCAAGGTCCTTCATTGAAAAACACTTATTCAAATAGGCCTTTATACTTTCCAAGAATTCTATATCATTTCCCATTAATAGTATGTCATCCACATATAATAAGAGAAATGCTACAGAGCTCCCACTCACTTTCTTGTAAACACAGGCTTCTCCATAAGTCTGTGTAAACCCAAACGCTTTGATCATCTCATCAAAACGAATGTTCCAACTCTGAGATGCTTGCACCAGCCCATAGATGGAGCGCTGGAGCTTGCATACTTTGTTAGCATTCTTAGGATCGACAAAACCTTCCGGCTGCATCATATACAATTCTTCCTTAAGAAAGCCGTTAAGGAATGTCGTTTTGACGTCCATTTGCCATATCTCATAATCATAGAATGCGGCAATTGCTAACATGATTCGGACAGACTTCAGCTTCGCTACGGGTGAGAAAGTCTCATCGTAGTCAACCCCTTGAACTTGTCGATAACCCTTAGCGACAAGTCGAGCCTTATAGATGGTCACATTACCATCCGCGTCTGTCTTCTTCTTAAAGATCCATTTATTTTCTATGGCTTGCCGATCATCGGGCAAGTCAGTCAAAGTCCATACTTCGTTTTCATACATGGATCCTATCTCGGATTTCATGGCTTCTAGCCATTTGTCGGAATCCGGGCCCGCCACCGCTTCTTCATAGTTTGAAGGTTCACCGTTGTCTAACAACATGATTTCCAAGACAGGGTTGCCATACCACTCTGGTGCGGAACGTGTCCTTGTGGACCTACGAAGTTCAGTAGTAACTTGATCCGTAGCTTCATGATCATCATCATTAACTTCCTCCCCAGTTGGTGTAGGCACCACAGGAACATCTTCCCGCGATGCGCTACTTTCCGGTTCGGAAGGGGTGACTATCACCTCATCAAGTTCCACTTTCCTCCCACTCAATTCTTTCGAGAGAAACTCTTTCTCCAGAAAGGACCCGTTCTTGGCAACAAAGATCTTGCCTTCGGATCTGAGGTAGAAGGTATACCCAATAGTTTCCTTGGGGTATCCTATGAAGACGCATTTTTCCGACTTGGATTCGAGCTTTTCAGGTTGAAGTTTCTTGACATAAGCATCGCATCCCCAAACTTTTAGAAACGACAGCTTAGGTTTCTTCCCAAACCATAATTCATACGGTGTCGTCTCAAGGATTTCGACGGAGCCCTATTTAAAGTGAATGCGGCAGTCTCTAAAGCATAGCCCCAAAATGAGAGCAGTAGATCGGTAAGAGACATCATAGATCGCACCATATCCAATAGAGTGCGATTACGACGTTCGGACACACCATTTCGCTGAGGTGTTCCAGGCGGCGTGAGTTGTGAAACGATTCCACATTTCTTTAAGTGCGTACCAAATTCGTGACTTAAATATTCTCCACCACGATTTGATCGTAAGAACTTTATTTTCCTGTCACGTTGATTCTCAACCTCACTCTGAAATTCCTTGAACTTTTCAAAGGTTTCAGACTTGTGTTTCATTAGGTAGACATTCCCATATCTACTTAAGTCATCAGTGAGAGTGAGAACATAACGATATCCTCCGCGAGCCTCAACACTCATTGGACCGCACACATCGGTATGTATGATTTCCAATAAATTGGTTGCTCGCTCCATTGTTCCGGAGAACGGAGTCTTGGTCATCTTACCCATGAGGCATGGTTCGCACGTGTCAAATGATTCGTAATCAAGAGACTCCAAAAGTCCATCTGCATGGAGCTTCTTCATGCGCTTGACACCAATGTGACCAAGGCGGCAGTGCCATAAGTATGTGGGACTATCGTTATCAGCTTTACATCTTTTGGTATTCACACTATGAATATGTGTAACATCACGTCCGAGATTCATCAAGAATAAACCATTGACCAGCGGGGCATGACCATAAAACATATCTCTCATATAAATAGAACAACCATTATTCTCGGATTTAAATGAGTACCCATCTCGAATTAAACGAGATCCAGATACAATGTTCATGCTCAAAGCTGGCACTAAATAACAATTATTGAGGTTTAAAACTAATCCCGTAGGTAAATGTAGAGGCAGCGTGCCGACGGCGATCACATCGACATTGGAACCATTCCCGACGCGCATCGTCACCTCGTCCTTTGCCAGTCTCCGCTTATTCCGCAGTTCCTGTTTTGAGTTACAAATATGAGCAACCGCACCGGTATCAAATACCCAGGAGCTACTACGAGTACTGGTAAGGTACACATCAATTACATGTATATCACATACACCTTTGGTGTTGCCGGCCTTCTTGTCCGCTAAGTATTTGGGGCAGTTCTGCTTCCAGTGACCACTTCCCTTGCAATAAAAGCACTCAGTCTCAGGCTTGGGTCCATTCTTCGACTTCTTCCCGGCAACTGGCTTACCGGGCGCGGCAACTCCCTTGCCGTCCTTCTTGAAGTTCTTCTTACCCTTGCCTTTCTTGAACTTAGTGGTTTTATTCACCATCAACACTTGATGTTCTTTTCTGATCTCCACCTCCGCTGATTTCAGCATTGAATATACCTCAGGAATGGTCTTTTCCATCCCCTGCATATTGAAGTTCATCACAAAGTTCTTGTAGCTCAGTGGAAGCGACTGAAGGATTCTGTCAATGACCGCGTCATCCGGGAGATTAACTCCCAGCTGAGACAAGCGGTTGTGTAACCCAGACATTCTGAGTATGTGCTCACTAACAGAACTATTTTCCTCCATTTTACAGCTGAAGAACTTGTCGGAGACTTCATATCTCTCGACCCGGGCATGAGCTTGGAAACCATTTCAGCTCTTCGAACATCTCATATGCTCCATGTTTCTCAAAACGCTTTTGGAGACCCGGTTCTAAGCTGTAAAGCATGCTGCACTGAACGAGGGAGTAATCATCAGCACGCGATTGCCAAGCGTTCATAACGTCTTGGTTCTCTGGGATTTGTGCTTCACCTAGCGGTGCTTCTAGGACATAATCTTTCTTGGCAGCTATGAGGATGATCCTCAGGTTCCGGACCCAGTCCGTATAGTTACTGCCATCATCTTTCAGCTTGGTTTTCTCTAGGAACGCGTTGAAGTTGAGGACAACGTGGGCCATTTGATCTACAAGACATATTGTAAAGATTTTAGACTAAGTTCATGATAATTAAGTTCATCTAATCAAATTATTCAATGAACTCCCACTCAGATAGACATCCCTCTAGTCATCTAAGTGAAACATGATCCGAGTTAACTAGGCCGTGTCCGATCATCACGTGAGACGGACTAGTCAAGATCGGTGAACATCTCCATGTTGATCGTATCTTCTATACGACTCATGCTCGACCTTTCGGTCCTCCGTGTTCCGAGGCCATGTCTGTACATGCTAGGCTCGTCAAGTCAACCTAAGTGTATTGCGTGTGTTTCGAGGCCATGTCTATACATGCTAGGCTCGTCAACACCCGTTGTATGCGAACGTTAGAATCTATCACACCCGATCATCACGTGGTGCTTCGAAACAACGAACCTTCGCAACGGTGCACAGTTAGGGGGAACACTTTCTTGAAATTATTATAAGGGATCATCTTACTTACTACCGTCGTTCTAAGCAAATAAGATGCAAAACATGATAAACATCACATGCAATCAAATAGTGACATGATATGGCCAATATCATTCTGCTCCTTTGATCTCCATCTTCGGGGCACCATGATCATCTTCGTCACCGGCATGACACCATGATCTCCATCATCATGATCTCCATCATTGTGTCCTCATGAAGTTGTCACGCCGACGATTACTTCTACTTCTATGGCTAACGCGTTTAGCAATAAAGTAAAGTAATTTACATGGCGTTATTCAATGACACGCAGGTCATACAAAAAATAAAGACAACTCCTATGACTCCTGCCGGTTGTCATACTCATCGACATGCAAGTCGTGATTCCTATTACAAGAACATGATCAATCTCATACATCACATATATCATTCATCACATCTTCTGGCCATATCACATCACATAGCACATGCTGCAAAAACAAGTTAGACGTCCTCTAATTGTTGTTGCAAGTTTTTACGTGGCTTGTATAGGTTTCTAGCAAGAACGTTTCTTACCTACGTAAAACAACAACGTGATGTGCCAATTTATATTTACCCTTCATAAGGACCCTTTTCATCGAATCCGTTCCGACTAAAGTGGGAGAGACAGACACCCGCTAGCCACCTTATGCAACTAGTGCATGTCAGTCGGTGGAACCTGTCTCACGTAAGCGTACGTGTAAGGTCGGTCCGGGCCGCTTCATCCCACAATACCGCCGAAACAAGATAAGACTAGTAGCGGCAAGAAGAATTGGCAACATCTACGCCCACAACTGCTTTGTGTTCTACTCGTGCACAGTAACTACGCATAGGCCTGGCTCATGATGCCACTGTTGGGGATCGTAGCAGAATTTCAAAATTTTCTACGCATCACCAAGATCCATCTATGGAGTATACTAGCAACGAGGGGAAAGGAGTGCATCTACATACCCTTGTAGATCGCGAGCGGAAGCGTTCAAGTGAACGGGGTTGATGGAGTCGTACTCGCCGTGATCCAAATCACCGATGACTGAGTGCCGAACGGACGGCACCTCCGCGTTCAACACACGTACGGAGCAGCGACGTCTCCTCCTTCTTGATCCAGCAAGGGGGAAGGAGAGGTTGATGGAGATCTAGCAGCACGACGGCGTGGTGGTGGAAGTAGCGGGGATCCCGGCAGGGCTTCGCCAAGCGCAAGCGGGAGGGAGAGGTGTTGCAGGGGGAGAGGGAGGCGCCAGGGGCTGTGGTCCAGCAGCCCTCCCTCCCCCCCTATATATAGGACCCCTGGAGGGGGGCGCCGGCCCTGGAACCCATCTACAAGGGGGGGCGGCGGCCAGGGGGGAAACTCCCCCCCCCCCCAAGTCAAGTGGGGCGCCCCCCACCCCCAGGGTTTCCAACCCTAGGCGCAGGGGGAGGCCCATGGGGGGCGCCCAGCCCACTAAGGGCTGGTTCCCTTCCCACTTCAGCCCATGGGGCCCTCCAGGATAGGTGGCCCCACCCGGTGGACCCCCGGGACCCTTCCGGTGGTCCCGGTACAATACCGATAACCCCCGAAACTTTCCCGGTGGCCGAAACTGGACTTCCTATATATAATTCTTCACCTCCGGACCATTCCAGAACTCCTCGTGACGTCCGGGGTCTCATCCGGGACTCCGAACAACTTTCGGGTTTCCGCATACTAATATCTCTACAACCCTAGCGTCACTGAACCTTAAGTGTGTAGACCCTACGGGTTCGGGAGACATGCAGACATGACCGAGACGCCTCTCCGGTCAATAACCAACAGCGGGATCTGGATACCCATGTTGGCTCCCACATGTTCCACGATGATCTCATCGGATGAACCACGATGTCGAGGATTCAATCAATCCCGTATACAATTCCCTTTGTCAATCGGTATGTTACTTGCCCGAGATTCGATCGTCGGTATCCCAATACCTTGTTCAATCTCGTTACCGGCAAGTCTCTTTACTCGTACCGTAATGCATGATCCCGTGGCTAACTCCTTAGTCACATTGAGCTCATTATGATGATGCATTACCGAGTGGGCCCAGAGATACCTCTCCGTCACACGGAGTGACAAATCCCAGTCTCGATCCGTGTCAACCCAACAGACACTTTCAGAGATACCTGTAGTGTACCTTTATAGTCACCCAGTTACGTTGTGACGTTTGGTACACCCAAAGCACTCCTACGGCATCCGGGAGTTACACGATCTCATGGTCTAAGGAAAAGATACTTGACATTGGAAAAGCTCTAGCAAACGAACTACACGATCTTTGAGCTATGCTTAGGATTGGGTCTTGTCCATCACATCATTCTCCTAATGATGTGATCCCGTTATCAATGACATCCAATGTCCATAGTCAGGAAACCATGACTATCTGTTGATCAACGAGCTAGTCAACTAGAGGCTTACTAGGGACACGTTGTGGTCTATATATTCACACATGTATTACGATTTCCGGATAACACAATTATAGCATGAACAATAGACAATTATCATGAACAAAGAAATATAATAATAACCATTTATTATTGCCTCTAGGGCATATTTCCAACACGCCCAAGCACCCAAGAGGAACAAGCTCAAGGGCACCAAGCACCCAAGAGTAATAAGCTTCTCAACTTGTAACTTCCACGTATCACCATGGAGAACTCAAACCGATGCACCAAATGCAATGGCAAGGGCACACGGAGTGCCCAAGTCCTTCTCTCTCAAATCCCACCGAAGCAACTAATGCTAGGGAGGGAAAAGAGAGGAAGAACAAGAAGGAGAACACCAAGAACTCAAAGATCTAGATCCAAGGGGTTCCCCTCACAAAGAGGAGAAAGTGATTGGTGGAAATGTGGATCTAGATCTCCTCTCTCTTTTCCCTCAAAAACTAGCAAGAATCCATGGAGGGATTGAGAGTTAGCAAGCTCGAAGAAGGTCAACAATGGGGGAAGAACACGAGCTCAACGGATAAGGCAGAATGGGGAAGAAGACCCCCTTATATAGTGGGGGGAACAATCCAACCGTTACCCCCAAAACAGCCCCGCAAAGGGCGGTACTACCGCAGGAGGCAGCGGTACTACCGCTGATCACAGCGGTACTACTGCTCCCCCGGGCGGTACTACCGTGGAGTCTGGAGGGCAGGAGAGTGACAGACCCGAGCGGTACTGCCGCGGTGGTTGGGCGGTACTACCGCTCGTGAGCGGTACTGCCGCCCTACTGCCGCCGTGAAGTACCGCACTATCCGACACGAAAATGACCCCTCGAGTCGACGCGGTAGGGGCCTGGTACCGTAGCGGTACTACTGCTGAGGACCCACCAGCGGTACTGCCGCTTGTGACCCCTAAGCGGTACTACCGCTGGGTACTGCGGTACTACCGCTGGGACCACCCTAAAGCCACTTCCACGAAAACAAGAATACTCCACGGGAAACCAAAACTGCCATAACTTCTGCATATGAGCTCCGAATTGAGCAAACTCAAGCTTGTTGGATACAAGACGACGAGTAGCATCAAAACAGGCAAGAAGAGGCAAGGAAGGTATGCCAACAAAATAGAGGAGTGAAACCTCCAACCGAGAAGAACCGGCATAACCTTCCAACATCGAAAACATCATAGAAGATGCGAGTGAACTCCGTTTTCGATGAACTCGAGCTTGTCATCAAGATGACCATAGGCTCCAAAACTCACAAAGAGAAGAACCAAACAAGAACCAAGAAAGATGATGCAAGGATGCAATGGTTTGAGCTCTCTACGAATGATACGATTAAGCTACTCATCGAGAGCCCCCCTTGATAGTACGGCAATCGATCCTATAACCCGGTCTCCCAACTACGATCATGAGACCGGTAAAATAGAAAACCTATCAAGGGCAAACCTTTGCCTTGCACATGGTCCACTTGAGCTAGATGATGACGATCTTGACTCCCTCAAGTTGGACCACCTTTCTTGGTTGCGTTGGCTCGATGAAGACTAGTTGATTGCTCCCCCATACTCCACTATGGGTGAGCCACTCTTCCGCACATCTTCACAAGTCCATTGTCACCACAATGGACGGCAAGCTTCAAGCATTTGATCTCTTCATGATGCTTCACTTGAACTTGCACACCGCAACATCTTCACAAGTCCATTGTCACCACAATGGACGGCAAGCTTCAAGCATTTGATCTCTTTCATGATGCTTCACTTGAACTTGCACACCGCAACCTAACCCCACAAAGAACTCTCACGATGATCATGGGTTAGTACACAAAGCGTAATTGACAATGCTTACCACACCATGGGATCGCTTGATCCCTCTCGGTACATCTTCTACGCTTTGTGAGTTGATCAAGTTGATTCACTCTTGACTTAGTCTTGATCAACCTTGAATCTTTTCAACTCTCTTCTTTTGGATGATGTCTTGAAAATATACATGAATGATCACACAATCTTCTTCTCCAAGACATGCTTGCAATAAGCTCAACTCTCACATGACCAATCTTTGGATAATTCCTTAATAACACCTTGATCACCACATAAACTCCTTGAAACCAACACATGAACTTCAAGAAATGCCTATGGACAAATCCTTCAAATATAACTCAAGGCAACCATTAGTCCATAGAGATTGTCATCAATTACCAAAACCAAACATGGGGGCACCGCATGTTCTTTCAAACGTAAACTTATTGCATTTTTGTTACTGGAATCAGCACTGCCGATTGTGAGCACCGGATTGAATGAAGGGGAGTGCTTGGGTACAACCCCCCCCCCCACCTAAAACGTATATTGGGTAGGATGGTCATTTCACATTAGGTATAGGAATACCCACCCGACGCTGTACGTCCGCGCGCGTCGTCGTACGTCCGCCCTTGTATTCCGCACCCGTCGTCATACGCCCGCCCGCGTATGCCGCACCCGTCGCCGTACGTCGCCATCGTACGCCCGCACGTCTCCACGTTGGCGTCGATAGTTGTGGGAAAAAAGGTCACGAGAGCCGCTGACGCCCGCCGTCGTAACCCTAAACCCTAAACGCATCCACGCCGTCTCGACGTCGCCCGCCGTCTCCATGTAGTCGTCGTCGCCTGGGTCACCGCCCAAACAGCCCGCCGCGTGTGCCCCGCCGCCGTTGCTGATGCCGCGCGTTCCTTTGCCGGCGCCCGGATGGGCGCCCACCCGTTCTTCGTCGCCGCCTTCCTCCCCGGACTCCGCCTGCCTCGACCGGCCATCATCCTGTCGATGCCTGCCCCGGCCGGCCAGCAACGTCACGCCGTCAGCGCGTTCATCATCGGACAAAAAGGATCCATCTGTCATCCTCGCCGCCGTGCAAGAGGTTGGTTTAACTGTAAACTATGTGCGATGTCGTTGTGCTTGATGAACTAATTATTTTAGGGATGATGTTACATGGTGTTCGATTGATCTTACAATTTTCTTATACATGTATGGATAGAGGAGGAGGACGATTATGATGGCGCTGATTACGGCGACGACAAAGGAACCTCGTCACTAAATATGGACGAACAGGAGAACTACATGAGTTTGGATGAATCTTATAGTGGCAATGTAAGTGTGATCAATGTTGATAAAAACATAAATACGATCAACCGCATGTACACTTACATGTTTTTTTGCATCATGCAGCGACATGACGATAATGATGATGATATGGATATAGATGATTCATTTGCTGAAAGCGCACTCCAGGTATGTTTTAAAAAAAATAGGAGAAGGAATGACATACTAACCGCATGAGCGCTTACATGTATTTTTTTTTAAAATATGCGTAGATGGACGTGGATGGGGACTTTGTGAGGAATATTGTGGATGATGAAAGTGACAAATCGCCCATTCATGCATCTCATGATGGCAGCTCCAGCAAAGTAAGTTTTGAAACTTACATACATTATATATTAAAATAATAACTGACTGACATACATGGTTTTATGCCTTAATTTACAGGGAGATGTAAATGGTCCTAGCAGGATGGATGGGCATGTTGTTGATGATTTGTTTAATTTTGACATCGGATTTGATGAATATCAGCAAGAATCATTGGACAGGCATTGGAAGGTCATGAGGAAGACGTCCAGGTCACTAGGAGAGGCTTACATTTCCTATAACTAGTATGCTAAGGAGCATGGTTTCAGCGTAAGAAAGGACTCGCTGAAATTTTCGAAAGGTCCTGAGGGAATTATGCGCTTGAGGAAGTATCTGTGTTCGAGAGCTGGGAAATGACAGGAAATTTTTTGTACAATGGAAGGCAGGACCTGCAGGCTCAAAGCGGAGACTCGTTGCTTCTGCGATGCGCATATAACTTTGAAGCTTGATAGAAAGCGGGACGTTTGGTATGTCAGTAATTTTAGTGATGATCACAGTCACGTTCTAGCTAGACCGAATGAAGTCTCGTTTCTCCGGTCTCATAATCAAATAAAAGAATTTTAGAAAGCTGAGATCTTAACTATGGCAGGTGCTGGAATCAGGAAACATATGATTTATGATAATTTCATTAGTAGGTACGGGTCATATGCAAAGGCTGGTTTTGGGAGGAAGAAGCTTTATAACATGTGCTATAGAGAAAAGATGAAGTTGCTTGTACAAGGTGATGCAGACACTGCCATTGGGATCATGATGACCAGAAAAGACAGGGATCTAGATTTCTTCTTTGAGCACACCGTCGATGATGAAGGAAGGCTGAAAAACCTATTTTGATGTGATTCTCAATCACGGCGAGACTATATTGACTACGGTGATGTGACCGTCTTCGACAGCACATATATGATGAATAGGTATGGCATGCCATTTATACCTTTCGTCGGTCTGAACAACCACCGTTGCACCACGGTATTCGGTTGTGCTATTGTGTCTGACGAGACGGGAGATACATATGTCTAGCTGCTTCAGACGTTTTTGAGGGCTCACTGTCAGAAGAGGCCCGGGTCAGTAATTACTGTTGGAGATGCAACTATGATTAATGCCATCGGAAAGGTACTTTCGGACGTTTGGCATCGTCTTTGCTCGTGGCATATTGAGAAGAACATGCAAAAACACCTTCATCATAAGTCTTTAAAGGAGTTCAGGTCTCTACTTTATTATGCCACTTCAAAAAAAGTCTTTGAGGAGAGATGGGCAGCGTTTACTGCCAAATGGCAGTCGGAGAAAACAAAGACATGGTTATGTAGGATGTACAAGAAGAAAAGGCTTTAGGCTGCATCATATCTGTCTGGTGGGTTTTTCTAGGTACTAGATGACCCGTTGCGTCAATGGCGCAAAGGGCGAGAGGGAGCCAAGAATAGTAAGAATATTTAGAGACTATAAAATCTTGAAGCAAAAATAGATATTTCAGCATGTTGTCGATACATAGCATTATATATTACATTGCATGTTACGTTTATAGGCCAAAACAAAGGCATGAGATCAGTTCATGATAAGATCAATTCAAACCATTTACATTGCTTTGAAAAAGCAAGATACATAGATAGAGATGCATCATATAAATAGCTCTAGTCATTTAGCTTATTGTGACTAAGATATGCAGTCATGGAACTCAGGTAGAGTGATCGCTGCATGTGCCAGCAGACATGGTCAAGGTTTGCTTGCAAGGGGGTGAGGCGGCTCGATCTGCTGAGGATCCACCTAAGGAACTGACGTGCCACCTGTGGAATGGGGCCACAAGATCATGGCAAAATGACAGGAGCACATCATTTCTTGTGGTTGCATAGCCCTCTCAAACTTTTCATGGCTGGTGTGCCACTACTTCCAATTTTCCTTGAACTATATCAAATAAGCCCCATCAAAGCATACCAAAGATGGTTTTCTGTGCAAAATAAATAGACCAAAATAATGAATGAAGCAAAATAAATACACAGCCCCTTACGACCATATATGCAGATGAAAGCTTTCAATAATGAAACAATTCCTAGCTTAACCAAAAGGCATTACCGTAGGCAAGAACAAAAAATTTCAGTGAGCTGTAACAAGAAAATTCTGCTGTGCATTGTGCCATAGTTTCCTATGATCTAAACCGGTTGGAGACACGAAGTGTGCATGCATCTTCCTTTGATAGCGAACCGACTGGAGACACGAAACGTTCATATTTTACTTATAATATGAGTAAGGACAGATGAGGTTCGATATGTTCTGCATTCTTATATTTAGCTAGCATATGTCGATGTAGCTCGAGCAGTATTTCACAAGCCCTTCTTTTTAAGGTCTGCAGTGATTGCATGACCAATCAACACTTATGATAACAATGCTTCTATTTATTATTTGACAAAATTACTAATCAAATTTTGAGAGTGCAACATGAGATGTATAATACCCTCAGCTCACTACAACACAACCAATTGACTACAAAATCAGCGTTGGTTCTAACATTTGAATCTAATTTACAAAATCATGATACTCAAATCAATCATGACCAGCACAATTTTTTTCCAGATATGAACAATTAAAAATGCAGATAAGAAAAATGAGTATGGATGGCCTTATACCTTGTTATGTTCAACACCAATCCATTGATGTGGTTATCATGCAAGGAAGGAAGCGGACAATCCTTTTAACCTCACAAAATGAATGGCGATTCTTGAGTATGATAGAATTGATGGGCAACATATCCTTTTTCTTCTTCAGCGCGAATGTTGTTTCATTAATCCTCTTTTGTTCATGCAAGGAACAAAGTACAGTGGCGACAACCGCAGGAAAACAGAACATCAGCACTGGTTCATAGCAAAGATGGAACAAAGAAATTACATGTGAGAATAAAAGAAACAAAACTCGAAATTACCGGCATGTTGAGAGTGAATTACAGTGGGAATACCACCAACAAAATACAGAGCTAGCATGATATTAGTGCCTCATGGGATCTGATAATGAATCATTGGCATCAAAAGAACCTACTACTACTTTACATGAAACAAAAAAATATGATTACAGTGAGCACATCATAAGATGAAGTTGTGATGTTCAGGAAACACACTGTAGCTATGTATATACAACTGCTACTTTACAACCTATCTTACATAGGATATTTCTTAAGCCGTTCTAATCTAAGTGAAAACATGTCTATGAGGCATCACAAATTACTGAAAAAATAATTTTGTTGTTTTCGGTTGGTTATTTTGGATCTGTCACAATTTACTGAAAAAATGATTTTCTTGTACAGTCCATTGACCATGTTTTCTAACATAAGTGTTCCAATTTAAAGTAGATCATGCTTGCACTTTTCTTCAAGGGAACACTAACTGTCCCTCTAATTCTCACAACCATGCATATGTATAACTCATATGTGAGTCGCATGGGATGAGATCATTAAAGGGCATAATAAAGTATCTATGGACATGTGACTAATTAATAGGCACTCGATATAAAGAACCTGAAACAAGAAAGAAACAGAAACCGAAGCAGAAGATTGTCAAAGAATAGGAACAGTTAAGAAAAATATAGCCGCACTTTACTTATCCAAATCAAGTGAAAATAACCAATATGCACTACATGTGTGAGACAGTATTATCTGATATAATAGATAAGCTAGCGCACACTGTCAGAAGCATAAAGCAGTAACAAAAAAATTGATTCATCAGCACCAGTGTACCATCTAAAAGTGCATTATTGTCTAGTACCTTCATTTTGTGCATAGTTTGGTGCATCCTCAACACCAAAAGCAAAAGAAACGCCTTCTGATCCGTCTCTAAAGTAAGAAAGTTTACTACCATAGAGATGTAGAAAGAGAAGGTCCATGTATGTAACTGAGAGTTGGATCATGTCCTAAACTGGGCACCGTCTACCAAAATCAATAGTCAAAACCAGCGAGCAACATGCTAGAGAAAAATCATAAGAAAGTTGATGTTTGAGGCTACTACACGCAAATATAGGGTGAGGAATTATCACCTATGCTACAGTGGAGTCATGACCAATGACCCCCTTCAAAAAATACAGATCAATCATCACCACCACAATTTTTCTGCAGGTATGAACAAGAAAAAATACAGAGAAGAAAAATGAGAATGTATGGCTTTTTATCTGTATTATTACTTAATCAGTTTGTACTTGTCTAAAAAATAATAGAACATGTTAATATGCAGTGGAAAATGATAATTTTTTAAGACGCTGTGTCTGTGTGGAGCATACCTCAATTTGGTCCTGCAGCACTTTGATGTAGTCTACATCAATATCCATCGTGCCTGAAGTATTTGTTTGCTGCATATTCAAGAAAAATCTTATTAATATGTCTGTATTACACGACTTCTAGAGAATTACTGCACAAATGCAATTCTGAAATCTGAAATAACTAAGGTCCAAGTCAACAACAACTACGAAGGTTCTGAATTTCCGTGGGCAACACTTCCAGTTTGGATTAGAATCGTCAGTTTTAGTTGCACAAATTGAGTTTTCCTCCCTCCCTCCCTATCTCTCTTCTTTAAAAGAACCTTAAGTATTTTCACATGCTTTGTAAAAGAATAGATACCTCAAATGGTATAAACATCGTATCACCATCCACTTTAACTAATATTCTTAAATGACTGGGAAAACAACAAATGTGCAGCCGGCTACCCTTGCAGAATAATTCTTGCAGTGCATACAAAGAGCAGTAAAGCTCTGGTGACCGTTGCATAATAGTTTTCTGAATCTTTCTTATCTAGCACAAGAGCAAGCTTATGAATGTTCACTACGACTTCCTCTACTTTGCACATTGATATGGCTGCATCTATTCGTTTAAATCTAAACCCTAAGATATCTAGAAGGAGATTATGACCTCCTTGACCTGAATTTGGGAGGCAGATGTTCCAAGCAGACCTGACCTTGTGTAGCACCAAGTGAAAGAATCGAGACCAAATGAAAAATAGAGATGAAGATGCAATCAGTACCTACCTTATGAATCATGCCCTCTTACGTGAGGACGCAGGGCCTTAACATAGAACCAACCTTGTCGGCGCTGACAGACAACGGGCACATGCGTCGTCCGGTTTCCTGTGATCACGAGCGAGTGCCATCTGCACAGGGGCGTGAGGAGGTCCTTGATGCTATGGACGTTGACAAAGGACGCAGGGCGCTACTCCTGCAGTACGCCCCGGTGCTCGGCGTCAACCCTTGGGTAGAACCACAAGATGTTGTTCTGCAGCACGGTCAAGTAAGACGCCAAACATGCCTTGCTGTTCATGTGCACCTGCTGACAGACACAATAGCCAATAATCAATAGTTTTGTTGATATGAGCACTCAAAATATTTGAAAGCAAACACGTGAACAATAATAGGACAGAGCCATCAGAAATAGCTTGTTCTCACTGCAAACTGTAGAACAAATGTGTAACCTTAGTAGCCTTAGAATATTGTAAATAAACGAAGATCTGTAATTATAAGAGGAATCATGTAACCAGAAAGAAGTCTAATTTAATAGCCAACGTAAAATATTATTGCTAAGCATACTAAAGAAAGGAAAACATCTGATTTATCATTAACAGTCTCTTAGCAAAACAACCAGAAAAGCAAAGTACTCTGCAAATTGTGGTATGTGTTCATTAGCCCCAGTAAAATGACTTGCTCACTTAGAATCCTTCGCATAAAGTCATGAATCATAGTTCGATACATTTTTATTTGTCTCATACACCTCTCCTCATTTAATAAATGGATCCGGCTCTGAAAAATATATTACTAATGGTTAACAGAAAAGTAGAGTAGTCCCTTTGGAAAGAGCAAAAGGGAATAAAAGCACGGCTAAAATATATACCATTCATGCCCTGTCTCAACAATTTCTGTATCTCATCAGAACTAAAACCTGATACACATCTAATCAGAACTAAAACCCAAACACCTCGATCAATGCCAGCGTTTAAAATCCGAACACCCTACAATCCTGTAATGCAATAACAAAGAAAATCTGAATAGTGCCAAGTACTACTTACGTTTGTCCACCTTCATTCTTCAGCATGTCCTCTCTTCTGCCTCCCTGTCCTACAATACAAAAACCAAGAAATAGAGCAATTAATCATAGCAATAAGACCATAAAGATTGGGTCAGTTGAACTAATAGTAAGTAGGAGACACGACGAAGATCAATAATTTACAGACATCTTTTGCAAACATGCAACGATAGCACCATTGCAGTACTGCTGCAAGTATTGATCACTAATCACAATATCATGACAGAATGTTCATGTGGCCATTCTTATCCCAAGTTATGCCACCTTCTTCTATGTGGCATGTTCTAATGCAAGTATGGACCAAGATTATGTCCTAATTACTTGTTAGCACTGCAAGATAATTAGAGAACATGCAAGTATGGGCCAGCGAATCGATTATATGTGCAGACACAAAAGAGAAAGTAGATACCCAGCCAATTAGCTAAAACTGTAAAAGAAAAACAAGCAGTTAAATACCTGACTATACTTGCACTGAAACTATTGCAGCATAAGTAGCTATGGAAGGAGAGAAGCCGGAGGAGGGGAAGGATCATGGAGACGCACTGCTGCAGCTGGAGTTGAAACGGCGCAGACAAGGAGCAGCGGACTATGGGACGAGGACGTGCAGGTGGCGAGAAAGCATGACGTCATCCCCCTTCCCCCTCCTCTCGTGGCCGCTGACCCGTCACCAGCCAGCAGTCTTGTTGCTGCTTCCCTCACCTCCGTCTTCCTCAACCTCAACTGCGTGGGCTCAGCTCCAGATCCTCCGCCGCGACCTGTCGCCACGGCCAACATGAGAGTAACAGAGAATGAGGTCGGCGGGACGAGGAAGAGAAGGCGCGAGGATCACATCGAACCGCCACGCGCAGGCCTCGGCCGGTGGTGACCCTCTCCCATCCGACGCCGCGCCTCCTTCTCCTCTTTCCTCTCTCTCTTTCTCCCTCCTCTCCTTCCTTCTTCTCCCTCTCATCTTCTCTCTCTCTGCCGTCGCCTGGCCCTTGCCCTTTGCTTGTAGGTCGCCGCTGCCGCGGGCCGGCAGGGGAAGCTCGTCCGCGCCCGCACACCTCGGATCGGGCGCTAGGTCCAAGAGGAGGCGGATCCACCGCTCCTCTCCGCTGAGCTGACGAGGAGGAAAATCCGGCAGGTTGGGGTGCCGCCATGGAAGGAGCCTGCCTCCCGAGCTGTCATCTCCTCGTCCACGTCACGTGGTCTGGCCGTGCTAGTCGGGTGCGGAGGCACGGGAGGGGGAGAGGAAGGGGAGGAGGAGGTGGCGGAGGCGGAGGAGACGAGGCGGCCCAGAGGGAGGGTGGAAGCGGTGGCGGCGCGAGGAGAGGAGGCGGCTAGGATGGAGTGGCGGCGGCGAGGAAAGGAAAGCACGAGGGAGAGGAAAGGGGAAAGAGAGCGCTCGGGACATTCATAGATGCAAAAAAGGAGACGTGGCTGGTGCCGCTGGTTGGGCGCACTAGCTCATCCTTTATATGTTTAACTAGATGACCCGGTTGCGCCAATGGCGTAAGCAGCCAGTTAGTAGCGATGTTAGTAGTGAATAGGTAGGGGATGTAGCTACAAACATAATGCAATGTGAATTTATCACATATAGTAGAGTGAGGTTGATCGTTTTACAGAAACACATACATAGGCAGTTGTAGAGCTTATTTAGTCATCTTAGTCTGACTGGTTTTCAGAAGGTGTGAACGTAGGAATAAAGAGAGTGTCATTGTCGCGTAATGCTTGCATGGTATACTTCCATAGGTATTTGAAGGCTCATGTGGCAAATGTAACAATTGATGTGTGACTTTTTCGCAGAGATGAGACGCTTCAATTTTCTGACTTGATCTTTGTAAAGCTTCACTTTGTTACCCCATGTGCAATGATCATCAAAACTTCCAGCTGGGTTCCCCTATGAATGATTTTTAATCAAATCGAGTTATTTGAAGCTTTGAAAATAGGAGAAATGCAACTCTGCTAGAAGAAGCAGGCACGTAGAGGCGAAAAAGTGTAACTATTCTAGATTGGAATTTGAAATAAACTTTGACTGACAGCCTGTCGAAGTGGATGTAGGTGCAGAGGCTGATCTGTTGCTGAAGCGAGGCTTGCGGCGGCGATCCGAACGGGTTTCTTGCGTGCTGATCCGATCGGTGGCCTTTCTGTGCCTGGAAGCAACAGCTGCCTTGTGGCCGTCTTGCCATGATGCGGCCGCAGAGCCAACGAACTTAAGAATCTTATGGCTGGAATCCCTTCTTCTAAATTCAAAGGAAACATCAAGCGATTCCAGCGAACTTAAGAGACACTAATACAATAATCAAATCGAGTAACGACATATGTTTAATCAGGGAAGGTGGGATCAAACTAAGGAACATATATCTTCACAAATTACTTTGTATGGCTAAGGCCTAAGGTGAGCTGATCTAAGAACAGAAAGAAGATGGAAAATCACATTATTTTCACTACAGAATAATCCAAGCACTTGTCTAATTACACTAAGCAATAAACTTCCTTGTATATCATCTTATAAGGGAAGCCATGAAAGGATCTGACTTGTGCTTAGAACTTGTTTGGCAAGTAACACAGCCCACAGTAAAGCTTCCGAGAAACCTATAACTAAAGATAAAATACAGGCACACCACAAATTTAGTTCTATAAACCAGCATCATAATTTGCACAGACAGTTTGCAGGGCTCTAAAGTTACAATTCTACTGTACTACCTTGTTATTCATTAAAGAAGACCGTGTCAACAGCGCAGATGTATCAAACATACCACTCCAAATTTTAAGCATCAACAAATTATGTTTTCCACTGCTCCCCGTAGGCTATACGATCTGAATACTGCCAAAGTTACATATACAGTAAGAAATGCAGAAACAGGAAAGCGATTTGCAGTCTCGATACTCTCTCGCCTGATGTCGTCACTAATGCTTTCATCATCCCTAAGCCCCTCCATCGGCTTTCTGCTTGCTTCAAGCTCTCAAAACAACATGCAACTCACACGACAGAGGAAACACCAGATGAAGCGGTCAGCAGTCCATCAATACGATGTACGCATTGAATCCGATCCGATCGGCGCAACCAAAGATGCACTTGCCTAGTCAAAATTCAGAAAAATAGTGCATCGTTCTAAACTTTTATTAGACCTAATGATTATTAAAGAACATGACTAAGAGTTGACTAAACTCTGAATACAGGAGATTTCAAATTACTGAAATAACACTTGTTGGTCACTTGAAATACCTGAGCATGGATGACAATCTCTCCACGCACATCATACTCACATTTTAAACCCTTCAATAGTCATAAGATAATTAGCGAAGTGGCTTTGTATTAGAAAATGAATATAGTTGATCAAGTGATGGTCAAGAATCAATCAGCGACTTGAATAAATATAATACAAAATGCCAGTAAATTTTTGGAAGTGTTGTAAATCTATTAATGCCTTAGAATCAAGCTATCACCCAACAAATCCTTGGCTTTTGATCTGAGGAAAAAGAAAAGCGAGTATTAGACTAAACTTACACACTTACTGACATACAAGCTGAGATATAACACTAAAATGAGTGTTATTCATCAAAAATATGTGCATCTACGCAGGCTCCTTGTATTGTTTTGCTTTTTCATCCAAACTATTTTGTAAAACTTGCATACTTATGGTTCCAGATAGCAGCTCAGAACTTGTTCAATCTTCCCTTTTCAGTTCATGCACAGTTGACTCATAGCTGCACAACGAATAGCAGATTTATGTCCTTATCTACTTACTGTCCAATTAGACAAGTGGTGTCCTGTTTAAAGATAGGGAATTAGGGAAACCCCATCTGCACCTGTTTATAACATTGAGGCTTTACGGGTTCCTTTTATTGTCTAAAATATGTAAGCTTTCCATGGAGATATTTACAATATATGTGTTCTATGTTACGATTTGTCTTTTACGGGACCTCATCTTATGATTTTTTTTCAGCAAACAAGTTATTATATATTGAACCTTAGTGCCAGTAACCTTACCTATGCCCAATCATAAATCGAATGACGACTCCCTTTTCCTCTTCCAGTTTCTTGAGTTTCTCATCTGATAAACAACGATGAGATATATGTGGTGAAATAAAAATAAATGCCAGACAACTAAATGATCCACCCCAATCTAAATAGCTCAGCTCTTAGAAGAAAGTATGCAGGCAACAAACAAACTGTATGACCCAAGGCAGCTATGATGTTAAATAAACCTACCTGATTATTCTAGTTGTTATGATGATAAAAAATCACATTTAGTTGATTCTATTTGCTGGGACGATAGATGATCCTATCTGATCCCTTGATTTCGTACTTGCACATTTCTCTGTTATTTCCTTGCTATTTGCACGTCATAATCCTAGTTGATTAAAAACACATCCCTCTGCATTGATCTAACTAAGAACAAGAAATGCAGAAAGCAACAGCTAGGCCAAAACAGCCAAAACAAGGGAGACAACATTGCAAAGTAATGAACCTTGAGGCATCCATCTCTCCCTGACAGAATCACGGCGCTTCTTGCTACTGAACGCGGTATTGATCCTGATCACCATAAAAGCCTTTTTCCTTTCCTGCCTTGCCATCCGCACTCTCAAGCAGCTCATGCTTGCTGAACCGCGCTGCCAACTCCATCTGCAGCGTGGCGATCAACTTGTCTAAATATCTAGATACAATTATGATATATACCAATTAGTCCCCCAATAGATATATAACGCAGAAGTGCAAACAATTCAGATCATTTTTCAATATTCTAGTCGGTGTCTCCGGTCGGCAGATCGGTGGGGAAGCGAGCCCAAGCAAGAACATCGTACCACACCTGGCGGGAGAAGGAGCAGCCAGCCAGCAGGTGTTGCATCGTTGGGCCTCTTCTTGTGCTCTCGCGCCCGCTGCCATGCGTAAAGGCCTATCCTCCCTCATCATCCTCACCGCTTGGTGGATTTGGAAGCATAGAAACAGCTGCACCTTCGACGGGGACCGACCCTCTGTCTCCCACCTGTGCTCCACCATCAAGGACGAAGCGCGCCTTTGGGCCCAGGCCGGCGCCGCCGCGATCACCAACATCATCCCAGAGCGCTAGGCTAGGGTTTTCTTGGGGATGAGGAACCCCGTCTGTTTGCTCGACGTCCACTTCCATGCCTCCCTTTTGTGTACATGGCATAGTGTGTCGTCCTAATCCCATGCTGTAAACACTCCCCTTCTATCAATGGAAAGATACGTATCCTTAGCGTATTCGCGAAAAAAAAAATTCAAGTCGACGTACTGTATGGCCTCATGAGTCTTTGCCACTTCCCCATCACGTCCCTGTCGTCGGATGGTTTCTGAAATCAAGAAAGGATGTTCACAGAATTACAAACCAAAGAGGAAACTGAAGAACATCAGATTATCTTCTTATTAAAATATCCATTTTCACTCCATAACTCGCTCTTTAAAAAATAACATGATTTTATATTATCTTCAAAAACCTCGTTTGTTCTTTTTCTGAAATAAACCAGGAGCCAAAAAATGGATGCTGTCGATCGCAACAAAATCTTCAGAAACGATCTGCAGCTCCTCTTCCTGTCACCGCAGCTGCGCCACCACCTGGCTCTTTAAATCCGGCATCGCTCTGAACCTGACCAAACCATCGCCATAGAACACGTATCAGTTGCAGGCCTACGGCGAGCAGAGCACTCCATCGGCGAGCTTTCAAACGAATCCAAGAAAAAGAAAGCGGGGAGAGCAAGGACTCCGCTAGGAAGAGGGTCAAGCGAAAACGAATCTGGGGGGAGAGGAGAGGGCTCACCGGTCGGTGAAGAGCACGCCAAGGATGAAGCTGCAGGCGCAGAGGAGCAGTATTGTCCTCGACAGCACCGGCCTCCTCTCCCCGGCAGCGGCACCGCTCTTGGCCTTCATCTTCCTCAGAGTCGCCTCCATCCCAGCTCTCTCCGGTGAGTTGCCTGACTATGCATCTGAGCAGAGTCTTTGCAGGAGAGTCCCAGCAAAAGAATAACCACCAAATTACACTGCAAATCCTAGCCATGAACAAGAAGACAAAATCAACATGATGTAGTACGTAAGATCTCACCATTCTCTGTCCAGATGAAGAAGAAGGGAGAGAAAGCTAGAGCCCGCTGTCCCGCCGGGTCCGTCGTCCGGTGGGGCCGTCACAAACTGCTGGGCCTTGGCGTCCTTCTCTCCAGCAACAGACGCCTAGGGACGAGGACGACGAAACGGACTGCTGAACCTCCTCGTTGCTGACCTCTTGGCGGCGCTACGCCTACGTCGCCGGGAAGCTCGCCTCCACGCCCGAGGCGACGAGATTTGGGGGAGACTGCTGGGCCTTGGCGTCCTCCTCGAGTACCCGATCCACCCCGTCATCTGTCTTCCTCCCTCATCTGACCATGGACTCACCCTCTCCGTCCCTCCGAGCAGACCGAGAGAAACGGCGGCGGCCCGACGCGGGGTGCGAGAGCAGGGGAGGAGGGGTGCGGGGCTTTAGGAGAACGGGGGATTGGTGGGGAGGAGGGATGTGGGGATCGAGGAGGACGGGGACCACCGCGGTGAAATCGATCCCCAATTCACTCACGCAAAACCAAAGCAACCTCACATGATTCTCTCGACCCCACAGGTAACGAGCCCCACCTGGCATTGACATGTGAAGCTGCTGCTGATGTACAGAAGGACCAACGGCTGACCAAACGCCAGCAGGTAAAAATCAGTGAACAGTAAAAAAATCCAACGGATGACGAAGCTCAGCGCCCGCAAAGCCTCCAGAATGGCGGGTAGTGCAGCGGTGTTTATATGTTCCATGTGAAGTAACCAGCAAAGTGAGAGTCTGAATTCATGCCTTCACATGCATCTAGATTCCGGCATAACTATTGTTGATATGATTGTGCATTATGAGAACTGCATAGTTTGTCTTCGTGAGCACGAGGCGCATGACGATTACACAAACACATAGACAGACCTAGTACCAGTCCTGGACGAGTGTAAAGACATTGAGAAACCAGCTGCCATTGAGTTCACTGCGGCAAACTTTTATATCTTATAGTAAGATATGAAGAAGGCATGGGAGCTTGAGGTCCTTGAGAGACTGTGAGGAGCAGACACTCACAGATTCATACTGACATGGAAGGAAAATAGGGATATCAGATTCAGTGTGGACTACACCCCAGGGAACTTCGAACAAACCGTGAAGTGCAGTTGCAGAAGTATGGACCACAAAGGACTTCCTTGCAAACATATTCTTCACGTTCTGATTCAGCTACGCTTACGTGAGATACCTAGGTGTTTAGTACTGCGGAGGTTGAGCAAAATTGCAAGGGGTGGACTTCCCGTGAAGCGCACTAGTGATCTGTTTGCGCGGGGATGGGCAGGTACAGGTGAGAGAGCTAGGTACAGCAAGTTGACTATTTTATCTGCCGAAGCATCTCATAAAGCATGCCATAAACCATTTTTATTCGACAAGTTGAAGGCGGCTCTGGGGGACATAATAGATAATGATTACACTGAGGAGGATGAGCCTGGTGCAGAGCAAAAGTTTTTGAATGATGATGCATTTGAGCCTAATCGAGATCATGTTCTGGTTCGTGATCCGGCAAAAATTAACACCAAAGGTGCACCAAAACAGAATGTTAAAGGCCGCGGTAAGGGTGGTCCTGATGTCACTAAAAATGGACGACCTAACGCTTTTGATGAGAAAAGCCAACGTCAATGTGGCCAGTGCGGTCTTCGGGGTCATTATAAGTCCACATGCCCTCCAAATCCTAAGTACGGTTTTCATGTGTTCATGTCAATCTTGTTGTTCTCTAAATTTACTTGTTTTTTTAATTAATTAACACATATATTACTGTTTTTGTCTGCAGGAACTTTGCTTGATTTCCGGAGTATGGAAGATTACTTAGCCCTTCGATTGAAGATAGTTTCTTGATGGATTGCTTCTATCTATGAAATTATTTTTAATTTCTAAATGTTAGATTATGTTATACGAGACTTATTTTACTTTGTTGATGTCAGACTATGTGCTACGATACCCTCGTAACTATTGTTGATGCAAGAATGTGTTATGCAAGAAGTACTTTTACTCTGTTTATTTGGATGTGTTCATGAAGCACCGTAGACCGTCACTATTTACTGTTGCTGTTCTACACTGTCGCCGTGGCTTATTCCACCGCCGTTTTTAGTTTTTTTCTTCAAAAAAGAAAGAAAAAAAGCCCGACCAGTGCGCCGGCCAGTCCGACATTACACAGACCGCACCGACGGCACGGTCCCACAGGGCAGCGTCGGACGGCGTGAGCAAGCGAGTAACCAGAGGAGCTGACTGCCTCTGTGGCGCCAGCTATTTAAGCCGGTCGTCGCGCCCTCCGTCGGGCGAGGGGGGACTAAAGAAATCCGCACCGGTTCCCGTCGCCCCGCGGGGTAGTTGGGCCGTCGTGTGCCAGGCGTAAAAGCTTTATTGGATCGGCCCACGCGGTCACACGCGTCGCTCCCGACACGGCGGCGGCGATGGAATGTTTAGTCCCACCTCGCCTGTCGGAAGGCGCGCCGACCAGCTTATATGCGGTACGTCGGCACTGGTGTTGAACTCCTCTGATAACCCCACAGTTATCGGGCCGTCTTGGCTGCCCTGTTGGCCTGTTTGCCGACGTATAAAATATATTGGCTGGGCGGGCATTTTTTTTAACAAAATATAACTACAGAAAATATGGACTGTTTTATTTTAACAAGTAGACGGCGGCAGAAGTATGAATATGAGTTATTCAACTTTATATACGACGGCAGAAAGACAAAATAATAACCAGCAGTTATATTTTAACAAGTAGACGACGACAGAAGTATGAATATGAGTTATTCAACTTTATGAATATGAGTTATTCAACTTTATATACGACGGCGGAGAGACAAAATAATAATCCAAATGTCATTCTCAACTAAAATATTCAAACAAGTAGTGCCTTCTTCATCACGAAATATCAGTGCCAACAGAAATGAAAACATCATTTGAGCCTACAAATTTTTCTGTTACATAAAATTTGCCACACTTATTTCTTCTTCGCAAGCTGGGTAACTTTGTCTTTCACATCGTTGAGTTTATTTCTCTCCGAAAAATAAGCTGCGCAATCATTAGGTCCCTCGATTTATCAATTGACCCCTGTTACAAATTCATATTAGTCCAATGTGAATTGTACTACATAATGAATTCAAATAAATATGCACATTTGAAATAAAATCAAACCTGCGAAAAATGGCTTGTCCATATTTCACCGTCCCAGTATTGAAAGCATGGAAGGACAAATATTCCACATGAGTTCCTGGTTCATATATACAACCATTCATAAGTTCGCATTTCAGGTAAGATATTAAAATAATGTGAAAGTATATACACACCCATCTTTCTGCTGTAGCATGTTATACGTTTTAATAGGCCAAGTAGACACATCCGGATAATTCACAGCACCGCTGGCATTCGCATCACGTATGTCTTCTCCAAGCTGATTTCTCTGTTCATATGAATGATAGCACGCAAAGGAATTAAGTTAGTTCAATTACGAAATGATAGTTTCTGTATGCCCATGTAAATTTATACCGTACCAGCTCCTCAACTTTGTCCTTAACATCACTGTCAAGTTTCCATCCCATCAAAGATCAAGAACCTGAAACTCTTCCTTCGGGCCATGCATGACGACCGTAACCTAGTGGGAATTTCCCTTATTATATAAAGCTGCATCACAATGAATATACGATGTAATCAACACATATTGTTTTATTATTCATATCCCGTATATGCATACATTAAGCCAGTCGAACTTACCTTATCTTTTTTTAAATACTCATCGGTGTATCTATTAACGGGTCCATTCTTATTCGCCACTACTTCGTTCTCATTTTTTCCTGCCTCGGTGTCTGGTCTAAATTCAAGTAACCAATTAACCAGCCAGGTCGACATTATATGACGATCTTCACCAACTACTCCCAACAGATACGACGAATAAGCATTGATAACCTGAAAATAACGTAAAGGATGTTTAACCGTTCCAATTTGCAGTGAACAGTAATATAAAACACAACAATAACTTACATCACCGGTTAGCCATTGATGGTTAAGAATCTTACAAGCCCTCTCTACACTAAGACCTTCGCGCATGCCATCATTGAATATGTCCTTCTTTCTATGTTTTCGTGAGTGCTCATAAGCACGGAAAAACTTAACAGACGCTTTCACCACATTGTATTCATCACTAGAATTTTGAAATACTTCTTTCTCGAATAGTTCTGTAGCACATAATTTTAATATGTTACTAAATCAATGATATCTAGTAAGTTCAAAGCGAAAACAATTAGAACATGCTGAAAATTTATAAAACTCACTTCCTTTTGCAGAACGCTTTGCACGCTTCGTCGGTTTAATAGCCACATAAGGAGACTTCACAAGGTTTGATACCTTGCGCTTCCGTTTCCCAACAACCTCCTCCTGTACCTCATCTTCTCCAATAGAACCAATTGATCCATATGATGAAAGTTGTAACGGATTTCTCATCTGATACCTCAGGAACTTCGATAGGATCATATTTATCACCCTTGAAACTATCTCAATATTCAGGTGTGCAATAATAAGCTGTCTTCTCTTCAGAATCATTAACATCATCTTCATCATCCTCTTGCACATTCTTTTTTGCTGGTGTTCTCAAATCGTCCATATCACGATGATATACCCTTTCTTTACGAGGGTCTCCACCATAGTTTCTAGATTCACTATTATCACCATACTCATTATCTTCTTCTTTTTCAATATCACCGGATTTGTAGAAGACACCGCTTTTGTTCAATTTCTCTATCACCCTCTGACATTACATATAATTCGTAGTTAGTTAGGTAACACATCCAAAAACAAAGTCAAGTTATAAAAAAAACTTGTACCTGTGCGCATAGCTCTGGCAAACGAAGCATATCTTTACGAATGTGCTTCGGCTCAGCCATAATCCGATCCATAATAGGGTTCTAGCGAGCGGAAGGCTCAGATGTACTCACACCTTTTCTCCTACCTGTAATGTTAGACTTTTTCGTACTGGATTTCTTGTTTTTTTCAGCTTGTTCCACTCTAATTTTGTCTAATCGGTAATCTTCGGTAATGGTGTCATCAATCTACAACATTAAGAATCATACATTCAAATTTAATTATTAATTAATTGCAGGAATTAAGTGAAAAAAATACATTGCACGTATTACCATCCCAACACCACGACCATATTGAAAGTCGTACTTGTGTCTTTTCTCCGCTGCATCTTCTTTCCAGTTCCTCATCAAGGGGCTCAACAACGCTAACAGATCGTATTGTGGACTGGTGCTTGGCTGCACCTTCTCCCAATATAGATACTGCAAAACAAAAAAAACAATCACTTAGCATTTGTTAGACTATTAGTGCGTAATACAAATGTTTAATTTAATAAATATATCATACCTGCAGAAGGGCTAGGTTGCCACCTGGCCATTCCCTAACATGGCTGGGCTGCAAGACCATACCAATCTCAGACAAACAAAATCTCAAAGTGAACGTGTTCCAGTTGAACTTTTTATCGACCTGACATCTTGCACTAGCGCATAATAATTCTTGGGAATGTACTCATCGGACACTGGTGCAATGATAGTCCCTAACAGGACGAGAAACGCCATTCGAACAAATTCATCATCCGCATTTTTATTCCTAACAATCTTCTCAATGAGATCATCAATCATTATTTTCCCATTCTTTCTGTTAACAAAATTAACTGGATTTTTTTCACTGCTTTCCCTTGGTCCATACTCAAAAAACTAGAAACATCAACTCCTTCATTCTTCCAACCAAATATAGCATACACATCATCAGGCCTCAGTGAAATCAAACCTTTCTTTGCAGCTGTCTCTTGGACCATGAATTTTTTACTACTAGCATTGTAACCTTGAATCATAAACTGTAGCAAAATATCACGCATCTTCACTGAAGGTATTCGTAACATGCCCTCCGTCTCCGTTTCATAAAAAGAAAATCGCTGACTTGGTGTTAACTTACTAACAAGACCAACCCACTTTTCTACAGAACATGCAATCGCACCATTGATGTCCATACTGCATATAATATTATCTATGTCACGTTCCATGCAACTGAGATTTAATATTGTGATGAGTAGCCATATTGAACAAATACCTATCACAAGGCGACGCCGGGGGCAGCTGGGAAACAAGAGTGCTGAGAAGGCGGGCGGTGGCGGCGGGCGCTGACAGCTAGTGTGGAACGACTGGTGAGGGCGGTGGCGGCCGACGCGGCTTCAGGGCGGACGTCGAGCGTAGGGATCAGATCGGGCGCATCATCCACACATGTGGGCAAAATTTGCATGCACGACGTGATTGGGCCCCGACGTCCGCGATTGTCGGGAATATTCCCTCAGATAGCAACGGCTCGTGGAGATATTTGTGCCGTTGGGCCCGCGATGATCAGTTTGCAATCATTACACGTGGCGGGATCTGAACTTCGGTAGTCCTTTAGTCCCACACCTCTGGACATCGACGGAGTTGACTAGTTCAAATCCAAACGGGCTAATTTTTTTCCACGTGCTACAATGTCCATGCAGAGCATGCACGCCAAAATTTGTCGCGTTTCGAGGCTGTATTGATTTTCCATGATTTTTCGAGACGAAAACCCCGAAAATACTGCTCGGACGTGACGCAACGTGCGTTCGTAGTCGGATTTTGTTCATTTTTGGCGTGGGGTACCTGGGTGAGGCCCCACACGCGCTGCCAAAAGTTGGGTGCATTCCGTGAAACCGCTCAGGTACTTGATAAGGAAATATGCCCTAGAGGCAATAATAAAGTTGTTATTTATATTTCCTTATATCATGATAAATGTTTATTATTCATGCTAGAATTGTATTAACCGGAAACTTAGTACATGTGTGAATACATAGACAAAACAGAGTGTCCCTAGTATGCCTCTACTTGACTAGCTCGTTAATCAAAGATGGTTATGTTTCCTGACCATAGACATGTTGTCATTTGATGAACGGGATCACATCATTAGAGAATGATGTGATGGCCAAGACCCATCCGTTAGCTTAGCATTATGATCTTTGAGTTTTATTGCTATTGCTTTCTTCATGACTTATAAATGTTCCTCTGACTATGAGATTATGCAACTCCCGAATATCGGACGAGCACCTTGTGTGCTATCAAACGTCACAACGTAACTGGGTGATTATAAAGATGCTCTACACGTGTCTCCGAAGGTGTTTGTTGGGTTGGCATAGATCGAGATTAGGATTTGTCACTCCGTGTATCGGAGAGGTATCTCTGGGCCCTCTCGGTAATGCACATCACTATAAGCCTTGCAAGCAATGTGAGTAATGAGTTAGTTGCGGGATGATGCATTACGGAACGAGTAAAGAGACTTGCCGGTAACGAGATTGAAATAGGTATGATGATACCGACGATCGAATCTCGGGCAAGTAACATACCGATGACAAAGGGAACAATGTATGTTGTTATGCGGTTTGACCGATAAAGATCTTCGTAGAATATGTAGGAGCCAATATGAGCATCCAGGTTCCGCTATTGGTTATTGATCGGAGATGTGTCTCGGTCATGTCTACATAGTTCTCGAACCCGTAGGTCCGCACGCTTAACATTCGATGACGATTTGTATTGTGAGTTATGTGATTTGATGTACCGAAGGTTGTTCGGAGTCCCGGATGTGATCACAGACATGACGAGGAGTCTCGAAATGGTCGAGACATAAAGATTGATATATTGGAAGGCTATGTTTGGACACTGGAAAGGTTTCGGATAGGTTCGCGCATTTTCCGGAGTACCGGGGGGTACCGGAACCCCTGGGGGGGGGGGGGTTAATGGGCCTTCATGGGCCTTAGTGGAAGAGAGGAGGAGGCGGCCAGGTGGAGGCGCGCCCCCCCAAGCCCAATCCGAATTGGGGGGGGGCTTTCCTTCTCTCCCTCTTCCTCTTTCCTTCCCCTCCTAGTTGGACTAGGAAAGGGGGGAACCTATGTAACGCCCCGGATTCGGTGCGCTAGGTGTCTTCCAGTTATTCGCCGTCATTGCCATGTCTTTTGTTTGCGTGTTGCATTTTGCCATGTCATCATCTGCATTTCATCTGCATGTTTTTCAGAACTTGCATCCGGTCCTTTTCCCCGTTGTCCGTTTCGCGATCCGACACTCCCACACGCGCCCGTCGCCCCTCTCAGACCTTGTTTCATGAGCGGGAGAAAAATGTTCTCGGAATGGGCCGAGATTTGCCGAGTGGCCTTGGTATATCACCGGCAGACCGCCGGAGAGCCCGCCGCCCGTCCACGCCCCACCGCCGTGCGCCGCGCCTCCTTGCCGGCGTGGCCCCGCCGCCGCCTTGCATCTCCGCCGTCCCGCGCCGCCAGCCGCGGGCGCCGCCCCGCGCCGTGGCCGGCCCGCCCCACGCCGGAGCTCACCGGAGGAGCCCCGCGCCGTCCCCGACCTCCTCCACCGTCCCGCGCCCCTCGCCGGCCTCCCCCTCGCCGGAAAGCTCGCCGGAGCTCTCGCCGGCGCCGGATCCGGGAAGATGGATGAGATCCACCCATCCCCGTATCCAAACGCTCCTCCACCGCCCCGGTTCCCTCCATCCCGCACGGCTCCATCCAGTTTTCTGCGAGGTGAAATATGTCTAAGTCCCAGATTTTCAAACTCCATGTGTGCATCTTTGACCTGCCATAACTTCATGCATATTGCTCCGATTTGTGCATATAATATGTCAAAATGTTCATTGTGAGATGCTCTACATTTTATTCCACTGTGCCATGCTTGTTTGAGTTCATCTTGGTGCCCAAAATCATCGTTGCAAGAGTGCTATATGATGTTAACCTGCTGAGACTGTTATAACTTGGTGATTTGTCTTTTTCATTGCATTTTGTGTGTGCATCCTATGAGGTTGATGTCTACATGAGTTTTGAACTACATCATGCCATCCTTACAGGTGTGCTTGTCTTGTATTTTTGTGATATATGTGGTGACTAGCACAAGCATGCAAAGTAGCCTCCATGATGTTGCTGATTTCTGTGACTGGTCATTTCTGCTAAGTCTGTAGCTGTAACATTGTGATGCTAAGTAAACCTGCTGCTACCATGAGTTCTATGCATAATATTGAGATCTTCACTGAGGATGTTTTGTTATACATGTTATGCTCTATCCATCCATGCCCTTGTTTGTATTTATAGCCTGCTCTAAATTATTGTAATCTTGCTCCAATCTTGCTAAATAATGTTGCTGTCAGCCTGTTAACATTAAGTTCAGTTTTTCCATGTGTTTTGCTAGTGATCCATGCACCCTATGAACTTGCTATTGCCATTTTTAGCTCCATAAATGTGTCTTCTTACTGTTGGTCACCTTATCATGCCATGTATTGCTCTGTGGTGAGTGGGACAAGCTCACCAACATGCCTATTTATCGTTGTTTCTGCCATGTACTGTTATTTTCATATCATTTGCCATGTTTGCATGGGTGCTACTATCTTGTATGTTGATCTTTGGAGTAAGTTCAGTAAAGGAGTTTTGTTCTTTGTCTTTAGTATTAGCATGCCATGCTCTATTTTGCCATGATAGCTTGCTGTAACATGTTGTTTGATAGCTCTAAATATTGCAATCGGATGTTATTTCTGTCATGTCTAGTGAAATTCTGCTAAGCCTGTGAAACTGTTATTATTTGCAATCTTGCCATGCTCTTTTGAGTATATTCTAGTGATTTCTGGAGATAGCTCATTGTTCATGTTTTGTCATACTATACCTGTAAATCATGCCCATGCATTTTGCTTTCATGTTGAGGTGTTGTAGCATATTTTCATGGTGCTTGCAAGATGCCTAGTTGCTGTTTTGGACAGATTGTTGCTATATCTTGTTTGGAGTGTATGTGTTGCACCGTTGCTCCGTTTTGAGTGTGCTCTATATGAAACTTGCTTAGTTTTGCATGTAGTTTCATGTTATCTTGTTGGATCCATGTTTTGAATGTGTTTGCTTGATGTTTGAATGCATTTTGCATCAATGCCATGTTTAACTTGTTTTGCTCATATCTTCTAGGCCGTAGCTCCGAACTAAATGAACTTTATATGTAACTTGACTAGAATTTCGTGTAGATCATCTTGGTACATCTTAACTTGCTGTTTAACAACATGAACATAAGGCTTATTCAGATCTGGACCAATTTTGAAATTTGCATATGAGGACTTACCGGAATTGTCATATGTTGTTTCCGGCCTCATTTAAACTTGCTTTGATGTGTTGTTCTTGTATGCATCATCTCTTGCCACGCGTAGCCTCATGTAGCCTTGTCATGCATCATACTTGGTTGAGCATCATGCCTTGTTCATGTGTGGTATGTTTACCATGTTGTGTGCTTCTTCTCGATAGTTCCCGTTTCGTTGCGATCTTGAGGATTCGTTCGTCTACGCTTGGTTCGTCTTCGTGGCTTCATCTTCTCCATGGAATCGTTCTTCTTCCTAGCGGGATTTCAGGCAAGATGACCGTTACCGTGGATCTCACTACTATCATTGCTATGCTAGTTGCTTCGTTCTATCGCTATGCTGCGCTACCTATCACTTGCTCTTCAAGCCTCCCAGATTGCCATGTCAGCCTCTAACCTTTTTCACCCTTCCTAGCAAACCGTTGTTTGGCTATGTTACCACTTTTGCTCAGCCCCTCTTATAGCGTTGCTAGTTGCAGGTGAAGATGAAGAAGTTTGTTCCATGTTGGAACATGGATATCATGAACTTTGTTGGGATATCACAATATCTATTATTTAATTAATGCATCTATATACTTGGTAAAGGGTGGAAGGCTCGGCCTTATGCCTGGTGTTTTGTTCCACTCTTTCCGCCCTAGTTTCCGTCATACCGGTGTTATGTTCCTTGATTTTTGCATTCCTAACGCGGTTGGGTGTTATGGGGACCCCTTGACAGTTCGCTTTGAATAAAACTCTTCCAGCAAGGCCCAACCTTGGTTTTACCATTTGCCTATCACCTATTTCTTTTCCATTGGGAGTCGCGCTCCCGAGGGTCATCTTTATTTTAACCCCCCCGGGCTAGTGCTTCTCCAAGTGCTGGTCCAAACCGAGCGATGTCCGGCGCCCCTTGGGCAACCAGGGTCTATGCCAACCCGACGTCTGGCTCATCCAGTGTGCCCTGAGAACGAGATATGTGCAGCTCCTATCGCGATTTGTCGGCACATCCGGGCGGTCTTGCTGGTCTTGTTTTACCATTGTTGAAATGTCTTGTAAACCGGGATTCCGAGACTGATCGGGTCTTCGTTCTATCGCTATGCTGCGCTACCTATCACTTGCTCTTCAAGCCTCCCAGATTGCTATGTCAGCCTCTAACCTTTTTCCTACGTGTCACCAAGATCAATCTAGGAGATGCTAGCAACGAGAGAGAGAGAGGGAGTGCATCTTCATACCCTTCAAGATCGCTAAGCGGAAGCGTTACAAGAACGTGGTTGATGGAGTCGTACTCGCGGCGATTCAAATCGCGGAAGATCCGATCTAGCGCCGAACGGACGGCGCCTCCGCGTTCAACACACGTACAGCCCGGGGAAGTCTCCTCCTTCTTGATCCAGCAAGGGGAGAGGAGAAGTTGAGGGAGAACCCCAGCAGCACGACGGCGTGGTGGCGATGGAGCTCGTGGTTCTCCAGCAAAGCTTCGCTAAGCACTACGGAGGAGGAGGAGGAGTTGGAGGAGGAGAGGGCTGCGCCAGGCAAGGGGTGCGGCTGCCCTCTCTATCCCTCACTATATATAGGGGGAAGGGGGTGGAGGAGGCGCCCTAGGGTTCCCTAGGGGAGGGGCGGCGGCCACAGGGGAAACCCTAGATGGGTTTGGGCGCCCCCACCCCTAGGAAACTTGCCCCCAAGCCGGGAGGGATGGATGCCCTAGGGAAGGCGCCCCCACCTCTCCAAGTTACGTGAGAGGGGTTGGGAGGGGCGCACAGCCCCTTAGTGGGCTGGTGTGCCCCTCCCCTTGGCCCATAAGGCCCCCCAACGCTTGACGGGGCCTCCGAAACACCTTTCGGCCACGCTGGTCGTCACCCGGTACTCCCAGAACAATTCCGGACTCCAATACCCTTCGTCCAATATATCGATCTTCACCTCCGGACCATTCCGGAGTTCCTTGTCATGTCCAGGATCTCATCCGGGACTACGAACAACCTTCGATAACCACATACTATTTCCCATAACAACTCTAGCGTCACCGAACCTTAAGTGTGTAGACCCTACGGGTTCGGGAACCATGTAGACATGACCGAGACGTTCTCCGGCCAATAACCAACAGCGGGATCTGGATACCCATGTTGGCTCCCACATGTTCCACGATGATCTCATCGGATGAACCACGATGTCGGGGATTCAATCAATCCCGTATACAATTCCCTTTGTCCATCGGTATGTTACTTGCCCGAGATTCGGTCGTCGGTATCCCAATACCTCGTTCAATCTCGTTACCGGCAAGTCTCTTTACTCGTTCCGTAACGCATGATCCCGTGGCTAACTCCTTAGTCACATTGAGCTCATTATGATGATGCATTACCGAGTGGGCCCAGAGATACCTCTCCGTCATACGGAGTGACAAATCCCAGTCTCGATTCGTGCCAACCCAACAGACACTTTCGGAGATACCTGTAGTGCACCTTTATAGCCACCCAGTTACGTTGTGACGTTTGGTACACCCAAAGCATTCCTACGGTATCCGGGAGTTGCACAATCTCATGGTCTAAGGAAATGATACTTGACATTAGAAAAGCTCTTAGCAAACGAACTACACGATCTTGTGCTATGCTTAGGATTGGGTCTTGTCCATCACATCATTCTCCTAATGATGTGACCCCGTTATCAATGACATCCAATGTCCATGGTCAGGAAACCATAACCATCTATTGATCAACGAGCTAGTCAACTAGAGGCTTACTAGGGACATGTTGTGGTCTATGTATTCACACATGTATTACGGTTTCCAGTTAATACAATTATAGCATGAACAATAGACAATTATCATGAACAAGGAAATACAATAATAACCATTTTATTATTGCCTCTAGGGCATATTTCCAACAGTCTCCCACTTGCACTAGAGTCAATAATCTAGTTCACATCACTATGTGATTGTAATGAATCCAACACCCATGGGGTTTGTTCATATCTTGCTTGTGAGAGAGGTTATTAGTCAACGGGTCTGAACCTTTCAGATCCGTGTGTGCTTTACAAATCTCTATGTCATCTTGTAGATGCAGCTACCACGCGCTACTTGGAGCTATTCCAAATAACTGCTCTACTATACGAATCCGGTTTACTACTCAGAGTCATCTGGATTAGTGTCAAAGTTTGCATCGACGTAACCCTTTACGACGAGCTCTTTTACCACCTCCATAATCGAGAAAATTCCTTAGTCCACTAGTTACTAAGGATAAGTTCGACCGCTGTCATGTGATCCATTCCTAGATCACTCTTGTACCCCTTGACTGACTTATGGCAAGGCACACTTCAGGTGCGGTACACATCATAGCATACTGTAAAGCCTACGTCTAAAGCATAGGGGACGACCTTCGTCCTTTCTCTCTCTTCTGCCGTGGTCATGTTTTGAGTCTTACTCAATACTCACACCTTGTAACACAGCCAAGAACTCCTTCTTTGCTGATCTATTTTGAACTCCTTCAAAATCTTGTCACGGTATGTATTCATTCGAAAGTACTATTAAGCGTTTTTGATCTATCCTTATAGATCTTGATGCTCAATGTTCAAGTAGCTTAATCTAGGTTTTCCATTGAAAAACACTTTTCAAATAACCCTGTATGCTTTCCAGAAATTCTACATCATTTCTGATCAACAATATGTTAACAACATATACTCATCAAAAATTCTATAGTGCTCCCACTCACTTCTTTGGAAATACAAGTTTCTCATAAACTTTGTAAAAACCCAAAATCTTTGATCATCTCATCAAAGCATACATTCCATCTCCGAGATGCTTACTCCAGTCCTTAGAAGGATTGCTGGAGCTTTGCATACTTGTTAGCATATTTCAGGATTGACAAAACCTTCTGGTTGTATCACATACAACCTTTCCTCAAGAAAATCGTCGAGGAAACAATATTTTGACATCCTATCTGCAAGATTTCATAAATAATGCAGTAACTACTAATATAATTCCAACAGACTCTTAGCATCGCTACGAGTGAGAAAGTCTCATCGCAGTCAACTCCTTGAACTTGTCGGAAAACATCTTAATGACAAGTCGAGCTTTCTTAATGGTGACACTTACCATCATTGTCTGTCTTCCTTTTAAAACCCATCTGCACCCAACAGCCTTACGACCATCAAGTAGTTCTTCCAAAGTCTATACTTTGCTTTTATACATGGATCCTCTCTCGGATTTTATGGCCTCAAGCCATTCGTCGGAATCCAGGCCCACCATCGCTTCTCCATAGCTCGTAGGTTCATTGTTGTCTAGCAACATGACTTCCAAGACAGGATTACGTACCACTCTGAAGTAGAACGCATCCTTGTCGACCTACGAGGTTTGGTAGTGACTTGATCCGAAGTTTCATGATCACTATCATAAGCTTCCACTTCAATTGGTGTAGGTGCCACAGGAACAACTTCCTGTGCCCTGCTACACACTGGTTGAAGTGACGGTTCAATAACCTCATCAAGTCGCCACCATCCTCTCACTCAATTCTTTCGAGAGAAACTTTTCCTCGAGAAAGGACCCGATTCTAGAAACAATCCCTTTTGCTTCCGGATTTGAGACAGGAGGTATACCCAACTGTTTTTGAGTGTCCTATGAAAATGCATTTATCCGCTTTGGGTTCGAGCTTATCAGCCTGAAACTTTTTCACATAAGCGTCGCAGCCCCAAACTTTTAAGAAACGACAGCTTAGGTTTCTCTAAACCATAGTTCATACGGTGTCGTCTCAACGGAATTGCGTGGTGCCCTATTTAAAGTGAATGCGGTTGTCTCTAATGCCTAGCCCATAAACGATAGTGGTAATTCGATAAGAGACATCATGGTATGCACCATATCCAATAGGGTGCAGTTATGATGTTCGGACACACCATCACACTATGGTGTTCCAGGCGGTATTAGTTGTGAAACAATTTCCACAATGTCTTAATTGTGTGCCAAACTCGTAACTCAGATATTCATCTCTATGATCATATCACAGACATTTTATCCTCTTGTCACGACGATCTTCAACTTCACTCTGAAATTACTTGAACCTTTCAATAATTCAGACCTGTGTTTCATCAAGTAAATATACTCAACATCTACTCAAATCATCTGTGAAGTAAGAACATAACAATATCCACTGCATGCCTCAGCACTCATTGGACTGCGCACATCAAAATGTATTACTTCCAACAAGTTGCTTTCTTGTTCCATCTTACTGAAAACGAGGCCTTTCAGTCATCTTGCCCATGTGTTATGATTTGCATGTCTCAAGTGATTCAAAATCAAGTGAGTCCAAACGATCCATCTGTATGGAGTTTCTTCATGCATATATACCAATAGACATGGTTCGCATGTCTCAATCTTTTCAAAAACGAGTGAGTCCAAAGATCCATGAACATGGAGCTTCTTCATGCGTTTTATACCAATATGACTCAAATGGCAGTGCCACAAGTATGTGGTACTATCATTACTATCTTATATCTTTTGGCATGAACATGTGTATCACTACGATCGAGATTCAATAAACCATTCATTTTAGGTGTAAGAGCATTGAAGGTATTATTCAAATAAACAGAGTAACCATTATTCTCCTTAAATGAATAATCGTATTGCGATAAACATAATCCAATCATGTCTATGCTCAACGCAAATACCAAATAACAATTATTTAGGTTTAACACCAATCCCGATGGTAGAGGGAGCGTGCGATGTTTGATCACATCAACTTTGGAAACACTTCCAACACATATCGTCATCTCACCTTTAGCTAGTTTCCGTAGCCTTTTATTTTGAGTTACTAACACTTAGCAACCGAACCGGTATTTATTACCCTGGTGCTACTAGGAGTACTAGTAAAGTACACATTAATATAACGTATATCCAAATACTTCTGTTGACCTTGCCAGCCTTCTCATCTACCAAGTATCTAGGGTAGTTCTGCTTCAGTGACCGTTCCCCTCATTACAGAAGCACTTAGTCTCGGGTTTGGGTTCAACCTTGGGTTTCTTCACTAGAGCAGCAACTGATCTGCCGTTTCATGAAGTATCCCTTCTTTCCCTTGCCCTTCTTGAAACTAGTGGTTTTACTAACCGTCAACAATTGATGCTCCTACTTGATTTCTACTTTCGCGGTGTCAAACATCGTGAATTGCTCAAGGATCATCATGTCTATCCTTGATATGTTATAGTTCATCACGAAGCTCTATTAGCTTGGTGGCAGTGACTATGGAGAACCATCACTATCTCATCTGGAAGATTAACTCCCACTCGATTCAAGCGATTGTAGTACTCAGACAATCTGAGCACATGCTCCACTATTGAGCTTTTCTCCCTTAGTTTGCAGGCTCAAGAAACTTGTCAGAGGTCTCATACCTCTTGACGTGGGCACTAGTCTGAAATCCCAATTTCAGTCTTTGGAAGATCTCATATGTTCTGCGACGTTTCAAAAACATCTTTGGCGCCCCAATTCTAAACCGTTAGCATTACGCACTGAACTATCACGTAGTCATCAAAACGTGTATGTCAGATGTTCGCAACATCCACAGACGACGCTCGAGGTTCACACACCGAGCGGTGCATTAAGGACATAAGCCTTCTGCGCAGCAATGAGGATAATCCTCAGTTTACGGACCCAGTCCGCATAATTTCTACTATCAACTTTCAACTAAATTTTCTCTAGGAACATATCTTAAATAGTAGAACCAAAGCGTAAGCTACGACATAATTTGCAAAAGACCTTTTGACTATGTTCATGATAATTAAGTTCATCTGATTATTTAATGAACTCCCACTTAGATAGACATCCCTCTAGTCATCTAAGTGATACATGATCCGAGTCAACTAGGCCGTGTCCGATCATCACGTGAGATGGACTAGTCATCATCGGTGAACATCTTCATGTTGATCGTATCTACTATACGACTCATGTTCGACCTTTCAGTCTCTTGTGTTCCGAGGCCATGTCTGTACATGCTAGGCTCGTCAAGTCAACCTAAGTGTTTTGCATGTGTAAATCTGGCTTACACCCGTTGTATGCGCACGTTAGAATCTATCACACCCGATCATCACGTGGTGCTTCGAAACAGCGAACCTTCGCAACGGTGCACAGTTAGGGGGAACACATCTCTTGAAATTTTAGTGAGGGATCATCTTATTTATGCTACCGTCGTTCTAAGCAAATAAGATGTAAACATGAAAAACATCACATGCAAATCATAAAGTGACACGATATGGCCAATATCATCTTGCGCCTTTTGATCTCCATCTTCGAGGCGCGGCATGATCACCTTCGTCACCGGCATGACACCATGATCTCGATCATCATGATCTCCATCATCGTGTCTTCATGAAGTTGTCTCGCCAACTATTACTTCTACTACTATGGCTAACGGTTAGCAATAAAGTAAAGTAATTACATGGCGTTTTTCATTGACACGCAGGTCATACAATAAATTAAGACAACTCCTATGGCTCCTGCCGGTTGTCATACTCATCGACATGCAAGTCGTGATTCCTATTACAAGAACATGATGAATCTCATACATCACATATATATAATTCATCACGTCCTTTTGGCCATATCACATCACATAGCATACCCTGCAAAAACAAGTTAGACGTCCTCTAATTGTTGTTGCATGTTTTACGTGGCTGCTATGGGTTTCTAGCAAGAACGTTTCTTACCTACGCAAAAGCCACAATGGTGATATGCCAATTGCTATTTACCCTTCATAAGGACCCTCTTCATCGAATCCGATCCGACTAAAGTGGGAGAGACAGACACCCGCTAGCCACCTTATGCATCAAGTGCATGTCAGTCAGTGGAACCTGTCTCACGTAAGTGTACGTGTAAGGTTGGTCCGGGCCGCTTCATCCCACAATGCCGCCGATTCAAGATAAGACTAGTAACGGCAAGCAAATTGAACAAATCATCGCCCACAACTACTTTGTGTTCTACTCGTGCATATAATCTATGCATAGACCAAGCTCATGATGCCACTGTTGGGGAACGTAGCAATAATTCAAAATTTTCCTACGTGTCACCAAGATCAATCTAGGAGATGCTAGCAACGAGAGAGAGAGGGAGTGCATCTTCATACCCTTGAAGATCGCTAAGCGGAAGCGTTACAAGAACGCGGTTGATGGAGTCGTACTCGCGGCGATTCAAATCGCGGAAGATCCGATCTAGCGCCGAACGGACGGCGCCTCCGCGTTCAACACACGTACAGCCCGGGGAAGTCTCCTCCTTCTTGATCCGGCAAGGGGAGAGGAGAAGTTGAGGGAGAACTCCAGCAACACGATGGCGTGGTGGCGATGGAGCTCGTGGTTCTCCGGCAGAGCTTCGCTAAGCACTACGGAGGAGGAGGAGTTGGAGGAGGAGAGGGCTGCGCCAGGCAAGGGGTGCGGCTGCCCTCTCTCTCCCTCACTATATATAGGGGGGAAGGGGGGGTGGAGGAGGCAACCTAGGGTTCCCTAGGGGAGGGGCGGCGGCCACAGGGGAATCCCCAGATGGGTTTGGGCGCCCCCACCCCTAGGAAACTTGCCCCCAAGCCGGGAGGGATGGCTGCCCTAGGGGAGGCGCCCCCACCTCTCCAAGTTACGTGAGAGGGGTTGGGAGGGGCGCACAGCCCCTTAGTGGGCTGGTGTGCCCCCTCCCCTTGGCCCATAAGGCCCCCCAACGCTTGCCGGGGCCTCTGAAACACCTTTCGGTCACGCTGGTCGTCACCCGGTACTCCTAGAACAATTCTGGACTCCAATACCCTTCGTCCAATATATCGATCTTCACCTCCGGACCATTCCGGAGTTCCTCGTCATGTCCAGGATCTCATCCGGGACTCCGAACAACCTTCGGTAACCACATACTATTTCCCATAACAACTCTAGCGTCACCGAACCTTAAGTGTGTAGACCCTACGGGTTCGGGAACCATGTAGACATGACCGAGACGTTCTCTGGCCAATAACCAACAGCGGGATCTGGATACCCATGTTGGCTCCCACATGTTCCACGATGATCTCATCGGATGAACCACGATGTCGGGGATTCAATCAATCCCATATACAATTCCCTTTGTCCATCGGTATGTTACTTGCCCGAGATTCGATCGTCGGTATCCCAATACCTCGTTCAATCTCGTTACCGGCAAGTCTCTTTACTCTTTCCGTAATGCATGATCCCGTGGCTAACTCCTTAGTCACATTGAGCTCATTATGATGATGCATTACCGAGTGGGCCCAGAGATACCTCTCCGTCATACGGAGTGACAAATCCCAGTCTCGATTCGTGCCAACCCAACAGACACTTTCGGAGATACCTGTAGTGCACCTTTATAGCCACCCAGTTACGTTGTGACGTTTGGTACACCCAAAGCATTCCTACGGTATCCGGGAGTTGCACAATCTCATGGTCTAAGGAAATAATACTTGACATTAGAAAAGCTCTTAGCAAACGAACTACACGATCTTGTGCTATGCTTAGGATTGGGTCTTGTCCATCACATCATTCTCCTAATGATGTGACCCCGTTATCAATGACATCCAATGTCCATGGTCAGGAAACCATAACCATCTATTGATCAACGAGCTAGTCAACTAGAGGCTTACTAGGGACATGTTGTGGTCTATGTATTCACACATGTATTACGGTTTCCAGTTAATACAATTATAGCATGAACAATAGACAATTATCATGAACAAGGAAATACAATAATAACCATTTTATTATTGCGTCTAGGGCATATTTCCAACATTTCCGTCATACCGGTGTTATGTTCCTTGATTTTTGCGTTCCTAACGCGGCTGGGTGTTATGGGGACCCCTTGACAGTTCGCTTTGAATAAAACTCTTCCAGCAAGGCCCAACCTTGGTTTTACCATTTGCCTATCACCTATTTCTTTTCCCTTGGGAGTCGCGCTCCCGAGGGTCATCTTTATTTTAACCCCCCCGGGCTAGTGCTTCTCCAAGTGCTGGTCCAAACCGAGTGATGTCCGGCGCCCCTTGGGCAACCAGGGTCTATGCCAACCCGACGTCTGGCTCATCCGGTGTGCCCTGAGAACGAGATATGTGCAGCTCCTATCGGGATTTGTCGGCACATCCGGACGCTCTTGCTGGTCTTGTTTTACCATTGTCAAAATGTCTTGTAAACCGGGATTCCGAGACTGATCGGGTCTTCCCGGGAGAAGGAATATCATTCATTGACCGTGAGAGCTTATAATGGGCTAAGTTGGGACACCCCTGCAGGGTATAAACTTTCGAGAGCCGTGCCCGCAGTTATGTGGCAGATGGGAATTTGTTAATGTACGGTTGTCGAGAACTTGACACTTGACTTAACTAAAACGCATCAACCGTGTGTGTAGCCGTGATGGTCTCTTTTCGGCGGAGTCCGGGAAGTGAACACAGTTTTTGGGTTATGTTTGACGTAAGTAGGAGTTCAGGATCACTTCTTGATCATTGCTAGTTTCACGACCGTTCCGTTGCTTCTCTTCTCGCTCTCATTTGCGTATGTTAGCCACCATACATTCTTAGTCGCTGCTGCAACCTCACCACCTATCCTTTCCTTACCCTTTAAGCTTTGCTAGTCTTGATACCCATGGTAATGGGATTGCTGAGTCCTTGTGGCTCACAGATTTCTACAACAACAGTTGCAGGTATAGGTTTTGCGATGATCATGACGCGAGAGCGATGTTTGCTTGTTTTGGAGTTCTTCTTCTGCTTCTTCTTCGATCAGGGGATAGGTTCCAGGTCGGCAGCCTGGGCTAGTAGGGTGGATATTGTATGAGTTTCTGTTTGTGTTTCATCCGTAGTCAGATGTTGTTCTCGTGTCTGTTGATGTATTCTTGGGCGTTTGTGCCTTATGTATGTATCCCCAACTATTATGTAATGGTTTGATGTAATGATATCCACCTTGCAAAAGCGTCTTCAAGATGCGCTTCTATCCTTGGTGGGACCTTCGAGTTCCTTTAGGATAGGGTCGCATCTTGGGCGTGACAACCTACTCCTAGTAGGAGTAGGATTCCCCCCTTGGGGCGCACCCCATGAGGCCGGCCGGCCCCCTCCTTTATATACGGGGGAGGGGGGCACCCCATAGACACACAAGTTGATCTTTTAGCCATGTGCGGTGCCCCCCTCCACAGTTACACATCTCGGTCATACCGTCGTAGTGCTTAGGCGAAGCCCTCCGCCGGTAACTTCATCATCACCGTCACCACGCCATCGTGCTGACGAAACTCTCCCTCGGCCTCAGCTGGATCAAGAGTATGAGGGACGTCACCGAACTGAACGTGTGCAGATCGCGGAGGTGCCATGTGTTCGGTACTTGATTGGTTGGATCGCGAAGACGTTCGACTACATCAACCATGTTACTAAACGCTTCCGCTTTCGGTCTACGAGGGTACGTAGACACACTCTCCCCGCTCGTTGCTATGCTTCTCCTAGATAGATCTTGCGTGATCGTAGGCAAATTTTTTGAAATACTACGTTCCCCAATAGTGGCATCCAAGCCAGGTCTATGCGTATATGTTATATGCACGAGTAGAACAGAAAGAGTTGTGGGCGATAATAGTCATACTGCTTACCAGCATGTCATACTTTGATTCGGCGGTATTGTTGGATGAAGCGGCCCAGACCGACATTACATGACCGCGTTCATGAGACCGGTTCTACCAATGTGCTTATGCACACAGGTGGCTGGCGGGTTTTTGTTTCTCCAACTTTAGTTGAATTGAATTTGACTACGCCCGATCCTTGTTGAAGGTTAAAACAACACACTTGATGAAAAATCGTTGTGGTTTTGATGCGCAGGAGAGAACAGTTCTTGCTAGAAGCCCGTAGCAGCCACGCAAAACTTGCAACAACAAAGTAGAGGATGTCTAACTTGTTTTTGCATGGCTTGCTGTGATGTGATATGGTCAAGACGTGATGATATATAAATTGTTGTATGGGATGATCATGTTTTGTAACATTTATCGGCAACTGGCAGGAGCCATATGGTTGTCGCTTTATTGTATGAAATGCAATCGCCATGTAATTGCTTTACTTTATCACTAAGCGGTAGCGATAGTCGTAGAAGCAATAGTTGGCGAGACGACAACGATGCTTCGATGGAGATCAAGATGTCAAGCCGGTGACGATGGTGATCATGACGGTGCTTTGGAGATGGAGATCAAAGGCACAAGATGATGATGGCCATATCATATCACTTATTTGATTGCATGTGATGTTTATATTTTATGCATCTTATTTTTCTTAGTACGGCGGTAGCATTATAAGATGATCTCTCACTAAATTTCAAGGTATAAGTGTTCTCCCTGAGTATGCACCGTTGCTACAGTTCGTCGTGTCGAGACACCACATGATGATCGGGTGTGATAAGCTCTATGTTCACATACAACGGGTGCAAGCCAGTTTTGCACACGCATAATACTCGGGTTAAACTTGACGAGCCTAGCATATGCAGATATGGCCTCGGAACACTGAGGCCGAAAGGTCGAGCGTGAATCATATAGTAGATATGATCAACATAGTGATGTTCACCATTGAAAACTACTCCATCTCACGTGATGATCGGACATGGTTTAGTTGATATGGATCACGTGATCACTTAGATGATTAGAGGGATGTCTATCTAAGTGGGAGTTCTTAAGTAATATGATTAAATGAAATTTAATTTATCATGAACTTAGTCCTGGTAGTATTTGCATAACTATGTTGTAGATCAATAGCTCGCGATGTAGCTCCCCGTTTATTTTTGATATGTTCCTAGAGAAAAACTATGTTGAAAGACGATAGTAGCACTGATGCGGACTAGGTCCGTGATCTGAGGATTATCCTCATTGCTGCACAGAAGAATTATGTCCTTGATGCACCGCTAGGTGATGGACCTATTGCAGGAGCAGCCGTTATGAACGTTTGGCAAGCTCGGTATGATAACTACTTGATAGTTTAGTATGCCATGCATTACGGCTTAGAACCGGGACGTCAAAAACGTTTTGAACGCCACAGAGCATTGCTACCTCTTGAGCATGCGTTGGTTTTCCCTTGAAGAGGAAAGGGTGATGCGGCAAAGTAGCGTAAGTATTTCCTTCAGTTTTTGAGAACCAAGGTATCAATCCAGTAGGAGGCCACACGCAAGTCCCTCGTACCTACACAAACAAATAAGAACCTTGCAACCAACACGATAAAGGGGTTGTCAATCCCTTCACGGCCACTTGCAAAAGTGAGATCTGATAGAGATGATAAGATAATATTTTTGGTATTTTTATGATAAAGATTAAAAGTAAAGAAAGCAAAATAAATGGCGACAGAAATAGCTCGTTGACGGGAGATTAATATGATGGAAAATAGACCCGAGGGCCATAGGTTTCACTAGTGGCCTCTCTCAAGATAGCATAAGTATTACGGTGGGTGGACAAATTACTATCGAGCAATTTATAGAAAAGTGCATAATTATGAGAATATCTAGGCATGATCATGTATATAGGCATCACGTCCGTGACAAGTAGACCGACTCCTGCCTGCATCTACTACTATTACTCCACACATCGACCGCTATCCAGCATGCATCTAGAGTATTAAGTTCATAAGAACAGAGTAACGTATTAGGTAAGATGACATGATGTAGAGGGATACACTCAAGCAATATGATATAAACCCCATCTTTTTATCCTCGATGACAACAATACAATACGTGTCGTTTCCCCTACTGTCACTGGGATCGAGCACCGCATGATTGAACCCAAAGCTAAGCACTTCTCCCATTGCAAGAAAGATCAATCTAGTAGGCCAAACCAAACTGATAATTCGAAGAGACTTGCAAAGATAACCAATCATACATAAAAGAATTCAGAGAAGATTCAAATATTGTTCATAGATAATCTTGATCATAAACCCACAATTCATCGGATCTCGACAAACACACCGCAAAAAGAGTTACATCGAATAGATCTCCAAGAAGATCGAGGAGAAATTTGTATTGAGATCCAACGAGAGAGAAGAAGCCATCTAGCTAATAACTATGGACCCGAAGGTCTGTGGTAAACTACTCACACATCATCGGAGAGGCTATGGTGTTGATGTAGAAGGCCTTTGTGATCGATTCCCCCTCCGGCGGAGCGCCGGAAAAGGCCCCAAGATGGGATCTCACAGGTACAAAAGGTTGCGGCGGTGGAATTAGGTTTTCGTGGTGCCCCTCGATGGTTTCGGGGTACGTAGGTATATATAGGAGGAAGAAGTAGGTCGGTGGAGCCACGAGGGGCCCACGAGGGTGGAGGGCGCGCCCAGGGGGGTAGGCGCGCCCCCTGCCTCGTGGCCTCCTTGTTGATTTCTTGACGTCCACTCCAAGTCCTCTAGATCACGTTTGTTCCAAAAATCACCCTCCCGAAGGTTTCATTCCGTTTGGACTCCGTTTGATATTCCTTTTCTGCGAAACACTGAAATAGGCAAAAAAACAACAATTTGCACTGGGCCTTGGGTTAATAGGTTAGTCCCTAAAATAATATAAAAGTGTATAATAAATCCCATTAAACATCCAAAACAGAATATATAATAGCATGGAGCAATCAAAAATTATAGATGCGTTGGAGACATATCAAGCATCCCCAAGCTTAATTCCTGCTCGTCCTCGAGTAGGTAAATGATAAAAATAAAATTTTTGATGTGGAATGCTACTTAGCATATTCTTCGATGTAATTTTCTTTATTGTGTCATGAATGTTCAGATCCGAAAGATTCAAGTTAAAACTATAATATTGACATAAAAATAATAATACTTCAAGCATACTAACCAAGCAATTATGTCTTCTCAAAATAACATAGACAAAGAAAGCTCATCCCTACAAAATCATATAGTTTGGCCATGCTTCATTTTTGTCACACAAGAATGCTCTCATCTTGCACAACCCCGATGACAAGCCAAGCAATTGTTTCATACTTTAGTAATCTCAAACTTTTTTCAACTTTCACGCAATACATGAGCGTGAGCCATGGATATAACACTATGGGTGGAATAGAATATAATGATAGGGGTTGTGTGGAGAAGACAAAAAAGGAGAAAGTCTCACATTGACGCGGCTAATCAACCAGCTAGGGAGATGCCCATCAATTGATGTCAATGCAAGGAGTAGGGATTGCCATGCAACTGATGCACTAGAGCTATAAATGTATGAAAGATCAACAAAATAAACTAAGTGGGTGTGCATCCAACTTGCTTGCTCACGAAGACTTAGGGCATTTGAGGAAGCCCGGTGTTGGAATATACAAGCCAAGTTCTATAATGAAAAATTCCCATTAGTATATGAAAGTGACAAAACAAGAGACTCTCTATCATAAAGATCATGGTGCTACTTTGAAGCACAAGTGTGGAAAAAGGATAGTAGCATTGTCCATTTCTTCTTCTTCTTCTTCTTTTTTGGGCCTTTCCTTTTTTATTTGGCCTTTCTCTTTTTTTGGGACAATGCTCTATTACTGATGATCATGACACTTCTATTTAATTACAACTCAATGATTACAACTCGATACTAGAACAAAGTATGACTCTATATGAATGCCTCCGGCGGTGTACCGGGAAGGGCAATAAATCAAGAGTGACATGTATGAATAATATGCATGGTGGCTTTGCCACAAATACGATGTCAACTACATGATCATGCAAGGCAATATGACAATGATAAAGCGTGTCATAATAAACGGAACGGTGGAAAGTTGCATGGCAATATATCTCGGAATGGCTATGGAAATGCCATAATAGGTAGGTATGGTGGCTGTTTTGAGGAGGATATAAGGAGGTTTATGTGTGATAGAGCATATCATATCACGGGGTTTGGATGCACCGGCGAAGTTTGCACCAACTCTCAAGGTGAGAAAGGGCAATGCACGGTACCGAAGAGGCTAGCAATGATGGGAAGTTGAGAGTGCGTATAATCCATGGACTCAACATTAGTCAGAAAGAACTCACATACTTATTGCAAAAATCTACAAGTCATCAAAAACCAAGCACTACGCGCATGCTCCTAGGGGTATAGATTGGTAGGAAAAGACCATCGCTCGCCCTTGACCGCCACTCATAAGGATGACAATCAAAGAACACCTCATTTTTCAAATTTGTTACATAACGTTTACCATATGTGCATGCTACGAGACTTGCAAACTTCAACACAAGTATTTCTCAAATTCACAACTACTCAACTAGCACAACTTTAATATCACTATCTCCATATCTCAAAACAACTATCAAGTATCAAACTTCTCTTAGTATTCAATGCACTTATATGGAAGTTTTTATCTTGGATGCCTATCATATTAGGACTAAATTTATAACCAAAGCAAACTACCATGCTGTTCTAAAGGACTCTCAAAATAATATAAGTGAAGCATGAGAGATCAATTATTTCTATAAAATATAACCACCACCGTGCTCTAAAAGATATAAGTGAAGCACTAGAGCAAAATTGTGTAACTCAAAAGATATAAGTGAAGCACATAGAGTATTCTAATAAATTCCGAATAATGTGTGTCTCTCTCAAAAGGTGTGTACAGCAAGGATGATTCTGGAGAACTAACAAGCAAAGACTCAAATCATACAAGATGCTCCAAGCAAAACACATATCATGTGGTGAATAAAAATATAGCTCCAAGTAAAGTTACCGATGGACGAAGACAAAAGAGGGGATGCCTTCCGGGGCATACCCAAGCTTAGGCTTTTGGGTTATCCTTAGATTTTACCTTGGGGTGCCTTGGGCATCCCCAAGCTTAGTCTCTTGCCACTCCTTGTTCCATAATCCATCAAATCTTTACCCAAAATTTGAAAACTTCACAACACAAAACTTAACAGAAAATTTCGTGAGCTCCGTTAGCGAAAGAAAACAAAACACCACTTCAAGGTACTGTAATAAACTCATTATTTATTTATATTGGTGTTAAACTTACTGTATTACAACTTTTCTATGGTTCATAAACTCCATTACTAGTCATAGATTCATCAAAATAAGCAAACAACACACGAAAAACAGAATCTGTCAAAAACAGAACAGTCTGTAGTAATCTGTAACTAACGCAAACTTCTGGAACTCAAAAAATTCTAAAATAAATTTCTGGACTTGAGGAATTTATCTATTAATCATATGCAAAAAGAATCAACTAAATAGCACTCTCTAGTAAAAAGTTGTAGCTAATCTCGTGAGCGCTAAAGTTTCTATTTTTTACAGCAAGATCACAAAGACTTTTCCCAAGTCTTCCCAAAGGTTCTACTTGGCACAAACACTAATTAAAACACAAAACCACATCTAAACAGAAGCTAGATGGATTATTTATTGAATAACAGCAAGGAAAAATATTGGGTTGTCTCCCAACAAGCGCTTTTCTTTAAAGACTTTTAGCTAGGCATTGATAATTTTAATGATGCTCACATCAAAGACAAGAATTAAAGCACAAAGAGAGCATCATAGAACACGTGATAAACACATCTAAGTCTAACATACTTCCTATGCATAGGGATTTTATAAGTAAACAAATTATCATAGCAAGCAAAAATTAGCATATGCAAGAAAGAAGAAAGAGACGATAGCAATCTCAACATGACGAGAGGTAATTTAGTAAGATAAAAATTTCTACAACCATATTTTCCTCTCTCATAATAATTACATGTAGAATCATAGGCAAATTCAACAAAATATCTATCACATAACATATTCTCAACACGATCCACATGCATGCGAAGTTGACACTCTTCCAAAATAGTGGGATTATCATTAACTGAAGTCACGACCTCTCCAAACCCACTTTTATCAAAAAATTCATAAGATTGAACATTCTCCAAATATGTGGGATCTAAAGTTGACACTCTTCCAAACCCACTTTCAATACTATTGCAAACACTATTATCAATCTCATATTCATCATGGGGCTTAAATAAATATTCAAGATCATAGGAAGAATCACCCCAATCATGATCATTGCAACAAGTAGTAGACATAGCAAAACTAGCATCCCCAAGCTTAGGGTTTTGCATATTATAAGCACAATTGACATTAATAGAATTTATACTATCATCATTGCAATCATGCTTTGTATTCAAAGATCCATCGTGAATCACTCCATAAAGTACTTCATCACAATTTTTAGATTCACGAATTTCAAGCAAAACTTCATAAAGACAAACTTGTGCACAAAACTCACTAGCAATTGGTTCATCATAATTGGATCTCTTAAAAAGATTAGCAAGCGAATGAGGATCCATAGATATTAGGTTCTCTGTTTAGCAATAAATAAACAACTATTCCAACCAAACGAGCAAATGAGCCAAGTAAGATATCAAAGCAAACGAAAAGACGAACGGAAGAAGGGTGAATAAAACGGCAAGGGTGAAGTGGGGGAGAGGAAAACGAGAGGCAAATGGCAAATAATGTAATGCAAGGGATAAGAGTTTGTGATGGGTACTTGGTATGTCTTGACTTGTGCGTAGACTCCCCAGCAACGGCACCAGAAATGGCTCGTTGTCGGGAAATCAAATCTTGACTTGACTTGGTGCACACCCCCCCCGACAATGGCGCCAGAAATCCTTCTTGCTACCTCTTCAGCATGCGTTGGTTTTCCCTTGAAGAGGAAATGGTGATGTAGCAAAGTAGTGTAATTATTTCCCTCGGTTTTTGAGAACCAAGGTATCAATCCAGTAGGAGGCCACACGCAAGTCCCTCGTACCTACACAATCAAATAAGAACCTTGCAACCAACACGATAAAGGGGTTGTCAATCCCTTCACGGCCACTTGCAAAAGTGAGATCTGATAGAGATGATAAGATAATATTTTTGGTATTTTTATGATAAAGACTAAAAGTAAAGAAAACAAAATAAACGGTGACAAAAATAGCTCGTTGACGGGAGATTAATATGATGGAAAATAGACCCGGGGGCCATAGGTTTCAATAGTGGCTTCTCTCAAGATAGCGTAAGTATTACGGTGGGTGAACAAATTACTGTCGAGCAATTGATAGAAAAGTGCATAATTATGAGAATATCTAGGCATGATCATGTATATAGGCATCACGTCCGTAACAAGTAGACCGACTCCTGCCTGCATCTACTACTATTACTCCACACATCGACCGCTATCCAGCATGCATCTAGAGTATTAAGTTCATAAGAACAGAGTAACGTATTAGGTAAGATGACATGATGTAGAGGGATAAACTCAAGCAATATGATATAAACCCCATCTTTTTATCCTCGATGGCAACAATACAATATGTGTCGTTTCCCCTACTGTCACTGGGATCAAGCACCGCATGATTGAACCCAAAGCTAAGCACTTCTCCCATTGCAATAAAGATCAATCTAGTAGGCCAAACCAAACTGATAATTCGAAGAGACTTGCAAAGATGACCAATCATACATAAAAGAATTCAGAGAAGATTCAAATATTGTTCATAGATAATCTTGATCATAAACCCACAATTCATCGGATCTCGACAAACACACCGCAAAAAGAGTTACATCGAATAGATCTCCAAGAAGATCGAGGAGAACTTTGTATTGAGATCCAAAGAGAGAGAAGAAGCCATCTAGCTAATAACTATGGACCCGAAGGTCTGTGGTAAACTACTCACACATCATCGAAGAGGCTAGGGTGTTGATGTAGAAGCCCTCCGTGATCGATTCCCCCTCCGGCGGAGCACCGGAAAAGGCCCCAAGATGGGATCTCACGGATACAGAAGGTTGCGGCGGTGGAATTAGGTTTTCGTGGTGCCCCTCGATGGTTTCGGGGTACGTAGGTGTATAGGAGGAAGAAGTAGGTCGGTGGAGCCACGAGGGTGGAGGGCGCGCCCAGGGGGTAGGCACGCCCCCCTGCCTCGTGGCCTCCTTGTTGATTGCTTGACGTTCACTCCAAGTCCTCTGGATCACGTTTGTTCCAAAAATCACGCTCTCGAAGGTTTCATTCCGTTTGGACTCCGTTTGATATTTCTTTTCTGCGAAACACTGAAATAGGCAAAAAAAGCAGCAATTTGCACTGGGCCTTGGGTTAATAGGTTAGTCCCAAAAATAATATAAAAGTGTATAATAAAGCCCATTAAATATCCAAAACAGAATATATAATAGCAAGGAGCAATCAAAAATTATAGATACGTTGGAGACGTATCAAGCATATAAGATGTTCCAAGAGCTGAAATTGGTATTTCAGACTCACGCCCGAGTCGAGAGGTATGAGACCTCTAACAAGTACTTTGCCTACAAGATGGAGGAGAATAGCTCAACCAGTGAGCATGTGCTCAGATTGTCTGAGTACTACAATCGCTTGAATCAAGTGGGAGTTAATCTTCTAAATAAAATAGTGATTGACAAAGTTCTCTAGTCACTATCACCAAGTTATTGGAACTTCGTGATGAACTATAATATGGAAGGATGACGAAAACGATTCCCGAGCTCTTCGTGATGCTGAAATCGACGAAGGTAGAAATCAAGAAAAACATCAAATGTTGATGGTTGACAAGACCACTAGTTTTAAGTAAAGGGGCAAGGGAAAGAAAGGGAACTTCAAGAAGAATGGCAAGCAAGTTGCCACTCCCATGAAGAAGCCCAAAGCTAGACCCAAGCCTGAAACGGTGTGCTTCTACCGCGAAGGAAATGGTCACTGGAAGCGGAACTGCCCCAAATACTTGGCGGATAAGAAGGATGGCAAAGTGAACAAAAGTATATATGATGTACATGGTATTGATGTGTACTTTACTAGTGTTCATAGAAGCCCCTGGGTATTTGATACTGGTTCAGTTGCTATGATTAGTAACTCGAAAGAGGAGTTACAAAATGAACAAAGACTAGTTGAGGGCAAGGTGACGATGTGTGTTGGAAATGATTCCAAGGTTGATAAGATCACCATCGCACACTCCCTTTACCTTCGGGATTAGTGTTGAACCTAAAATAAATGTTATTTGGTGTTTGCGTTGAGCATAATATGATTGGATCATGTTTATTGCAATACAGTTATTCATTTAAGTCAAAGAATAATTGTTATTCTGTTTACATGAATAAAACCTTCTGTGGTCATACACCCAAGGTGAATGGTTTATTGAATCTCGATCGTAGTAATACACATATTCATAATATTGATGCCAAAAGATGCAAAGTTGATAATGATAGTGCAACATATTTGTGGCACTGCCGTTTAGGTCATATTGGTGTAAAGCACATGAAGAAACTGCATGCTGATGGGCTTTTGGAATCACTTGATGCTTGCGAACCATGCCTCATGGGCAAGATGACTAAAACTCCGTTCTCCAGAAAAATGGAGCGAGCAACTGACTTATTGGAACTAATACATAATGATGTATGCGATCCGATGAGTGTTGAGGCTCGCGGTGGGTATCGTTATTTTTCTGACCTTCACAGATGATTTGAGCAGATATGGGTATATCTACTTGATGAAACATAAGTCTGAAACATTTGAAAAGTTCAAAGAATTTCAGAGTGAAGTGGAAAATCATCGTAACAAGAAAATAAAGTTTCTACAATCTGATCGCGGAGACGAATATTTGAGTTACGAGTTTGGCCTTCATTTGAAACAATGTGGAATAGTTTCGCAACTCACGCCACCTGGAACACCACGGCGTAATGGTGTGTCCGAACATCATAACCATACTTTATTAGATATGGTGCAATCTATGATGTCTCTTACCGATTTATCACTATCGTTTTGGGGTTATGCATTAGAGACAACTGCATTTACGTTAAATAGGGCACCATCTAAATCCGTTGAGACGACACCATATGAACTGTGGTTTGGCAAGAAACCCAAGTTGTCGTTTCTTAGAATTTGGGGCTGCGATGCTTATGTGAAAAAGCTTCTACCTGATAAGCTCGAACCCAAATCGAAGAAATGTGTCTTCATAGGATACCCAAAAGAAACTGTTGGGTACACCTTCTATCACAGATCTGAAGGCAAGATCTTTGTTGCTAAGACTGGATCCTTTCTAGAGAAGGAGTCTCTCTTGAAAGAAGTGCGTGGGAGGAAAGTAGAACTTGATGAGGTAGTTGTACCTTCTCCCTTACTGGAAAGTAGTTCATCACAAAAATCAGTTCCAGTGATTCCTACACCAATTAGTGAGGAAGCTAATGATGATGATCATGAAACTTCTGATCAAGTCACTACCGAACCTCGTAGGTCAACCAGAGTAAGATCCGCACCAGAGTGGTACGGTAATCCTGTTCTGGAGGTCATGTTACTTGACCATGACAAACCTACGAACTATGAGGAAGCGATGATGAGCCCAGATTCCGTGAAATGGCTTGAGGCCATGAAATCTGAGATGGGATCCATGTATGAGAACAAAGTATGGACTTTGATTGACTTACCCGATGATTGGCTAGCCATTAAAAATAAATGGATCTTCAAGAGGAAGAAGGACACTGATAGTAGTTTTACTACCTACAAAGCCCGAATTGTCGCAAAAAGTTTTCGACAAGTTCAAGGTGTTGACTACGATAAGATTTTCTCACTCGTTGCGATGCTTAAGTCTGTCCGAATCATGTTAGCAATTGCCACATTTTATGAAATCTGGCAAATGGATGTCAAAACTGCATTCCTTAATGGATTTCTTAAAGAAGAGTTGTATATGATACAAATAGAAGGTTTTGTCAATCCTAAAGGTGCTAACAAAATGTGCAAGCTCCAGCGATCCATCTATGGACTAGTGCAAGCATCTCGGAGTTGGAATATATGCTTCGATAAGTTGAACAAAGCATATAGTTTTATATAGACTTGCGGTGAAGCCTGTATTTACAAGAAAGTGAGTGGGAGCACTACAACCTTTCTAATAAGTATATGTGAATGACATATTGTTGATCGGAAATGATGTAGAATTTTATGGAAAGCATAAAGGAGTGTTTGAAAGGATTTTTTCAAAGAAAGACCTCGGTGAAGCTGCTTACATATTGGGCATCAAGATCTATAGAGATAGATCAAGACGCTTGATAAGATTTCTCAATGAGTACATACCTTGACAAGCTTTTTGAAGTAGTTCAAAATGGAACAATCAAAGGAGGAGTTCTTGCCTGTATTGCAAGGTGTAAAGTTGAGTAAGACTCAAAACATGACCGCGGCAGAAAATAGAAAGAAAGTCATTCCCTATGCCTCAGACATAGGTTCTATAAAGTATGCTATGCTGTGTACCAAACCTTTTGTGTACTGATACGTCTCCAACATATCTACTTTTCCAAACACTTTTGCCCTTGTTTTGGACTCTAACTTGTATGATTTGAATGGAACTAACCCGGACTGACGATGTTTTCAGCAGAATTGCCTTGATCTTATTTTTATGCAGAAATAAAAGTTCTCGGAATGACATGAAAATCAACGGAGATTATTTTTGGAATTAATAAAAAATACTGGCGAAAGAATCAAGGCCAGGGGGGCCACACCCTGTCCACGAGGGTGGGGGCGCGCCTACCCCCCTGGGCGCGCCCCTGCCTCGTGGGCCCCCTGGAGCTCCACCGACCTCAACCTCAACTCTATGTATTCACGTTCGGGGAGAAAAAATCAGAGAGAAGGATTCATCACATTTTACGATACAAAGCCGCCGCCAAGCCCTAATCTCTCTCGGGAGGGCTGATCTGGAGTCCGTTCGGGGCTCCGGAGAGGGGAATCCGTCGCCTTCGTCATCATCAACCTTCCTCCATCACCAATTTCATGATGCTGACCACCATGCGTGAGTAATTCCATCATAGGCTTGCTGGACGGTGATGGGTTGGATGAGATTTACCATGTAATCGAGTTAGTTTTGTTAGGTTTTGATCCCTACTATCCATTATGTTCTGAGATTGATGTTGCTATGACTTTGCTATGCTTAATGCTTGTCACTAGGGCCCGAGTGCCATGATTTCAGATATGAACCTATTATGTTTTCATGAATATATGTGAGTTCTTGATCCTATCTTGCAAGTCTATAGTCACCTATTGTGTGTTATGATCCATTAACCCCGAAGTGACAATAATCAGGACCACTCGCGGTGATGACCGTAGGTTGAGGAGTTCATGTATTAACTAAGTGTTAATGCTTTGGTCCGGTACTCTATTAAAAGGAGGCCTTAATATCCCTTAGTTTCCAATAGGACCCTGCTGCCACGGGAGGGTAGGACAAAAGATGTCATGCAAGTTCTTTTCCATAAGCACGTATGACTATATTCGGAATACATGCCTACATTACATTGATGAACTGGAGCTAGTTCTGTGTCACCCTATGTTATAACTATTGCATGAGGAATCGCATCCGGCATAATTCTCCATCACCGATCCAATGCCTACGAGCTTTTCACATATTGTTCTTCGCTTATTTATTTTTCCATTGCTACTGTTACTTTTGCCACCGTTACCGTTACTTCCATACTACTTTGCTACTAAATACTTTGCTGTAGATACTAAGTTATCCAGGTGTGGTTGAATTGACTACTCAACTGCTAATATTTGAGAATATTCTTTGGCTCCCCTTGTGTCGAATCAATAAATTTGGGTTGAATACTCTATCCTCGAAAACTGTTGGGACCCCCTATACTTGTGGGTTATCAAGACTATTTTCTGGCACCGTTGCCGGGGAGCATAGCTCTATTCTTAGAGTCACTTGGGATTTATATCTACTGGTCACTATGAGGAACTTGAAAGACGAAAGAACTAAGATTTTTTCCTCAACTACGAAGGGAGGTAAGGAACTGCCATCTAGCCCTGCACTTGATTCACCTTCTGTTTTGAGTAAGCTTGCGACACCTAAACCTGCTTCTGCTATTAATTCTGATATGTCGCATGTTATTGATGATGCCACTTCTGCTATGCATGATACTTATGATGAAACTACTTCTATGCTTGATACTACTATGCCACTAGGTGAATTTCTTGATGAACAACTTGCTAGGGCTAGAGAGAATGAAATTATTGAAACTGATGATATTGATGAAAGTGATGATGAAGACTCTCCCCCTAGATATGACTTGCCTGTTGTGCCTGAGGGTTATGTTATGGATGAAGAAACTACTAGAGACTTTCTTGCTTGCAATGATAGGAGTGATCTTAAGAAATTATTAGCTAAGCTGAAAGAAAAATCTTTGAATGCTAGAATGAAATATGACCCTGCTTTTGCTACTTCACCTATCTTTGTAACTGATAAGGATTATGATTTCTCTGTTGATACTGAGATAATTACTTTGGTTGAATCTGATCCTTTTTATGGCTATGAATCTGAAAGTGTTGTGGCACATCTTACTAAATTAAATGATATAGCCACCCTGTTCACTAATGATGAGAAAACCCGCTACTATTATATCCTTAAATTGTTTCCGTTCTCATTAAAGGGTGATGCTAAAACATAGTTTAATTCTCTTGATCCTGGTTGTGTGCGTAGTCCCCAGGATATGGTTTACTACTTCTCTGCTAAATATTTCCCTGCTCATAAGAAACAAGCTGCCTTAAGGGAAATATATAATTTTGTGCAAATTGAAGAAGAGAGTCTCCCACAAGCTTGGGGGAGGCTTCTCCAATTACTTAATGCTCTGCCTGATCATCCTCTCAAGAAAAATGAAATACTTGATATCTTTTATAATGGACTAACCGATGCTTCCAGAGACCACCTGGATAGTTGTGCTGGTTGTGTTTTCAGGGAAAGAACAGTTGATCAAGCTGAATTGCTATTGAATAATATGTTGGCTAATGAAAATAATTGGACACTTCCTGAACCAACTCCTAAGCCAACTCCGAAGAAAAGGGGTATTCTATTTCTTAGTCCTGAAGATATGCAAGAGGCAAAGAAATCTTTGAAAGAAAAAGGTACTAAAACTGAAGATGTTAAGAATTAACCTCCTATTGAAGAAATACATGGTCTTAATTTCCCGCCTGTTGAAGAAATACATGGTCTTGATAACCCGACACAGGTAGTAATTAAAGGTAAATTCTCTCTATAGATTTGATGAAGGTGATATTCCTTGTTATAAGTCTGCTAGTCAATGCTTAGATGAGTTTGATAATTTTATTGTCAAACAAGAAAACTTGAATGCTTATGTTGGTAGACAATTGAAACACAATGCTGATATGCTTGAACACTTGAGTGATTATATGTCTAGAGTTAAAGGTGAACTTAAACTCATTAGTAAACATGCTTCTATGGTTACCACTCAAGTAGAACAAGTGCTTAAAGCTCAGAATGATTTGCTTAATGAATTAAATAATAAGAAAAATGATAATGCTGTTAGAGTTATGACTAGAGGGGGTAAAATGACTCAGGAACCTTTGTATCCTGAGGGTCATCCTAAGAGAATTGAGCAGGATTCTCAGAGAACTAATGTTGATGCACCTAGTCCTTCTAAGAGGAAGAAAAAGAAAAATGATAGGACTTTGCATGCTTCTAGTGAACCTATTGTTGACACACCTGAGAATCCCAATGATATTTCTATCTCTGATGCCGAAACACAATCTGGTGATGAACATGAACCTAGTGATAATGTTAATGATGATGTTCATGCTGATGCTCAACCTAGCAATAACAATGATGTAGAAATTGAACCTGCTGTTGATCTTGATAACCCACAATCAAAGAATCAACGTTATGATAAGAGAGATTTCGTTGCTAGGAAGCACAGTAAAGAAAGGGAACCATGGTTCAGAAACCCATGTCTTTTCCTCCTAAACCATCCAAGAAAAAGGATGATGAGGATTTTGAGCGTTTTGCTGAAATGATTAGACATATCTTCTTGCGTATGCGTTTTACTGATATGCTTAAAATGAATCATTATGCTAAGTATATGAAGGATATTGTTACAAATAAGAGAAAGATACCGGAAGCCAAAATTTCCACCATGCTTGCTAATTATACTTTTAAGGGTGGATACCTAAGAAACTTGGAGATCCAGGAGTACCAACTATACCATGCATGCTCCATTAAAAGAAACTATGTTAGAACTGCTTTATGTGATCTTGGAGTCGGTGTTAGTGTTATGCCTCTCTCTTTATATCGTAGACTTGATTTGAATAAGTTGACACCTACTGAAATATCTTTGCAAATGGCTGATAAATCAACTGCTATACCTGTCGGTATTTGTGAGGATGTGCCTTTTGTGGTTGCAAACGTTACTATTTTAACGGACTTTGTTATTCTTGATATTCCCGAGGACGATAGTATGTCGATTATCCTTGGTAGACCCTTTTTGAATACTACAGGGGCTGTTATTGATTGCAACAAAGGCAATGTCACTTTTCATGTTGATGGAAACGAGCATACAGTACACTTTCCGAGGAAACAACCTCAAGTCCACAGTATCAATTCTATTGGAAAAATTCCATCAATTATTGTTGGAGGTTTTGAATTTCCTCTTCCTACTGTCAAGAAGAGATATGATATTCTTATTGTTGGGGATGTGCATATCCCCGTTGAGGTAACCTAGTGTTATTTGAAATTTCTCCGGTTCCATGTTATTCGGAATGAGTTTGTTAACAAGACTTGATCAACCTTGTTAGTGGATTCCTTTTGATGAGCATGAGATGGATGAAGTTAGAAGGCACAACCTTCTGTATCCTCCTTTTACTTTCTGTAATTTAGATTAAACAAAGCAAAAGTAGTATTTTCTGTCTGTTTTCTGAGTTATCCATGCAATAAAAAAATACCCCAAAAATTAAAGTTCTCCAAATGCCCCGAAAATGGAATATGATTTTTTCTAGAATACTTGAGAATATTTGGCACTGAGAACACATCAGGGGGAGCATGCACCTGGCCACGAGGGTCCAGGGCACGCCCACCCCTTGGGCGCGCCCCCTGCCTCGTGGGCCCCTGGTGGCTCCCCTCCACTTATTCCAGCCACCACACACTCCTTCCTCCCAAAAAAATCACCAACCACCTCAAGCACGAGTTCTAGCTTATCTTGCTACCATTTTCGATCTCCTTGCTCAAAGCTCCACTCACAAAACTGCTTTGGGGGATTGTTCTTCGGTATGTGACTCCTCCCATGGTCCAATTAGTTTTTGTTCTAGTGCTTTATTCATTGCAAATTTTTGCTGCCTAGGTGACCCTGTTCTTGAGCCATGTCAAATTTATTTGGTCCCAAGTAGTTCTAATGCATTATATAGTCTCTAGGCACTTGTGGGAGTAGTTGCTATCAATTTTGTTGAGTTTGGTTCGCTCTTATTTTGAGTCACTAAAAATTACAGATTTTTTCAAAAAACGATGAAGAGATTATTGAGGGGCTCGTCGAGCCGAAGCTCGAAGGATAAACAAAGTGAAGAGGATAAGAGGCCCAAATATAATCTCCCTCGCACCGCGGAAGTTCGGCCGTGTAAATGGCCTTGTGATGAGTTCTTAACATCTGCCTGGATTCATGATGATTTTTATTCTTTGGTTGAGAATGCGGGCCTCACCGACTTCCTCCGCGACCAGCGCGAACAGTATCTCTTACTCACTGATACTTTCGTGCAAAATTTTCATTTCCATGCTAGGAGATCACCACCTTCAGTGGAATTTTATTTAGAGCATAAGGAGATGTCCCTTTCTGATTTCTGCCGGGTCTGTAAGATACCCGTTACTGGCAGCATAGAGGAACCACATCGTAATGATGTGGAAGGGTTTATTGATATGATTGCTGTAGGGGAAACGAGGAAAGTTTCTGATGCAAGAATTACTAGCATACATTTTCCGGTTCTGCGTTACTTTGCGATATTTGCTAGTAGATGTTTAATTGGTCACGGAAACTGTGGAAACCTTAGTGCCCCTGATATTGTTATTTTGTGCCATGCCTTATTTCGTGACAACACTTTTAGTCTAGGCGCTATTATTGCCAAGCGGTTAAGTCTGAACCGCACGAAGGGTCCCATCTTGGGAGGTATCTTCGCCTCGCGCCTCGCTGCACACTTTAACATACCTATTAGGCATTATGAGAAAGAAGAAAAGTTGTTGCCTCCTGTTTTTCTAGACTATAAGAGTATGGTAGCACATGATTTTATCTTTAAGAATAAGGAAAAGATGCTTAAGTACAGACTGATATTTTATAAAAATCGCCCTGAGACTATTACTTTGCCTGCTCCTTCTTTGTTTAACTTATCTTCAGGCAAGTATCTTGTTCTGCCGGAGGCATTTCATGCCTACCAGAACCCCACACCAGCTACAGAGCTAGAGCCGGAGCCACAACCTGATCCTCCACGTCAGTCTGTTTACCAGTGGGATCCGGAGGAGATCGCCAATCAGTGGTACCCCGAGGCTCCTTCTCAGTACGACCCCAACTACAACTTTGATCATGGGCATAGACCAACTTAGGCCAAAAGCCTAAGCTTGGGGGAGTACGTATTTCTCACCGACATTACATTCATGTTCACACACTCACTCTAGTTGTCGGTGCTCATACTTTTTCACTGTAATATCCATGCTAGTCTATTTTCCTTTTTATGCTTTCTTCTTGTGTGTTTGAATAACCTTAAGAAAAACAAAAAAAATAGTTGTAGCTTTTAGCTAGTTTACTTTCCATGCCTGTAGTAGTAATAATTAAAAGAAAACCCAAAAAGATTTCCTGTTCTTCTTTTGTTTGTTGGGAGCTTTCCCGTGTAAATAGTTTTATTTCTTTTCTTTTCTTTGGGGGTCGAGAGGAGAAGACCAAAATGAAAATGTTGAAGTGGCTCTTATATGCATTATTGTTGATTTAACCAAGAGCCCATATTATCTTGTCTTCTCCTGTGTGTCAGATGCCTGCAGATTCCAGCTTAGTCCAATGCACGTGCACTATTATTATTATCCACATCGTTCGTTCGTGCAAGTGAAAGGCAATAATGACGATATATGATGGACTGATTGAGATGAGAGAAGCTGGTATGAACTCGACCTCTCTTGTTTTTGTAAATATGATTAGTTCATCGTTCCTGATTCAGCCTGTTATGAATGAACATGTTTGCAATGACAATTAGAGATTATAGTTGCTTATGCCATGCTTAATTAGCTAGGAGTTTATAATGGTTTACCTTGCGTGCCAACATGCTATTAAAATGGTTGTGATGTGGTATGATAGGGTGGTATCCTCCTTTGAACGATTCGAGTGACTTGACTTGGCACATGTTCACGCATGTAGTTGAAACAAAATCAACATAGCCTTCACGATATTTATGTTCATGGTGGATTATATCCTACTCATGCTTGCACTCAATGTTTATTAATTTTAATGCATGTTCATGGCTGTTGTCGCTCTCTAGTTGGTCGCTTCCCAATCTTTTTCTAGCCTTCACTTGTACTAAGCGGGAATACTGCTTGTGCATCCACTTCCATAAACCCCAAAGTTATTCCATATGAGTCCACTATACCTTCCTATATATGCGGTATCTACCTGCCGTTCCAAGTAAATTTGTATGTGCCAAACTCTAAACCTTCAAATAAAATTCCGTTTTGCATGCTCGAATAGCTCATGTATCAACTAGGGCTATCTGTATCTTCCATGCTAGGCGGGTTATTCTCAAGAGGAGTGGACCTCGCTCCTCACTCCCGAGAAAATGGCTGGTCATCGGGATGCCCAGTCCCATGCTCTAAGCAAATCAAATCGAAATAATTGCAAACAAAACTCCCCCAGGGCTGTTGCTAGTTGGAGGCACTCGTTGTTTCGAGCCAGCCATGGATTGATGCTTGTTGGTGGTGGGGGAGTATAACCTTTACCATTTTGCTTGGGAACCGCCTACAATGTGTGTAGCATGGAAGATATCGAGATCTCTCGGTTGTTATGTTGACAATGAAAGTATGCCGCTCAAAATATTATTTATCTCTATTTCAAAATCGAGCTCTGGCACCTCTACAAATCCCTGCTTCCCTCTGCGAAGGGCCTATCTATTTACTTTTATGTTGAGTCATCACCCTCTTATTAAAAAGCACCAGCTGGAGAGCACCGCTGTCATTTACATCCATTACTATTAATTTATATTGGGTATGACTATGACTGGATCTCTTTTACCATGAATTACAATGTATAGTCAGTCCTTGATCTTCAAAGGTGCTCTGCATTTATGTTTTGCGGTCTCAGAAAGGGCTAGTGAGATACCATCTTGTTATATCATATTATGATTGTTTTGAGAAAGTGTTGTCATCCGAGATTTATTATTATTGCTCGCTAGTTGATTATGCCATTGATATGAGTAAACATGAGACCTAAATGTTATTGTGAATATGGTTAGTTCATAATCTTTGCTGAAAACTTGAATGCTGGCTTTACATATTTACAACAACAAGAGCAAACAGAGTTTGTAAAAGTTTTTCTTTATCACTTTCAGTTTATCAACTGAATTGCTTGAGGACAAGCAAAGGTTTAAGCTTGGGGGAGTTGATACATCTCCAACGTATCTACTTTTCCAAACACTTTTGCCCTTGTTTTGGACTCTAACTTGTATGATTTGAATGGAACTAACCCGGACTGACGCTGTTTTCAGCAGAATTGCCATGATTTTATTTTTGTGTAGAAATAAAAGTTCTCGGAATGACCTGAAAATCAACGAAGATTATTTTTGGAATTAATAAAAATACTGGCGAAAGAATCAAGGCCAGGGGCCCACACCCTGTCCACGAGGGTGGGGGGCGCGCCTACCTCCCTGGGCGCGCCCCCTGCCTCCTGGGCCCCTGGAGCTCCAGCGACCTCAACTCCAACTCTATATATTCACGTTCGGGGAGAAAAAAATCAGAGAGAAGGATTCATTGCGTTTTACGATACGGAGCCGCTGCCAAGCCCTAATCTCTCTTGGGAGGGCTGATTTGGAGTCCGTTCGGGGCTCCGGAGAGGGGAATCCGTCGCCGTCGTCATCATCAACCTTTCTCCATCACCAATTTCATGATGCTCACCGCCGTGCGTGAGTAATTCCATCGTAGGCTTGCTGGACGGTGATGGGTTGGATGAGATTTACCATGTAATCGAGTTAGTTTTGTTAGGTTTTGATCCCTACTATCCATTATGTTCTGAGATTGATGTTGCTATGACTTTGCTATGCTTTGCTTGTCACTAGGGCCCGAGTGCCATGATTTCAGATCTGAACCTATTATGTTTTCATGAATATATGTGAGTTCTTGATCCTATCTTGCAAATCTATAGTCACCTATTATGTGTTATGATCCGTTAACCCCGAAGTGACAATAATCGGGACCACTACCGGTGATGACCATAGTTTGAGGAGTTCATGTATTCACTAAGTGTTAATGCTTTGGTCCGGTACTCTATTAAAAGGAGGCCTTAATATCCCTTAGTTTCCAATAGGACCCCACTGCCACGGGAGGGTAGGACAAAAGATGTCATGCAAGTTCTTTTCCATAAGCACGTATGACTATATTCAGAATACATGCCTACATTACATTGATTGATTGGAGCTAGTTCTGTGTCACCCTATGTTATAACTATTGCATGGGGGATCGCATCCGGCATAATTCTCCATCACCGATCCAATGCCTACGAGCTTTTCACATATTGTTCTTCACTTATTTATTTTTCCGTTGCTACTGTTACTTTTGCCACCGTTACCATTACTTCCATACTACTTTGCTACTAAATACTTTGCTGCAGATACTAAGTTACCCAGGTGTGGTTGAATTGACAACTCAACTGCTAATGCTTGAGAATATTCTTTGGCTCCCCTTGTGTCGAATCAATAAATTTGGGTTGAATACTCTATCCTCGAAAACTGTTGCGATCCCCTATACTTGTGGGTTATCATGTACCTTGCCATGAGTTTGGCATAGGGGTACGATATTGATCCAGGAGAGGATCACTTGACAGCGGTGAATTATCCTTAGAAGACTAAGGAGATATTTGTCGGTTATGGAGGTGATAAAGAGTTCATCGTAAAGAGTTATGCCGATGCAAGCTTTTACACCGATCCGGATGACTCTGAGTCTCAATCTGGATACATATTGAAAGTGGGAGCAATTAGCTAGAGTAGCTCCATGCAGAGCATTGTAGACATAGAAAAAATTACAAAATACATACGGCTCTGAATATGACAGACCCATTGACTAAGCTTCTCTCACAAGCAAAACATGATCACGCCTTAGTACTCTTTGGGTGTTAATCACATAGCGATGTGAACTAGATTATTGACTCTAGTAAAACCCTTTGGGTATTAGTCACATGACGATGTGAACTAATCACATGGTGATGTGAACTATTGGTGTTAAATCACATGGCGATGTGAACTAGATTATTGACTCTAGTGCAAGTGGGAGACTGAAGGAAATATGCCCTAGAGGCAATAATAAAGTTGTTATTTATATTTCCTTATATCATGATAAATGTTTATTATTCATGCTAGAATTGTATTAACCGGAAACTTAGCATTATGATCGTTGAGTTTTGTTGCTATTGCTTTCTTCATGACTTATACATGTTCCTCTAACTATGAGATTATGCAACTCCCGAATACCGGAGGAACACCTTGTGTGCTATCAAACGTCACAACGCAACTGGGCGATTATAAAGATGCTCTACAGGTGTCTCTGAAGGTGTTTGTTGGGTTGGCATAGATCGAGATTAGGATTTGTCACTCCGCATATCGGAGAGGTATCTCTGGGCCCTCTTGGTAATGCACATCACAATAGCCTAGCAAGCAATGTGACTAATGAGTTAGTTGCGGGATGATGCATTACGAAACTAGTAAAGAGACTTCCGGTAACGAGATTGAACTAGGTATGATGATACCGACGATCGAATCTCGGGCAAGTAACATACCGATGACAAAGGGAACAACGTATGTTGTTATGCGGTTTGACCGATAAAGATCTTCGTAGAATATGTAGGAGCCAATATGAGCATCCAGGTTCCGCTATTGGTTATTGACTGGAGATGCGTCTCGGTCATGTCTAGATAGTTCTCGAACCCGTAGGGTCCGCACGCTTAACGTTCGATGACGATTTATATTGTAAGTTATGTGATTTGATGTACCGAAAGTTGTTCGGAGTCCTGGATGTGATCACAGACATGACGAGAAGTCTCGAAATGGTCGAGACATGAAGATTGATATATTGGAAGGTTATGTTTGGACACCGGAAAGGTTTCGGATAGGTTCGGGAATTTTCCGGAGTACCGGGGGGTTACCGGACCCCCCCCTTGGGGGGGGTTAATGGGCCTTCATGGGCCTTAGTGGAAGAGAGGAGGAGGCGGCCAGGTGGAGGCGCGCGCCCCCCACGCGCAATCCGAATTGGGGGGGGCTTTCCTTCTCTCCCTCTTCCTCTTTCCTTCCTGTCCTAGTAGGACTAGGAAAGGGGGGAACCTACTCCTAGTAGGAGTAGGATTCCCCCCCTTGGGGCGCACCCCATGAGGCCGGCCGGCCCCCTCCTCCCACTCCTTTATATACGGGGGAGGGGGCACCCCATAGACACACAAGTTGATCTTTTAGCCGCGTGCGGTGCCTCCCTCCACAGTTACACACCTCGGTCATATCGTCGTAGTGCTTAGGCGAAGCCTTGCGCCGGTAACTTCATCATCACTGTCACCACGCCGTCGTGCTGACGAAACTCTCCCTCGGCCTCAGCTGGATCAAGAGTACGCGGGACGTCACAGAGCTGAACTTGTGCAGATCACGGAGGTGCCGTGCGTTCGGAACTTGATCGGTTGGATCGAGAAGACGTTCGACTACATCAACCGCGTTACTAAATGCTTCTGCTTTCGGTCTACGAGGGTACGTAGACACACTCTCCCCCCTCGTTGCTATACTTCTCCTAGATAGATCTTGCGTGATCGTAGGCAAATTTTTTGAAATACTACGTTCGCCAACACTTGATGTGGAAGGCGGTGGTTTCAGTATGGGCGGAAGAGACCCTCGGTCGTACGTCTCTCCTTCGCATCCGCCAAACGGGCTCACTTTTTTCCACATGCTACAGTGACCATGCAGAGCACACACACGAAATTTGGTCGTGTTTCGAGGCTGTATGGATTTTCTATGATTTTCCGTGCCGAAAACCCCTAAAATACTGCCCGGACGGACACAACGTGTGTTTGTTGTCGGATTTCATACATTTTTGGCGTGGGCTACCCGGGTAGGGACCCACACGCGCTGCCAAAAGTTGGGTGCATTCCGTGAAACCGCTCAGGTACTTGATGTGGAAGGCGGTGGTTTCAGTATGGGCGGAAGGGACCCTCGGTTGTACGTCTCTCCTTCGTATCCGCCAAATGGGCTCATTTTTTTCCCACATGCTACAATGACCATGCAGAGCACGCACGCCAAATTCTGTCGCGTTTCGAGGCTGCATGGATTTTCTACGATTTTCCATGCCGAAAATCCCTAAAATACTGCCCGGACGTGACGCAACGTGCGTTTGTTGTCGGGTTTCGTTCATTTTTGGCGTGGGGTACCAGGGTGGGGCCCCACACGCGCTACCAATAGTTGGGAGCATTCCGTGAAACCGCTCAGGTACTTGATGTGGAAGGCGGTGGTTTCGGTATGGGCGGATGGGACCCTCGGTCGTACGTCTCTCCTTCTCATCTGCCAAACGGGCTCATTTTTTCCCACGTGCTACAGTGACCATGCAGAGCACGCACGCAGAATTTTGTCGCGTTTCGAGGCTGTATGAATTTTCTACGATTTGCCGTCCCGAACCATAAAATACTGCCCGAACATGATGCAACGTTCGTTCGGTGTCGGATTTAGTTCATTTTTGGCGTTGCATACCCGGGTGGGGCCCCACACGCGCTGCCAAAAGTTGGGTGGATTCCGTGAAACCGCTCAGGTACTTGATGTGGAAGGCGGTGGTTTCGGTATGGGCGGAAGGGACCCTCGGTCGTTCGTCTCTCCTTCGCATCCGCCAAACGGGCTCATTTTTTTCCACGTGCTACAGCGACCTTGCAGAGCACGGACACCAAATTTTGTCGCGTTTCGAGGCCGTATAGATTTTCTATGATTTTCCGTGCCGAAAACCGCTAAAATACTGCCCGGACGTGACGCAACGTGCGTTCGTTGTCGGATTTCGTACATTTTTGTTGTGGGGTACCTAGGTGGGGCCCCACACGCCCTGCCAAAAGTTGGGTGCATTCCGTGCAACCTCTCAGGTACTTGATGTGGAAGGTGATAGTTTCGGTATGGGCGGAAGGGACCCTCGGTCGTACATCTCTCCTTCTCATCTGCCAAAAGGGCTCATTTTTTTCCACATGCTACAGTTACCATGCAGAGCACGCACGCCAAATTTTGTCGCGTTTCGAGGCTCTATGGATTTTCTACGATTTTCCGTGCCAAAAACCTCTAAAATACTGCCCGGACGTGACGCAACGTGTGTTCGTTGTCGTACTTCGTTCATTTTTGGCGTGGGGTACCCGGATGGGGCCCCACACACGCTGCCAAAAGTTGGGAGCATTCCGTGAAACCGCTCAGGTACTTGATGTGGAAGGCGGTGGTTTCGGTATGGGCGGAAGGGACCCTCGGTCTTACGTCTCTCCTACGCATCCGCAAAACGGACTCTTTTTTCCCACGTGCTACAGTGACCATGTAGAGCACGCACGCCAAATTTTGTCGCGTTTCGAGGCTGTATGGATTTCTATGATTTTTCGTGTCGAAAACCCCTAAAATATTGCCTGGACGTGACGCAACGTGCGTTCGTTTTCGGATTTCGTTCATTTCTCGCGTGGGGTACCCGGGTGGGGCCCCACACGCGCTGCCAAAAGTTGGGTGCCTTCCGTGAAACCGCTAAGGTACTTGATGTGGAAGGCGGTGGTTTCGGTATGGGCAGAAGGGACCCTCGGTCGTACGTCCCTCCTTCGCATCCGCCAAACGGGCTCATTTTTTCCACGTGCTACAGTGACCATGCAGAGCACGCACGCAGAATTTTGTCGCGTTTTGAGGCTGCATGGATTTTCTATGATTTTTCATGCCAAAAACCCCTAAATTACTGCCCGGACGTGACACAACGTGCGTTCGTTGTCGGATTTCGTTCATTTTTGGCGTGGGGTGCCCAGGTGGGGCCCCACACGCGCTGCCAAAAGTTGGGTGCATTCCGTGAAATCGCTCAGGTACTTGATGTGGAAGGCGGTGGTTTCGGTATGGGTTGAAGGGACCCTCGGTCGTACGTCTCTCCTTCACATCCGCCAAACGTGCTCATTTTTTTGCACGTGCTACAGTGACCATGCAGGGCACGCACGCCAAATTTTGTCGTGTTCCGAGGCTTTATGGATTTTCTACAATTTTTCGTGCCGAAAACCCCTAAAATACTGTCCGGACGTGACGCAATGTGCGTTCGTTGTCAGATTTCGTTCATTTTTGGCGTGGGGTACCCGGGTGGGGCCCCGCGCTGCCAAAAGTTGGGAGCATTCCGTGAAACTGCTCAGGTACTTGATCTGGAAGGCGGTGGTTTCGGTATGGGCGGAAGGGACCCTCGGTCGTACGTCTCTCCTTCGCATCAGCCAAACGGACTTATTTTTTCGCACGTGCTATAGTGACCATGCAGAGCACGCACGCCAAATTTTGTCGCGTTTCGAGGCTACATGGATTTTCTATGATTTTCCGTGCCGAAAACCCCTAAAATACTGCCCGGACGTGACGCAACGTGCGTTCGTTGTCGGATTTCGTTCTTTTTTGCATGGGGTACCCGGGTGGGGCCCCACACGCGCTGCCAAAAGTTGGGAGCATTCCGTGAAACCGCTCAGGTATTTGATGTGGAAGGCGGTGGTTTCGGTATGGGCGGAAGGGACCCTTGGTGGTACGTCTCTCCTTCGCATCCACCAAACGGGCTCATTTTTTTCCACGTGCTACAGTGACCATGCAGAGCACGCACATCAAATTTTGTCGCGTTTCGAGGCTGTATGGATTTTCTAAGATGTCCTGTGCCGAAAACCCCTAAAATACTGCCCGGACGTGACGCAATGTGCGTTCGTTGTCGGATTTCGTTCATTTTTGGCGTGGGGTACCCGGGTGGGGCCCCACACGCGCTGCCAAAAGTTGAGTGCATTCCGTGAAACCGCTCAGGTACTTGATGTGGAAGGCGGTTGTTTCTGGGCTGTATGGATGACTTTTTTACTAATATTTTGTTGTAATTTTGAATATTTTGTCATTCAAACAAATTTTGTCGCGTTTTGAGGCTGTATGGACAACTTTTTCAAATATTTTTCCACGTGTTGTAGTGACCATCCTAGAGTGATGCATTTTTTTTCATCTGCCCGAACGTTGTCGGATTTCGTTGCTAAATATTACTTCCCACACCAACGCTTTTTTACTAATATGTTAAAATAATTTGTTATAATTTTGAATATGTTGTCATTCAAACAAACTAAATTTATTTATTTAAAACAAACATTCAAGCCAACTTTGAAACAAACTAACTTTTTTATTTCAAACAAACATTCAAACAAACTACATTGAACATAGAGATATTTTAAATAGTTTATGCAAACTTAAACGAGTTCATCCAAACCTAAATGAGTTCATACATAGTTCATACTTAGAATGATTTTTTTTAAAGAACTACTGCTCGTCCTCGTCGTCGCTAGCCAGGAGATCGATGACCTCCACGCCGTCACCGCCGTCGTTGTCGTCGCTGCTCCGGCCTAAGCGGCCCCATTCGATGTCATCTTCCTCCAAGGCCTCTGCCGCCTCAGCCTGCGGGACCACCGGCGGAACCACCACTACCGCCAGGATCGTTGTCGCCTGCTCGGCGGCCTCCCTCGCAGCAGCCGCCGCCGCTGCAGCCGCCACTGCCGCCGCCGCCGACGCCCGCAGTGCGACGAGGTAGCCCGGCGTATCGTCGGGATCGTCGTCCTCCCGGAGAACAACCTGCTCCGGCGGCAGTTCCACCGCCGACAGGGCGGGGGATCGGCGGGCGCTGGCGCAAGTGGTGGAGGGGCCCGACGGCCGCGTGCATCTCAACAGGGGCGCTGCGGCGGGGCGGGGAGGTGCGGGGAAAGAAGGCGGCGGCGGTTGCCGATGAGGTCGGGCGTGACGCCGGACTCCGCCAGCCGGAACGCGCCGATGACGGCGGCGTGGTCCTTGCCGTCCCAGAACGCGTGCCGCCCGATGATGTTGCAGCGGCCGCCGGTTCGCTTCTCCTCCGCGGTCGCGCCGGGCCCGCGCGTTGGGTAGCCGTCTTTGTTGAGCTTCCAGTCATGCGGAAGACGGCAACCCAGCGGGACGAGGAGCCCATACCGAAACAGCTCCTCCGTCTCCGGCGTGCTCAGGCTCGACGGCCACGCGCTCGGGCCGTCGTCGTCGCTGGTGCCGGAGCTGCTGCCGCGGTTGAAAGACATCTCGCCGACGGGGTGGAGGGGGAAGAGAGAGGAGCACTACTAGGGAAAACCCTAGTAGTAGCACGGGTTTTGAGGCTATCAGCACCGCAGGTAGCCGCGCTACTACTACGCCGCTACAGCTAACTGTTAGTAGTAGCGCTGTCTGTACCTGCGCTACTACTATTGACTATATCAGCAGCGCTGTTCAGGAACGCGCTACTATTAATTAGCTGTAGCGCTTTCCTAACCCCGCGCTACTGCTGTATCTTTCATCATTTTCCCGCCGCTTCCTACCCCATTTCAGTTTCAATAAACTGCAATTTTCAGATACTAGGTACTACTAGATATCAATTTCATAAAGCATTATAGGTACTAGGTAGTACTAGATAACAATTTCATATATAGTCAACATGCATCCTCAAGCAGTACTAGGTAGTCTTACAGCCACACATATATAGCAGTTCTACTAGGTATATATAGTCATACAGCCACACACACATATGTAGTTCTAGATGATATCGACGATGATCATCATCCTCAAGCCTGGGCGGTGGGTGTTCCTGATAGTAATTAGGATGGCGTGTCCAACACGAAGATTTTTGCCAACGAGGAATCTCTTCCACCCAACCGAGTTTAAGTGTGCGCGACCGTCCGTATCCATGTGGTAAGTACATGTGGTGACGGAGCCCCTTGCAGTAAGGCGTAGTCCAGCTGAGCCTTCTTCATCAGGCTCGATACCACAACTCACAGATAGGCTCTTTGGCAATTTCTGAATAAGAAAAACATATCAATTAATAAATAGCCTCGCATATACTCTTGCAAATATATTTCTATTAAGTATAGATTTTTACACTATCAAAAGACACAGTACTACACATTTGTACTAAGCATGAATTCTACTAATAAGTATATATGGATTATCTACACTATTAATAATTCCTTGGATTCTACACTAATAAGCATGTGATCGGACTCTACACTAAAGCATATCATCGACTAGATTCCACACAACATATCATTGGACTCTACACTAAGCATATCATCAGATAATTTACATTTGTAAGTATAACAATAAAGCATATATATATCATCAAATTACTACAGTTAGTATAACATACCATATCATGCTGATCGACCATGGTACTTGTCAGGCGGATCACGAATGGCACCCCGACAAAGTCATCACGTGGCGGAATTATGTCCCATAGGTTGCACACCTCCTCCTCGCTTAGCCTCATTCTTTGAGCTACGATGGCTTCATGAAGTGGGTCCTCATCATGTTCATCGAGTGGGTCCTCATCATCTTCATCATCTTCCACCAGGTTGATATAAATGACAGCCAGCTTGGGTCTTTCTGCTCTAAAGGAGAAGCTGATCTCAGCACCAGTAAGACACATGCGGGCGAGGAAAAGGGCCCATCCATCTCCTTCAATCTGTGACATATTGCGTCCTTTCTCGACCTCCATAGTGTAGGGCCCCCCAGGAGCCTCAAAGGTTACAGTGTCTCCTGTCAGCTTGTTGAATTTCAACCTCACATTGCATGGGACGATCTGTGTAAAAAAAGCAAAATGACACAATGCAGTAATGCCAACACTAAAAACAAAATAGTTGTTACATTTCATATAACTTCTTACCGCCGCATGACGAAAACTCGGCTGGAAGTAGATGCTGAACAACTTGCCAGTTGCAAGGCTGCTGACGCACCTTGACTTGCACAGTCGACATGGTGGTGGTGGTGGCGCCATTTTCCTAAAGCAATATGAGCAAAGGATTAACGATCCACTTCACCGCAAAGAAAAACATTAGCATGTGATATTTTTGGTTCTTCTTCAGTTATATTTTCATAGTGGAACCCGATTCCAAGAAGTAAACAACAAGCTCTCAATTAACTTACTAACACCTTCTATAATAGAACCAACAGCTAGCAGGCAAATGCCAAATCAGCCAACAAGACTCACAGCCAACAAGTTCTCAATTAGCTTACTAACACCTTCTAGAATAGAACCAACAGCTTGGAGGCAAATGCCAAATCTTGTGTATATATCACCAATATCTCTAGATGAAGAGATTCTTCCGCGAGAAGCAGTTTGATGGGCAATTATAATCCTAAGATCTAGTAACATATAAGATGACAAGGTACCACCTACCAAAGCATTTCAGTGGCACCTATTGCCAAAAAAACTTTTCACAAATATCTACCAAATCAGGGTACCACCTACCAAGACATTTCATCTAATTTGGCCCCTATTTCCTAAGATAACTGATTAAAGACAAGTGGTAATTTAATTGGGATTAACTTAGCATTTGCAAACCAAATACTTGTATCAAAACCAATATCTACCAGATCACGATACAACCTACCAAAGCATTTCAACTAAATTGGCACCTACATTTTGCCAAAAAATAACTTATTACAGAAAAACAAAAGCATCTAGCTATCCATGTACAGAAAAAAATAACAATAAAAGGGTGCATTTCTTTCCAAGCATCTAGCTAGGTCATGCCAAATCTTCAGAGCTATCAACTAGTAGCGTACTAAATCAACTAAATCAACTAGCCTACTAAATCAACATGTTGCATATGAACTAAATCAACTAGCCTACTAAATCAACTAAATCATATCAACTAAATCAACTAAAATGTTCTAAATCAACTAGCCTACTAAATCAACTAAATCAAAATGTTGCATATGAACTAGCCTACTAAATCAAAATTTAGCAGGGAGGAGGGGGTTGTGGATGGAGGAGGGAGGAGGAAGAAAGAGGGGCGACTGGAGGAGGGAGAGAGTAGGACGGAGGAGGAAGGCGGAGCGAGGAGGGGCTGACCGGCGGCGAACGGAGGAGTGGAGGGAGGACGGAGGAGGAGGGCGGCCGGCGAAGGATTACCCAGTCCAGCGAGGAGGAGGAGGTGACGGCGGCACAGAGGAAGGAGGGGTAGGCGACGGCGGTTGGCGGGGGAGGACCGGCGCGGGGAGGTGAGGGGGAGATCGAGTGAGTGTGAGTGTGAGTGGATCGGAGAGAGGAGAGTGAGGGGCGGAAGATAGAATGGCTTAGCGCAGTAGCGCGCTATAGAAAAAGACGCTACGCCTTTCAGTCACAACGCGCTACTGCTATGTGTCAGCATGTAAAAATAAACATCAAAAATACATTGATCATCAATGATCTTTTTGTGTACAATCTGATTTGTCAACATGAGTCCTCACCGGTTTAGGAACCGGTGAAGACTCATATTGCGGCCACAAATTCTACACATAAAGTTCAATGAAGACCAAGTGCTTGTGATAGTTTGAGAAGTAACATATTTAAGGTGGTAGAAACCCTCTTCGTGGAGCGAGGTGGGACTAAATTTTTGTAGTAAACTTAGCAGTAGCGGGTATTGAGGGAATGCACTGCTGCTATGATCTGTAGCAGTAGCGCTCTTCGTTATTACGCGCTGCTGCTAGAACTAGCTTCGCGGCGGGTTCGTGGCAATTATAGCAGTAGCGCGGCTTACAGCAGGCGCGCTACTGCTACATTTATTTTAGCAGCGAGTTTTGTGGGCGCGCGCTACTGCTACATTGCAGCAACGCCTTATTTTAAAGCGCGCTGCTGGTAAGATTCTGTGTATAGGCTTTTCCCTAGTAATGGAGGCGTCGGGGAGGCAGGGGTGCGTTCGACCGGCAGGCTTTTATAGCCGGCGGGTGCAGTTATGGCTAGGGGAACAGCCGCACGACCGGTCTGCCTGGGTGGTATTAATGGCGGGCGGCGGCATTGGCTTACGCGGCGACGGGACGAGGCGGCCGCGTGGAACGCGAGGCGGCGGCGTCGATGGCGAGGCGGCAGGCAACGGGACGGGGCAGGGGGCTAGGTGGCGGCAGTCGAGGCGTCAGGCGACGGGACGGGGCGGCGGGGGGCGTCAGGCGACTGGGGTGGGCGGTTTGACCACCGACATGGTTGGACGCGCACGTCACGCCGGCTTACGCGTGTACGCCCCACCGACGTGCTACCCGTAGACGTACGTCGCCCACCTACATGTTAAAAAAAACACGCCCATGTACGCCGCGCGAGGCAGTACGTCTCGCCAGGCCGCACGTGTACGACGCGGGGAGGCGGGGGAGGGGAATGACGATCCTGCCCTTTTTTATAATTTTGTGTGAAGGAGTATCGGACGATCTCAACCGTTGAAGTGTCTAGGAGGGTTGTACCGAAGAAAAAATGTTGAATGAAAAGCCTGCAAACCTATCATCAAATTCAGTCGTTTTGTACTAAAGTTGTACTAAATTAAAAATACTTATTTTAGAACGGAGGGAGTATTAGTTTACAGTGTGCATATCCATGACTACGGGTTGCCTTTCTTTTGGTCCTGGAGCCTCCAGAGATGGCCATTCCTTAACGCGTGTACTACCTTGTTGAAAATATCCAACGAACAACAAGACCTTCTAAATATCCAGGCGACTGAGCTCAATTTAGTGCAGGTACTACACTCCTGTCGGCTCTCGTCGAATCCTAGCTATAGCTAGTGTATCTTTTGCGACCGCTGAACCAGTTTTATATTTTACTTTTGCGGGGAAATCCACAAAGCTTTTCATGGTCATCAGATCGGCTTGAATCTTGATTGCTCTCCATATATGCTGGTTCCTTTAAAGGTCAGTAATTTGATCTGGCTGGTTCGGATGCAATGTCTGCGTGCGCGCGTCGCACATATTTACTCTTCTTTTGTCAGGGCAATTCGTTTTGGATGATCTTCCGGAGGACTTTGTGAAGATCGACAAGAATATTGCCTGCCCCGCAAAAGGCAAAAAGAGTCAAACAAGGCGTCGTGCTAATGACAGGTGACTGATTCCCCGCCAGTTCAAAAGTTCTTATTTGTACGTAGCAAATAGGAACACCCCTTTTTGCCTTTGTTCCGAGCTCTGGCTGGTAGCCAAAAGCAAAAGCATTATACTAGAAAGTAGAAGCACACGATCGAAATCGAATTTCAGTTTCAAGTTTCGCTTGCCGACACTGACGTGCCGGGGTGAGGCGCATGCATGCGCCACCGACCGTCGCACCGACGGGGTTCCCCCGTGCACGACTGATCGATCCATGCATGGTCAAACCTCAAACGGGAGCAGAGATTTTAAGCGTGTTGGAGCAGCAGCCGGGCGGCCGGTATAGACGATTTTTAAGGAACCGACAGAAGCACTGCCTTTTCATATAAGAAGGAGAATAAGGTTTATGTATAAAAGTGTTCCGGTTTTTTAAAGAGAAACCGGACAAAAACCCCTAGAAAACCCACACGATGGCACTAATCAGCCAATACCGGCTGCCACCTGTGCCCGGCCAAAGGCCAGGGACCTTTGCTTGATGTCTTCGAAGGCAACAGCTGCAACCTCTAGGTGCGTGAGCCGAGTTCCATTGAAGATGCGTCGGTTTCGCTCCTTCCAGATGTTTCAGATGGTGTAAAGGAAGCGGCCGCTCCGCCTTCTTCTGTCGTTCTTGGGCAAATTGATGGTGAGCGAATCCCACCAGTCCGAAATCCCCATCGAAGGGGGCAACGTGGGCGTGGCCTCAGAGTCCTCTCCCGTCCACACCTGGATGTGAGACCAAACTGCGGCAGCAAAAGGGCAGTCCTTGCAGAGATGAGTGGCCGTCTCCGGAGCCCGAAGGCAAAGGGGACAACAAGGGTCGTGCGGCCAGCCACGAACGGCTAGCATGTCGGCCGTGAGGATCTTCCCGTGGAGCACAAGCCAGGCGAAGAACTTACATTTTGGCTCTGCGTGTGCCTCCCAAATCTTGGCCGGGGAGAACCTGGGATAGGATCCAGAGAACTGGGCCGCGTAGGCAGAGGCAGCAGAGTATATGCCATTGGGGGTCCACCGCCAAGTGATGGAGTCCTTCTGGTCCGGGTTCAACGCCACCTGAGTGATGAATGAAGCGAGAGCAATGAACTCCTGCAGGTGGGTAGGAGATGAAAGACGGGCAACTGATCTGATCCAGTTCTCCTCGTGGAGCTCCTTCATCACAGATCTCCGCTTCCTGGTGGCAATTTTGTACAGCTCCGGGAAGGCCTGGGACAGAGGGCCCCGTCCTGTCCAGTCGTCGTGCCAGAATAAGGATTTTCTTCCATTGCCCAAGGAGATGGTGGTAGAAGCCCTGAAGAGCGCCATATCCGTCTCATCACAGGGCATCGCAGAGCCCACCCATTGGCGGTCAGGATCCGTCCACATAAGCCAAGGCCAGCGAAGTCGGAGCGCCCGACCAAATCTCTCGAGGTCGGTGATTCCCAGGCCCCCCATGGGCTTAGGCCGGCAGACAGTCTTCCAGTTGACCAGAGAGTGTCCATCGGACGCGTTTTCTGAGTCTTCCCCACACCAGATGAAGTTACGAGTGATCTTACTAAGCTTCTGGATTGCCCAATTGGGGAGTGGGAGCGCAGTGAGGTGATGATTTGCGATGGCGCACAACACGGACTTTGCAAGGGAGACCCTGCCCGGACGCGCCAGATTCTTCCCCTTCCAGCCCGGCAACCTGCCCATTGCCTTGTCCAGAAGAGGTTGGAGGTCAACCCTTCTGAGACGCCTGGTATGTAGTGGGAGACCCAGGTATCGGCCAGGGAACGAGGCCAGCTTGGCCGGGAAGGCCGAGAGGATGGCCGGGAGATCAATGTCTTGGCAGCGAATGGGAAACACCTCGGTCTTGCTGACATTTGTGATGAGGCCCGATGCATCCCCAAAACAGGCAAGGATCCGAGCGATGGCGTCGATCTCTTCTTTGACCGGGTTAGCGAAGATGTCAGCATCGTCCGCATAGAGAGAAACCCTGCAGGAGGCCGGCCGCGCCATGATGGGCTTGAGGATCCCAGCCTGGGAAGCCGCCCGGAGCATAAGTTGCAGATGATCGATTGCCAGAATGAAGAGCATAGGCGACACCGGGTCGCCCTGGCGAAGGCCTTTTCCATGCGCGAATGGGGTTCCCGGCTCCCCATTTAACAGCACCCTGAAGGAAGATGAAGCGAGGGTCATGCAGATCCAGTCCCGCCAGCGCTGACCAAAACCCAATTGCTGTAGCACCTCCAGGAGGTAAGCCCAACCCACATAGTCGAAAGCCTTGGAGATGTCGAGCTTGAGGAAAAGGCCTGGCGTTGAAGAGCGGTGCAAATCTTTGATCAGGTTTTGCACGTGTAGGAAATTATCATGGATGCACCGTTTCTGCACAAAGGCACTCTGGCACTTGGAAACCAGCGACGGGAGCAGAGGGGCTAGCCGGTTAGCCAACAACTTGGAGAAGATTTTGGAGATGCTGTGTATCAAGCTGATAGGGCGGTACTCGCCAATCGATGATGCGCCGGCTTTTTTCGGGAGCAGAATAATGTTGGCTGAATTGACCAGGCCAGCGCAGGCGCCTTGCAGGTTGGCGAGCTGCATCACCGCAGCCACGACATCCGATTTGATGATCTCCCAACATGATTTGAAGAAGGCATTGATGAAACCATCAGGGCCCGGGGCCCTGGCCGAAGGTAAGGAGAATACCGCTTCCTTGATCTCCGCCTCGTCGAACGGATCGTCCAGAGCCAATAGGTCGTGGCGATGCATCCCGATGTTCTCCCAGACAATGGACTTGGTGCGCCGGGCAGGCGTGCCGATGTTAGCCTGGAAGTGGTCCAGAAGGGCCCACTCCTTGTCCTGTCTGGTAATTGCCAAACCCGAGGTGGTCGTGATCGTCTGAATGAAGTTCTTACGCCTTCGTCCGTTCGCACGAGCATGGAAAAGCTTAGTGGTGGCATCCCTCAGGCGGATCCAGTTGAGCCTAGAGCGCTGTCTCAGCTTGATTTTCTGAATGGCTAGAAGCCCCAGGTACGACGATGGATGTGACTTGTCAACAGCCAGTTAGCGTACGCATACTGCACACATGTCACCATGCATGCATGTACGTCTGGTCAAAGCATTCTATTTTACTTTTTGAGGAGAATATATCTGGTTAACGCACCGCCTAACGTGCAGCCATGACCCAAGATTGCATATCGTTGCATCCATGGTTTAACAGGAAAAAAACAAAAAAAAACTTGCCACATAAAAAGATCAACATATTTAAAAGATGAGTTTGGTGAAAGGTTGTTCAACAAATGTTGAAAATAAAATTCAGGATTCCCGTCCTAGACTTGACACTGATGCTCGCGTTTTCCTGAATTTATTTCAGCTTTCTGGGCGATGTTTGTTAAGTGGGAGAAGACGTTTCCCATCGACTATGATGTGCATGCGGTGCCTTTGTCAATCTTAAAATGTGATGGCTGCTCAGTATCTCCGAGGTTCTCATAGGGGCCGGTAAGGTGTACGTGCGTGCGTGCAATTTTTTTAACCGAAACCGTAGAACAATCGTTCTACGGTGTAACTGTATTAAAAAAGTGTAATATGTACAAAAGCGAACTTTACAGGGAGTTAACCAACTCCAGTTTTATGAAACCCGAAAGGCAACATGTCAAATTAATTTAGAAACTGTTCAGTCCAATTAATAAGCAGAGCTTCAAATTTATTCTTGATGCGGTGTTGGAGAAGCAGGAGGTCTGCCTTAAGCGCCCTTCTCCAAGCTTGAACGGAAGGGGTGTGTGCTCTGAAGATTTTCCCATTACGCTCCATCCAAATGTTCCAACAGCCCATGATCAAAATTTCCATAGCAATGTTGGGGGGGGGGGATCAAAGATTGAGATGCCTCGTCCGCGCTGACCTAAAATGGAGTTCCAGCAGTCTTGGGCGAATTCATAGTCCCAAAATAAATGTAAGGTTGTTTCTTCAGTGTTCTGTTGGCAGATCTCACAATCATAAGAAGGCAGATGAAAGGATTTTCTCTTCAGTAGATTCCTGGATTCACTCTGTCATGCAAGATGAGCCAAAAGAAGATCTTGTATCTTAGGATAGTCGTATTCTTCCAAATCTTCTTGAAAATAGGAGGGGGAGTGTGCTCTTTCGCAGCCAAACACTTGTACATCTTGATGGAGGAGAATGCTGATCCCCAAGAGTAAACCCAATTATCAGAGTTGTCAGAGAGCTGAATATTTTGGAGAATAGTCTGAAGTTCTTGAAACTGCTCCAATGCTTGGATGGAGACGGGTGTGTGAAAGTGTTCCAGAGGGTCTTCCAGTTGGACAATTCTTGCACTATCAGGTTAGCCCTGATTGAGAAAGAGTAGAGCTCAGGATATTTTTGCTCAAGTAATTCATAGCCCCAATTGTCATGCCAGAAGCAGATGGAGTTGCCTTTCCTAATTTCTCCCTTAGCCCATTGTTTATATAGAGGAAGCAACTTGAGGATTCCTTTTCACCAAAATGATCCCACTGGTCTGGGGGCAAAGATGCCATTGGGATAGTAAGAATCCCAAATAAGTTTCACCCAGGGGAGATCTGCATGATTTAAAAATTTATAAATGTGCTTCATCAAGAGACATTTGTTGTGAGTGGTAATGTCTAATATTCACAGACCTCCTTGATCTTTGGGGACACAAGTTTTCTCCCAAGCAATTAAAGCGGGTCCTCTTTCCTTCATACCATATTTTCTCCAGAAGCAAAGTCTGAGGTACTTATTGATCTGCTCAACTATACCAGCAGGTAGGGAAAGAGTGCTCATAAAAAAGTTGGCAAGCTTGTAAAAACAGACTTAATGAGTGTGAGTTTGTCCCCAACTCCCCATAGGATAGAAGGGTGGAGCAACATGCAAGTCTTCTGTCAATCCTTTTAACTTTGGTTTGAGCAGGCTGAGAGGTAAACCAAGGTAGGTGAAAGGTAGGCTGCCAATAGGGATGAGTATATGTGTATGTCTATTGAGCATCTGCAATTACTAAAAAATATGAAAAAATAAATGTAGAACACAAAATTGTTTACCACTTATCAAAATGTAAGCAATTTTACAATATCTCCCCCCTTGATAGTTTCAAAAGGAAAGAACAATGCCCTGGTCTTCAAGGATACTTTGACCAATATTATTTACAAGAGTATATGTTGGTTGTTGTGTAAAATAAAAATAACACATATAGGAAAAAAAATGTACTATATGTAATGATACTAACGTGGTGTTGGAAATGTGAGAATTTTTTTCTATCAATAAAGGCAAATTTCTAGAAAATGCTAAAATAATTAATATTATGAAATTGAGTGAGTAGTTTAAAACACAAAGAATGCAGTAAGAATAATACACATTGGCTGCTACATGAAAAATCCTATGCAACATCAAACATCTTAAATAACTAGTCCCACACCATCCCCTTTGGCCTCGCCGATGGTTAATCTAGATGTCCCATGCCTCGGCGCCGCTCAACTTAGCTCGTTCTTCAGGTAAAAAACAAACTTAGCTCGTTCTTTGCATCAAGGTGTCATGTTCGAGTTTGACAACCAAGGCAAATGAGTTGTTATGGGATTTTACACTAAATATGGTTTGTATTAGATCAACAAAACATTAGATACAATGAGATACATGTAACTCTCACTGACATAAAAATGACAGAGACAATGAATACGACTATATATGACTCAAAATTCTTGCTGAAGTTGCGACTAAATATGTCATTGTTGTACCATTGTTGCTCATGCTGGTAATGGGCAACATCGAGAAAGCAAACCAACTATATATGACTCAAAATTCTTGCCGAAGCTGCGACTAAATATGTCATTGTTGTACCATTGTTGCTCATGCCGGTAATGGGCAACATCGAGAAAGCAAACCACTGAAGTACCTGCAAAGAACTATAGAGGAACAAATGTCGTAATAGTAGAACGCCGAGTACAACAGAGATTGGTTGTTGCACCAAGCATATCGGCGAGGGGGTCCCCCCAATCTAGGCAGACAACCATGCTAGCACTATGAGACCGAGCCGGCGACTTTGCTCACAAAGGCTCAAAGGAAGAAGTTGTCGAAGAAGAGAATGTTGCCGTCGCAGATGCACATGGAAACAAGTCGACAAAAATCACCGATAACCAACCAATTGTCGACAAACAATGGGTTCAAAAACTCCAGGGCTCCTCCGCAGCACTGCACCAAGAGCCACCAAGACAAGGAGGTTGGGGGACTTTTATGTGAGATGACACCGTCATCACACTATCAAAACGACGCCACCATGACCCAAAAATATACTATACCGATCAAGGCTCGTTCGACTTCCTGCAGAATTTCACTTTACGCTGATGACGCGGGCATCTTTGCCAACCCTGTGAAGGAAGAATTGGACGCCATTGTGGGAATACTTGCCTGTTTTGGGGAGGCATCGGGTCTCATTACCAACGTGACCAAGACGGAGGTGTTCGCTATTCGCTGCCAGCAGATTGACCTCGCCCGCATTTTATCGGAATTCCCTGTGAAGATCGCTGCATTCCCAACTAAGTACTTGGGCCTTCCCCTTCCTACCTCAAGGCTCAAGCGGGTTCATCTGCAACCTCTCATAGACAAAGCAATGGGCAAGCTTCCGGGATGGAAGGGAAAGAACCTTGCGAGGCCGGGAAGGGTCTCCTTGGCAAAGTCTGTGCTATGCGCCATGGCCACACATCACCTCACTGCGCTCCCTCTTCCGGCGTGGGCCAACTATAAGCTTAGCAAGATCTCTCGCAACTTCATATGGCAAGGCGACAATTCCGAGAATGCGACCGGAGGGCACTCCCTGGTAAACTGGAAGACGGTGTGCAGGCCAAAGGCCCTAGGTGGGCTGGGAATCACAGACCTAGGGAGATTTGGTCGGGCTCTCCGCTTACGCTGGCCATGGCTAATGTGGACCGACCCTGACCGTCAGTGGGTGGGCTCTGCCCTACCCTGCGACGACTCGGATATGGCGCTATTCAAAGCTTCGACCTCCATCGTGCTGGGTAACGGCCACAAAGCTCTGTTCTGGCATGATGACTGGACGGGAAAGGGTCCCCTTAGGATGCTGACTCCCGGATTATACAAAATCGCCACAAGAAAGCAGAGAACAGTGTCCAAGGAGCTGCACGAGGATAACTGGATCAGATCAGTCGCCCGCCTTCAGTCTCCCATACACCTGCAGGAATTCATCTCGATAGCATCTCTAACCTCCCAGGTTACACTGACTACGGACAGGGAGGACTCCATCTCCTGGCGTTGGACTACAAATGGAATCTACTCCGCGGCTTCGGCATATACAACCCAATTCTCTGGCTCCTTCCCCAGGTTCTCGCCGACGAAGATTTGGGAGGCACACGCGGAACCCAAATGCAAGCTCTTTTCTTGGCTGGTGCTCCATGGAAAGATCCTCACGGCCGACATGCTCGCTATTCGTGGATGGCCGCACGATCCTACATGCCCGCTGTGTCTGGGAGCACCGGAGACGGCAACTCACCTCTGCAAGGACTGCCCATTTGCGATTGCGGTTTGGTCGCATGTTCAGGCATGGACCGGGGAGGCGCCGACGAACATGATGACAATTCCGCCTCCCATGGGAGTCTCCGACTGGTGGGATCGGTTCATCTGTCCCCTGTCCAAGGACGAAAGACGCCGGCGTAGCGGTCACTTCCTCTACACCATTTGGAATATCTGGAAGGAGCGCAACCGCCGGATATTCATCAGCACCCGCCTCACTCACCTAGAGGTGGCGGCCATCGCGCTCGACGACATAAGAATGCGGGCTTGCGCCTTTGGCAGGGCACAAGTGGCAACCGGCATTGGGTGATTTGGTTCACTTAGCATACCACAACGGTTCTTAAGGGTTTCGTCAGGTTTCCCCGGAAAAACCTGTCATCTTTGTACATAAACCCTCTTTTTCGTCTGAAATGAAAAGGCAGTGCTCCTGCCGGTTCCTCGAAAAAAAAAGATGAGATAAGAGGCTCCTCTCCCGTCCGCCGCATGACACCCAGAGCGGCGGCCGAAGATCAGAGGGGAGGAGATTGATAATTTTTTGAGGGCAAGGGTTTCTTCACCGGAGGGGACAAGGTATGGCAAAGCATGTAAGGAGCTATTCTGAGTAGCATCCACGTAGGAGCATGATTAATCACATGACACACATAAGTAGTTGGACAACAAATGTGTCTAACTATCATTTTAGCTCTGCCTTCCTTTGCGAACCAATCTATGGTTGGATGGTTAGTTGGATAGTGGTATTTTCAGCCCACCAGGGTTCAAGTCCTGATGCTCGCATTTATCCTAGATTTATTTTAGGATTTTCGGCAACGCGCGTTCAATGGGAGTGGACATTCCCGTTGACTACGAAACGCCTACGGTGACTTTGTAAAATTTCAAGATAATATGCCGGCTTAGTCTCTCGAAGGTGCTAATAGGAGTAGGGTGTGCGTGTGCGCATTTATACGAGTGAATATATACGTGTATATATGAGAGCTTGCGTCTGTCAAGAAAAAAAGCTCTGCCTTCCTTTGTTTTGTTTGAAACAAACCACCTAGATCTATCATCCACGGGAATATCAATCTTCTTCTTTTGTTTTGAGATTCTCAGAACATTTATCTTTAATCAAGGTCTTCTTTTACCAAGAGGAACTTTTTGCTTCCAATATTTTCTTTCATGATTATAAGTCTAAGACATGTGGACTGAGCGCTCAGGTGATTAGGTTTTTCATGCTGGATTCAACTACTAGACTTGACATATGTGATCATATTTTGTTCCGTTGACAAAAATGCGCATGCAATGATCTCATCAATTATAAGACTTGTCCACTTAGCCTCTCGGCGGTGTTTATAAAGGTAAAATGTGCGCGTATGCATTTATAGATATGAATATATGCACGTGTATGTCTCTTTTTTTTTGCGCATAAATATGCACGTGTATGTCATCATCGATCTATGCGTGCAATGTGTTTCGCAAGGAAAAATATCTAAGCCGTAAAGCATGTCAATACATAAACAAATAAAACCACTTAAAAACTATGAAAAGCTGACAGGCAAGCACGCATGCAGCCGCGGTGAACAATATTGCACATGGACGGTCCAAAACGTACGTACTTAACACTATTGTTTTCTTGGAGGTGTACGATTAGCACGCTACTCGCTAGTCCCACCGCATTTCACCCCATGCATCATGCCCCTTGTGTATGAGTGCCAGCAGTCCCAGCAGCATAGGGCATGACCCATTTTCTTGACTATGCATGGATTTGGGACTATTTCTTTCTGCGACAGTTCAGAAAAGCATTTTTCTATTGATGTTCAGAAAGCATCTTCAACTAGCCCCGCAATTCCACTTGGCCGACCAGAATTCCAGCTTACAGTTTAAGACAGCAGACTGAGGAAGTGACAGGAGATGAGATTATCCCCGTCATAATTTGTTGGCAAAGCAAACATGATTGCCACCGCCGGCCGGCAATTCCCGATATAAGCAGTGGTGTCATCATGTCAGGCACGCCTACATGTCTGCCTTTTTCTCTCTCCGACGGTGCATGTCTGCTAAATGTCTTCCCTTGCAGAACTAGGGCTCATGTGATTCAACGGAATTTCATAGAATTTCTTTTGCGGGAAGGACGAGATCTATTATAAAAATTCATCGAAAAAGCATTTTAAACATAATAAACATTACGTCAAGATTCCGAGACCACCGAGAGGCCAGTACTGCCCTCAGAATGAGCCGCCACGCGCCACTGTCGCCGCTACCCTAAAACAAGCTTGACTTTGTCGATGACAACCAGCAAGTCTTCGTGCACGTGCTCTTAATGACCAACGCCCTGGACCCGCAGACATCGCCGTTGAACCCTTACATAGCTCTAAAGCATCTGACACTAAATCTCGTCACATGACGAGAAACCTATTGGCTCCAGGGCATTTGGGTACTCAAAACCAAAACCCGAACCTGAACCGACTTGCATCGCTCGCAAGGCGACTGGCACGGCGTCGCTACCTGCCTCGACCCTCCTCCGACGTGTTTTTTCGGATACCCGAAAGAACCAAACGATTTTTGGGGTCTATACGGGTTCGGTCATCTGTGTAGGCAAAGGCATATTCGATTCTCATTTCTGTAAACTTGAATTACCCACAAACCAAATTAACCGAACCAAAAAATCCGAAATACTCGGATGCCCAGGTTGACTGAAAATACCAAGGTGAACATAGTTCCACGTGTACCTACGTGAATAGTAAATTCAGAATACTATAACTTTTTTAATAAACCTGAAATTTTGAGGTACCAAACTTGGTATATCATTCTTCTCACATGCGAAGTTTCATGAAGATTAACACCTATGGTACTCTTAGTAAAGAAATACAATTAGGACTTTACCATATACCAAACAATGTTTTTTTAATATAGCTTCATTTTTGTTCATTTTTCCCCAGATTATCATGGATACCATTTCTTCGTGAAACTTTATAAACAAGTACACCGGCCGGCTATTTATGTTTAAGAAAAAACAGATTTTTTTCTAGTACTCCCTCTACAAACTAATATAAGAGCGTTTAGATTATTAAAGTAGTGTTTTAAACGCTCTTATATTAGTTTACGGATGGAGTACTTTTTAATTTTACTGTTTAAATGGGTGCGTAGTCGCGGACCCTTAAAGTCGTTTAAACGCTTTTTAATTTTACTTTTTAATTTTACTGTTTAAACGCTCTTATATTGATTTTAGCTGCGGCCGAACAGATCCCGTATAATCAACCCATAAAAAGGAATATTCTTTGAGTATACCGAACAGTCCCACAGCTAGCCCACTTTTTTTCTGGTCATTCTCTTCCTCACACCAATTTGAAATCGGCCCATAGCGTAGGCCAGCACGGCCGGCGGCAGACGAGTGGACGAGGAAGACGCGGAGCGGCCGCGGCGCGCGGGCGGAGGCCAGGGCGGCCGGGGCGGCGCGGGCGGCGGCCGGACTCTGGGGACCGGCGGCCGTCGGGAGAGACACGCATCGAGCTAGCTAGCTAGTTGTTCGAATCGATTTAGCTAGCTAGCTCCGTTCGAGAGCCGTGGAGTCACAGGCGGCCGCGGTGGCCGGCGTCCAGGGACCGGCGGCGGGTGAGCGCGGCTGCCGGGGCGGGTGGCCGGCGTCCGGGACGGTCGTACGGGAGCGAGCCATGAAGGTTCCGATGGCAGTTCGGTTTTTCGCGTATACAGGGCCCCCTCGAGTTGGCTTCGAAATCCTTATTTTCACAGTTTCGACAGGATGTTTTCCGCGCCCCTCAAAAAAAATACGGGTCCGGCGCGTTTACCGTGTCTGATTAGGTGGCTTTTTTTGCACGAACCCGTATTTTGGCGATTATTTTGCATGTCGGGGCACTTTACAGGGTCTGCTAGAGATGCTCTCAGGGTTTAAGTTCTAAACTTGGCGTTGGTGCTTATATTTTTTTAGATTTACTACAGACTTTCTATGATGTTTGTCCAATGAAAAAGATGTTCCTATCAACTATGAAGATGTTTCCGATTACCTTATTGTCATCAAAATGATGTGTCGGCTCAGAAACAGTTTCTGTGTATTGTGTTCAAAAAGTGCCCGTACAAGCCTTCCGACCTAATTAGCCGTTGTGAGAGATAGGGCATTGACATGCACGCACATACGCACTGCATCAGTATCGAAGTACTCTCTCTGTTCGGAATTACTCGTCCAAAAAATAATGTATCTAGATGTATTTTAATTGTAGATACATCCTTTTTGTGACAAGTAATTCCGAACGGAAGGAGTAGACGTTTGTCCCGGAGATCAATCCATACTTCTTCGATAACCTTTCCCAGCACGGAAGGAAAATCAAATCATTATGGATTCAAATCCAAGCATGCAAGGATGGAATATCCAGGCATAAAAACACAGAGATACCGGAAGAATATACACGATTCCATCAGGTTATACCTTGCCGCCACAATTGAGCTTGCTTCTGCTCATCCGCTGCCATTTCTTTCACAAAATCCATTCGCAGGTTGATCTGCTCAAATCACTTCGTTAATTAAATTAAGCTGTGTTGTGTTATCCTCTCTCACTTCAGCATGATGTGGGGTCACGCCGTCGGAGAGCTTCCATGCATATGCCTCCCCATATTCTCCCAAGCGAATCAGAGGATATGACCAAAGTGCCCTTGCCAAGAAATCCAAAAACTCAGATTTAAAAAGTATCCTTTGTTTGGTTAGCGGGCTAGTTCAAGTCCAAACAACGTTTTTGGACACAACAGAAATTACAGTGCAAGCTGCCTTAAGACATGGCTGTATTTTTGTCAAATTTAAGCTAATAAAAGCATTGTTCTTTCATTAGTTAATCACTGAGTTGAGCCATCCAATATATGTAATTAATCAATGAGAATCAACTCCATCCGAAACCGTATTATTGTTGGCGCAATTTAAAAGCAATACATGCTTTGCGACTAATCAGGTGCATCTTAGCTAGCAGGGCCAGCTCAATGGTAGGGTCTATCTAATTAGCATCATGTAGCTTAAGAAAAGAACAGGAATGATTGTGACAATATATTAAGATTAGGATTGATTAGCAACTCTACAAGCAAAAGCTATGGAGAGCTAAGTTAAATGAGGTTAGTTAAAAGTTTTGCATTGTTTGGCGGCTTGGCGGAACCATGTCTACTCCTCTTCTTAATTAATGAAAATGACAAATCTTCTGCCTTCTTTCAAAATAAAAGGCTAGTTAAAAGTTTAACATTACTTGCCTAAGACAACAATAATAGCGGGGGTTGAGCAGGTTTCTAATTCAACTCGTCAATTACGAGGAACCAACTTCATGAGCCCAGTAGTTTGGGCACATAATACAAAAATACCCCCAAAAGACATAAAATCAGTCTTCTTTTCTTGGCGGGTGACAAAATTAGAATCTTTTTTTATTTGGAGGACAACATATTTGTGTGGTTTAGTTTTGAAAAAAAGATTTACATGGTTAAAAAAAATCATAACATTGCAGTGACATGCCCTCTTAAATTCTACATCACCGAGTTTTACAGGAAATTGCATCAAAGTGCTCTATCTTAGGTCAAAGGTTTTTTAGAACCTAGGCTTTTGGCCCTAATATGACCCAAGTCCGGCCCAGAAGCACAAAAAGTTAGTATATAATGTTTTATTGGAAAATAATGTTGGGGAACGTAACATACAATTTAAAGAAAAATTCTACGCTCACGCAAGGCCTATCTAGGAGATTCATAGCAACGCGGGGGGGGGGGGGGGAGTGTGTCCATGTACCCTCGTAGACTGAAAGCGGAAGCGTTTGACAACGCGGTTGATGTAGTCGAACTTCTTCTTGTTCCGACCGATCAAGCACCGAACGTACGTCACCTCCGAGTTCTGCACAAGTTCAGCTCGATGACGTCCCTCAAACTCTTGATCCAGCAAAGTGTTGAGGGAGAGTTCCGTCAGCACGACGGTGTGGTGACGGTGATGGTGAAGTGATCCGCGCAGGACTTCGCCTAAGCACTACGTGAATATGACCAGATGCGTAAACTGTGAAGGGAGGCGCCGCACATGGCTAACAGATGTTGTTGTGTGTTCTAGGCGCCTCGCCCCCCCCCCCTCTCATAAATATAGGTGGGAGGGAGAGGGGACAGCCAAGGGGCGCCCAAGTAGGAGGAATCCTACTTGGGGCCCTAATCCTATTTGGCCCTCCCTTACCATAATTCCCGGAGGGGGAAGGAAGGAGGAGGGAGGACAGAAGGAAGGGGGAGGCCGAATCCCTCCCCTTCCTTTCTCTCTTCTCCTCTTTCCTTCCACCCTATTTCGGCCTACATGGGGTGCACCAGCCCCCTTGGGGACGCCCGGAACCCCTTCCGGTGACCCGATATGTACCCGGTACCCCCGGAACACTTCCGGTATCCAAATAGCATCGTCCTATATATCAATCTTTACCTCTCAACCATTTCGAGACTCCTCGTAATGTCCGTGATCTCATCCGGGACTCTGAACAACATTCGGTCACCAAATCACATAACTAATATAATACAAAATCGTCATCGAACGCTAAGCGTGCGGACCCTACGGGTTCGAGAACTATGTAGACATGACTGAGACACCTCTCCGGTCAATAACCAACAGCAGAACCTGGATGCTCATATTGGTTCCCACATATTCTACGAAGATCTTTATCGGTCGTACCGCAATGACAACATACGTTATTCCCTTTGTCATCGGTATGTTACTTGCCCGAGATTCGATCGTCGGTATCTTCATACCTAGTTCAATCTCGTTACTGGCAAGTCTCTTTACTCGTTTTGTAATACATCATCCCGCAACTAACTCATTAGTCACATTGCTTGCAAGGCTTATTATGATGTGTATTACCGAAATGGCCCAGAGATACCTCTCCGATACTCGGAGTGACAAATCCTAATCTCGATCTATGCCAACCCAACAAATACCTTCGGAGATACCTGTAGAGCATCTTTATAATCACCCAGTTACGTTGCGACGTTTGATAGCACACAAGGTATTCCTCTGGTATACGGGAGTTGCATAATCTCATAGTCGAAGGACTATGTATCTGACATGAAGAAAGCAATAGCAATAAAACTGAATGATCAACATGCTAAGCTAACTGATGGGTCTTGTCCATCACATCATTCTCCTAATGATGTGATCTCGTTCATCAAATGACAACACATGTCTATGGTTAGGAAACTTAATCATCTTTGATTAACGAGTTAGTCTAGTAGAGGCTTACTAGGGACACTGTGTTTTGTCTATGTATCCACACATGTATCAAGTTTCCGGTTAATACAATTCTAGCATGAATAATAAACATTTATCATAATATAAGGAAATATAAAATAACAACTTTATTATTGCCTCTAGGGCATATTTCCTTCAGTCTCCCACTTGCACTAGAGTCAATAATCTAGTCCACATCGTCATGTGATTTAACACCAATAGTTCGCATCTTTATGTGATTAATACCCATAGTTCACATCGCCATGTGACTAACACCCAAAGGGTTTACTAGAGTCAATAATCTAGTTCACATCGCTATGTGATTAACACCCAAAGAGTACTAAGGTGTGATCATGTTTTGCTTGTGAGAGAAGTATAGTCAACGGGTCTGCCACATTCAGAGCCGTATGTATTTTGCAAATTTTCTATGTCTACAATGCTCTGCATGGAGCTACTCTAGCTAATTGCTCCCACTATCAATATGTATCCAGATTGGGACTCAGAGTCATGCGGATCGGTGTAAAAGCTTGCATCGACGTAACTCTTTATGATGAACTCTTTATCACCTCCATAACCAAGAAATATTTCCTTAGTCCTCTTAGGTAACTAAGGATAACTTTGACCGTTGTCCAGCGATCCACTCCTGGATCACTATCGTACCCCCTTGCCAAACTCATGACAAGGTACACAATAGGTCTGGTACACAGCATAGCATACTTTATAGAACCTATATGGCTGAGGCATAGGGAACGACTTTCATTCTCGTTCTATTTTCTGCCATGGTCGGGTTTTGAGTCTTACTCAACTTCACACCTTGCAACACAGGCAAGAACTCCTTCTTTGATTGTTCCATTTTGAACTACTTCAAAATCTTGTCAAGGTATGTACTCTTTGAAAAAACTTATAAAGCGTCTTGATCTATCTCTATAGATCTTGATGCCCAATATGTAAGCAGCTTCACCGAGGTCTTTCTTTGAAAAACTCCTTTGAAACACTCCTTTATGCTTTTCAGAAAATTCTACATCATTTCCGATCAACAATATGTCATTCACATATACTTATCAGAAAGGCTGTAGTGCTCCCACTCACTTTCTTGTAAATACAGGCTTCTCCAAAAGTCTGTATAAAACCATATGCTTTGATCACCTCATCAAAACGTATATTCCAACTCCGAGATGCTTGCACCAGTCCATAAATGGATCGCTGGAGCTTGCACACTTTGTTAGCACCTTTAGGATCGACAAAACCTTCTGGTTGCATCATATACAACTCTTCTTTAAGAAATCCATTAAGGAATGCAGTTTTGACGTTCATTTGCCAGATTTCATAATCATAAAATGCGGCAATTGCTAACATGATTCGGACAGACTTAAGCATCGCTACGGGTGAGAAGGTTTCATTGTAGTCAACTCCTTGAACTTGTCGAAAACCTTTCGCGACAAGTCGAGCTTTGTGGACAGTAACATTACCATCAGCATCAGTCTTCTTCTTGAAGATCCATTTATTCTCTATGGCTTGCCAATCATCGGGCAAGTCAACCAAAGTCCATACTTTGTTCTCATACATGGATCCTATCTCATATTTCATGGCCTCAAGCCATTTTGCGGAACTGGGCTCATCATCGCTTCCTCATAGTTCGTAGGTTCGTCATGGTCTAGTAACATGACTTCCAGAACAGGATTACCGTACCACTTTGGTGCGGAACGTGCTCTGGTTGACCTACGAGATTCGATAGTAACTTGATCCGAAGTTTCATGTTCATTACCATTAGCTTCCTCTCTAGTTGGTGTAGGCATCAAAGGAACGGTTTTCTGTGATGAGCTACTTACCAATTCGAGAGAAGGTACAATTACCTCATCAAGTTCTACTTTCCTCCCACTCACTTCTTTCGAGAGAAACTCCTTCTCTAGAAAGGATCCATTCTTAGCAACAAAGATCTTGCCTTCGGATCAGTGATAGAAGGTGTATCCAACAGTTTCTTTTGGGTATCCTATGAAGACGCACTTCTCCGATTTGTGTTCGAGCTTATCAGGTTGAAGCATTTTCACATAAGCATCGGAACCCCAAACTTTAAGAAATGACAACATAGTTTTTTTGCCAAACCACAGTTCATACGGTGTCGTCTCAACGGATTTAGATGGTGCCCTATTTAATGTGAATGCAGCTGTCTCTAATGCATAACCCCAAAATGATAGTGGTAAATCGGTAAGAGACATCATAGATCGCGCCATATCTAATAAAGTATGGTTACGACGTTCGGACACACCATTACGCAGTGGTGTTCCGGGTGGCATGAGTTTTGAAACTATTTCACATTGTTTTAAATGAAGGCCAAACTCGTAACTCAAATATTTGCCTCCGCGATCAGATCGTAGAAACTTTAATTTCTTGTTACGATGATTCTCCACTTCACTCTGAAATTCTTTGAACTTTTTCAAATGTTTCAGACTTATGTTTCATTAAGTAGATATACCCATATCTGCTCAAATCATATGTGAAGGTCAGAAAATAACGATACCCGCCGTGAGCGTCAACACTCATCTGACCGCATACATCGGTATGTATTATTTTGAATAAGTCATTGGCTCACTCCATTGTTCCGGAGAACGGAGTTTTAGTCATCTTGCCCATGAGGCATGGTTCGCAAGCATCAAATGATTCATAATCAAGTGATTCCAAAAGTCCATCCGCATGAAGTTTCTTCATGCGCTTTACACCAATATGACCTAAACGGCAGTGCCATATATATGTTGTACTATCATTATCAACTTTGCATCTTTTGGCATCAATATTATGAATATGTGTATCACCACGATCGAGATTGAACAAACCATTTATATTGAGTGTATGACCATAGGAGGTTTTATTCATGTAAACAGAACAACAATTATTCTTTGACTTAAATGAATAACCGTATTGCAATAAACATGATACAATCATATTCATGCTCAACGCAAACACCAAATAACATTTATTTTAGGTTCAACACTAATCCCGAAGGTAAAGGGAGTGTGCGATGGTGATCTTATCAACCTTGGAATCACTTCCAACACACATCATCACCTCACCCTTAACTAGTATCTGTTCATTTTGCAACTCCTGTTTCGAGTCACAAATCTTAGCAACTGAACCGGTATCAAATACCCAGGGGCTACTATAAACACTAGTAAAATACACATCAATAACATGTATATCAAATATACCTTTGTTCACTTTGCCATCCTTCTTATCCGCCAAGTTTTGGGGCAGTTCCGCTTCCAGTGACCATTTCCTTTGAAGTAGAAGCACTCAGTTTCAGGTTTGGGTCTAGCTTTGGGTTTCTTCACGGGAGTGGCAACTTGCTTGACATTCTTCTTGAAGTTCCCTTTCTATCTCGTGCCCTTTTTCTTGAAACTAGTAGTCTTGTTAACCATCAACACTTGATGCTATTTCTTGAATTCTACCTTCGCTGATTTCAGCATCGCGAAGAGATTGGGAATCGTTTTTGTTATCCCTTGCATATTATAGTTCATCACGAAGTTCTAGTAACTTGGTGATAGTGACTAGAGAACTCCGTCAATCACTATCTTATCTGGAAGATTAACTCCCACTTGATTCAAGCGATTGTAGTACCCAGACATTCTGAGCACATGCTCACTAGCTGAGCTATTCTCCTCCATCTTGTAGGCAAAGTACTTGTCAGAGGTCTCATACCTCTTAACACGGGCATGAGTCTGAAATATCATTTTCAACTCTTGGAACATCTCATATGCTCCATGGCATTCAAAACATTTTTGGAGTCCCGGTTCTAAGCCGTAAAGCATGGTGCACTAAACTATCAAGCAGTCATCATACCGAGCTTGTCAAACATTCATAACGTCTGAATCTGCTCCTGCAATAGGTCTGTCACCTAGCGGTGCATCAAGGACATAATTCTTCTGTGCAGCAATGAGGATAACCCTCAGATCACGGACCCAGTCTGCATCATTGCTACTATCATCTTTCAACTTAGTTTTCTCTAGGAACATATCAAAAATAAAACAGGGGAGCTATAGACGAGCTATTGATCTACAACATAGATATGCAAATACTATTAGGACTAAGTTCATGATAAATTAAGTTCAATTAATCATATTACTTAAGAACTCCCACTTAGATATACATCCCTTAAGTCATCTAAATGATACATGATCCAAATCAACTAAACCATGTCCGATCATCACGTGAGATGGAGTAGTCTTCAATGGTGAACATCTCTATGTTGATCATATCTACTATATGATTCACGTTCGACCTTTCGGTCTCCAGTGTTCTGAGGCCATGTCTGTACATGCTAGGCTCGTCAAGTTTAACCCAAGTATTCCGCATGTGCAAAACTGTCTTGCACCCGTTGTATGTGAACGTAGAGCTTATCACACCCGATCATCACGTGGTGTCTCGGCACGACGAACTGTCGCAACAGTGCATACTCAGGGAGAACACTTATACCTTGAAATTTTAGTAAGGAATCATCTTAATTATAATGCTACCGCCGTACTAAGCAAAATAAGATGCATAAAAGATAAACATCACATGCAATCAAAATATGTGACATGATATGGCCATCATCATCTTGTTCCTTTGATCTCCATCTCCAAAGCACCGTCATGATCTCCATCATCACCGGCTTGGCACCTTGATCTCCATCGTAGCGTCGTGGTCGTCTCGCCAACTGTTGCTTCTACAACTATCGCTAACGCATAGTGATAAAGTAAAGCAATTACATGGCGTTTGCATTTCATACAATAAAGCGAGAACCATAAGGCTCCTGCCAGTTGCCGATAACTTTTACAAAACATGATCATCTCATACAATAACATATATCACATCATGTCTTGACCATATCACATCACAACATGCCATGCAAAAACAAGTTAGACGTCCTCTACTTTGTTGTTGCAAGTTTTACGTGGCTGCTACGGGCTTCTAATAAGAACCGTTCTTACCTACGCATCAAAACCACAACGGTGATTTATCAAGTTTGCTGTTTTAACCTTCAAAAAGGACCGGCCGCAGTCAAATCCGATTCAACTAAAGTTGGAGAAACAGACGCCAGCCAGCCACCTTTATGCAAAACAAGTTGCATGTCTGTCGGTGGAACCGGTCTCATGAACGTGGTCATGTAAGGTTGGTCCGGGCCGCTTCATCCAACAATACCGCCGAATCAAAATAAGACGTTGGTGGTAAGCAGTATGACTATGATTCCCACAACTCTTTGTGTTCTACTCGTGCATATCATCTACGCATAGACCTGGCTCGGATGCCACTGTTGGGGAACGTAGCATGCAATTTCAAAAAAATTCCTACGATCACACAAGATCTATCTAGGAGATGCATAGCAATGATAGGGGGAGAGTGTGTCCACGTACCCACGTAGACCGAAAGCAGAAGCATTAGCTTAACGCGGTTGATGTAGTCGAACGTCTTCTCGATTCAACCGGTCAAGCACCGAACGTACGGCACCTCCGACTTCTGCACACGTTCAGCTCGATGACGTCCCTCAAACTCTTGATCCAGCAAAGTGTCGAGGGATAGTTCCTTCAGCAAGATGGTGTGGTGACGGTGATGGTGAAGTGATCCGCGCAGGGCTTCGCCTAAGCACTATACGTGAATATGACCAATAGCTTAAACTGTGGAGGGAGGCGCCGCACACGGCTAACAGATGTTGTTGTGTGTTCTAGGCGCTTCCCCCCTCATATATATAGGTGGGAGGGAGAGGGGGCAGCCAAGGGGGCGCCCAAGTAGGAGGAATCCTACTTGGGGCCCTAATCCTATTCGGCCCTCCCTTACCATAATTCCCGAAGGGGGAAGGAAGGAGGAGGGAGGAGAGAAGGAAGGGGGAGGCCGAATCCCTCCCCTTCCTTTCTCTCTGCTCCTCTTTCCTTCCCCTCCTATTTCGGCCTACATGGGGCGCACCAGCCCCCTAGGGGCTAGTATGTCCCCTTCTTGGCCGATTAGGCCCATGTAGTTGCCGGGAGGATGCCCGGAACCCCTTCCGGTGACCCGATATGTACCCGGTACCCCCGAAACACTTCCGGTGTCCAAATACCATCGTCCTATATATCAATCTTTACCTCTCGACCATTTCGAGACTCCTCGTCATGTCCATGATCTCATCTGGAACTCTGAACAACATTTGGTCACCAAATCACATAACTCATATAATACAAAATCGTCATCGAACGTTAAGCGTGCAAACCCTACGAGTTCGAGAACTATGTAGACATGACCGAGACACCTCTCCGGTCAATAACCAATAGCAGAACCTGGATGCTCATATTGGTTCCCACATATTCTATGAAGATCTTTATCGGTCGTACCGTAATGACAACTTACGTTATTCCCTTTGTCATCGGTATGTTACTTGCCCGAGATTCGATCGTCGGTATCTTCATACCTAGTTCAATCTCGTTACTGGCAAGTCTCTTTACTCGTTCCGTAATACATCATCCCACAACTAACTCATTAGTCATATTGCTTGCAAGGCTTATTATGATGTGTATTACCGAGAGGGCCCAGAGATACCTCTCCGATACTCGTAGTGATAAATCCTAATCTTGATCTATGCCAACCCAACAAACACCTTCGGAGATACCTGTAGATCATCTTTATAATCACCCAGTTGAAAGATCGTGGATGTCGCCTAGAGGGGGGGGTGAATAGGCGCTTTAAAATAATTACGGTTTAGGCTTGAACAAATGCGGAATAAACCTAGCGGTTAATTTGACAAGCACAAAAACCTACAACAACTAGGCTCACCTATGTGCACCAACAACTTATGCTAAGCAAGATAAACAACTAAGTGATAGCAAGATATATGACAAGAAACAATATGGCTATCACAAAGTAAAGTGCATAAGTAAAGGGTTCGGGTAAGAGATAACCGAGGCACGCGGAGACGACGATGTATCCCGAAGTTCACACCCTTGCGGATGCTAATCTCCGTTTGGAGCGGTGTGGAGGCACAATGCTCCCCAAGAAGCCACTAGGGCCACCGTAATCTCCTCACGCCCTCGCACAATGCAAGATGCCGTGATTCCACTAAGGGACCCTTGAGGGCGGTCACCGAACCCGTACAAATGGCAACCCTTGGGGGCGGTCACCGAACCCGTACACTTTGGCAACCCTTGGGGGCGGTCACCGGTACCCGTCAAATTGCTCGGGGCGATCTCCACAACCTAATTGGAGACCCCGACGCTTGCCCGGAGCTTTACACCACAATGATTGAGCTCCGAACACCACCAACCGTCTAGGGCGCCCAAGCACCCAAGAGGAACAAGCTCAAGGGCACCAAGCACCCAAGAGTAATAAGCTTCTCAACTTGTAACTTCCACGTATCACCGTGGAGAACTCAAACCGATGCACCAAATGCAATGGCAAGGGCACACGGAGTGCCCAAGTCCTTCTCTCTCAAATCCCACCGAAGCAACTAATGCTAGGGAGGAAAATGAGAGGAAGAACAAGAAGGAGAACACCAAGAACTCCAAGATCTAGATCCAAGGGGTTCCCCTCACATAGAGGAGAAAGTGATTGGTGGAAATGTGGATCTAGATCTCCTCTCTCTTTTCCCTCAAAAACTATCAAGGATCCATGGAGGGATTGAGAGTTAGCAAGCTCGAAGAAGGTCAACAATGGGGGAAGAACACGAGCTCAAAGGATAAGGTTCAATGGGGAAGAAGACCCCCTTTTATAGAAGGGGAAAAATCCAACCGTTAGTGTGCTCAGCCCGCACACGAGCGGTACTACCGCTCCACGAGCGGTACTACCGCTCTGGCGGAAGAAGCAGGGAAAAGGAGCAACCAAACATGAACCTTGGGGCGGTAGTACCGCTTATAAGCGGTACTACCGCGCACCCCAGCGGTACTACCGCTGGAGGAGCAGAACACGGGACCAAAAATGCAGTAGCGGTACTACCGCCCGATCGGAGCGGTACTACCGCTTACAGGCGGTACTACCGCCCATCGGGGCGGTACTACCGCTTATAGGCGGAACTGCCGTGCCTTACTGCCGTGCAACTACTGCAAAACTCGACATGAAAAATGCAAGACCCAAAATCGAGGCGGTACCAGCGCGGAACCGTAGCCGTACTACCGCTTATGGCCATAGGCGGTACTACCGCTTTGGACAGCGGTACTACCGCTTGGGGCGATAAGCGGTACTGCCGCTCTGGCCGCAGTACTACCGCTAGGAAACCAAAACTGCCATAACTTCTGCATATGAGCTCCGAATTGAGCAAACTCAGGCTTGTTGGATTGAGAAAGACGAGTAGCATCAAAACAGCGACTGGTTATAGTAAGCAGAGGCAGGGGAGGTATGCCAAAAAATAGAGGAGTGAAACCTCCAACCGAGAAGAACCGGCATAACCTCCAACATCGAAAACATCATAGAAGATGCGAGTGAACTCCGTTTTCGATGAACTCGAGCTTGTCATCAAGATGACCATAAGCTCCAAAACTCACAAAGAGAAGAACCAAACAAGAACCAACAAAGATGATGCAAGGATGCAATGGTTTGAGCTCTCTATGAACGATACGATCAAGCTACTCATCGAGAGCCCCCCTTGATAGTACGGCAATCGATCCTATAACCCGGTCTCCCAACTACCATCATGAGACCGGTAAAATAGAAAACCTATCAAGAGCAAACCTTTGCCTTGCACATGGTCCACTTGAGCTAGATGATGACGATCTTGACTCCCTCAAGTTGGACCACCTTTCTTGGTTGTGTTGGCTCGATGAAGACTAGTTGATTGCTCCCCCATACTCCACTATGGGTGAGCCACTCTTCCGCACATCTTCACAAGTCCATTGTCACCACAATGGACGGCAAGCTTCAAGCATTTGATCTCTTCATGATGCTTCACTTGAACTTGCGCACCGCAACATCTTCACAAGTCCATTGTCGCCACAATGGACGGCAAGCTTCAAGCATTTGATCTCTTCATGATGCTTCACTTGAACTTGCACACCCCAACCTAACCCCACAAAGAACTCTCACGAAGATCATGGGTTAGTACACAAAGCGTAATCGACAATGCTTACCACACCATGGGATCGCTTGATCCCTCTCGGTACATCTTGTGCGCTTTGTGTGTTGATCAACTTGATTCACTCTTGACTTAGTCTTGATCAACCTTGACTCTTTCCAACTCTCTTCATTTGGATGATGTCTTGAAGGTAAACATGAATGATCACACAATCTTCTTCTTCAAGACACGCTTGCAATAAGCTCTACTCTCACATGACCAATCTTTGGATAATTCCTTAATAACACCTTGGTCACCACATAAACTCCTTGAAACCAACACATGGACTTCAAGAAATGCCTATGGACAAATCCTTCAAATATAACTCAAGGCAGCCATTAGTCCATAGAGATTGTCATCAATTACCAAAACCAAACATGGGGGCACCGCATGTTCTTTCACCAGTTACGTTGTGACGTTTGATAGCACAAAAGGTATTCCTCCGGTATCCGGGAGTTGCATAATCTCATAGTCGAAGGAATATGTATTTGACATGAAGAAAGCAATAACAATAAAACTCAACGATCAACATGCTAAGCTAACGGATGGTTCTTGTCCATTACATCATTCTCCTAAGGATGTGACCCCGTTCGTCAAATGACAACACATGTCTATGGTTAGGAAACTTAACCATCTTTGATTAACGAGCTAGTCTAGTTTTCGGTTATACAATTCTAGCATGAATAATAAACATTTATCATGATATAAGGAAATATAAAATAACAACTTTATTATTGCCTCTAGGGCATATTTCCTTCAAATAATGCTAGTTAAACTCCAATAATTAAAATGGTATTTTGAAATTAAAAAAAAACATTTTTACACGTTTTGGCTAAGGCTTGGGCTTGAAGTTTTTGGTCACACTTTTGCAAGCATGTCGGGCTAGGGTTTCAGGTCTAGTTCAATCACCCCAATGAAATGTTTATAAAAAGGTTATAAGAAGGATAAGTACTATATAAAAAAATCCTCCAAATATCCTTTCGAATCAAAGAAGCCCCTAGGATGATTAATATTGCGGGGTAAAAGTCCCTAGAACTTTGCTCTGTTTAAACATGGTGCAAAATGCTTCCACAGAAAAACAAGGTAAATTTACCTTCACAATGGTTCCAACAATTTTATTTTTCATTTCCAATTAAGATGGATTATCTATTCTATGCATATATGTTATGCACATCTTTCTTTTTGCAGGATAATCGATTGGTTTGGTATCGACATTATAAGAGTTTCTTAAGATTCGTATGACCATTTGACCGAAGAATGGATACACATAGGTACCCACACTTGCTCTTTTTATCTCTTTCGCTTCTCTGTCTTGTTTTTTTTGCAAACACCGTACACACAAAGATGTTCATAACACCCGTAGAAAACTACCGGAGGCCAATACCATTACCGAAATGGTTTCCAGGCTCCGTTGGATAATTTGACGATATCACAGTACCAAGCTAGAACGATTTCAATTTGTAGGATGGGACAGAAATCTCATCCTTTGATGCACACTAAGGAAATTTCCACAAGAGAATCGAGTCTATTCAGGAAGAATGTGTCACACCCATATACACTCGTCTATCCCTATAACACCCTCAAAAGATTAAGCTGATACTACCTTTGTACTGAAATATAAGACGTTTTTGCAATTATATTTAAACTACAAAAACATCTTATACTTTGATACCGAGGAAGTATATTAAGATTGACAAAGTCGCTAGATGCACCTTTTAATTCACTGAAAATATAGCGACGGATGGTCTGGAATAAATCCAAAAGGTATGCGAGCACACATAGCAAATCTAAGACTTGAATTCGGATGCACCGGTTCTACCATAAAAAAAAACTAACCAATGCTTAGTTCGCTTCTCTATCCAGTGTTGTTTAAGGAGTCTCCGCCCATTGCTTGAAGACATTCAGATGCGAGGCTTGGATTCAAGATTAAGCTTGGGGTCTAACTTGTGACCCAGTGTCCTAGACTTCATCAACAAGTAGTTGTTGGTGTTCTCGCAAGGGAATAAAAAAGTAGTCGTTGGTGCTTGGAGGAGAAGTATATATATAGGAGTAAAACTTGTCTCTCGTACGGCCCGAGCTGGAGCAAAAACCCCAGGGGCAAAAGCGACTTTGTATCCTCACCCTCCCTCCAATTTAGCCGTTCCCCCCGCGAACCGAAGCAGCGCCCTCCAGCCTCCAATCCCGGCGACTCCCCCTCCCTTCTGCAGAGACTGCAGCTCTCCTCTCTCGCGCGCGTCGGGAGCGCCCCGTGCTCCGATGGGGTCGCCGGGGATGGCGACGGCGGCGGGCACGGCGGTGCTGGTCTACCTGGTGCTGTCGGGGCGGCTCTGCCGGGACGCCGACGGGGCAGCTGGCGGCAGGGGCGCCATGGAGGACGAGATGATAACCTCCGCGGTTTCGGAGGCCGCGGCAGAGAGGGAGCGGAGGCAGGAGGAGGCGCGGGGGAGGCGGCGTGCGCGGCGCGCGAGGCGCGGGCGTCGGTGGCCGGAGCGGGCCCCGGACGGGTGGGGCGAGGCGGTGGCGGGGGCCGCTCGGACCGTGCGGTTCGCCTACGGGCAGACGCTCGGCAAGTGGTCCCTCGGGGAGCTCGCCTTCGGGATCAACTACTACATGCGGCAGCAGGTACTCCGCGCGTGCTGATCACCAGTGCTACCGTTAAGGCTCTCGTCACGCTGCGACGAGAATTGGTCCTTGCGCGAGATTTTATTTTTCTCTTCTTTATTTATTTGGTGCTGTGGTGATGCGTACGGGGGAGGGGATTGGTTGCTTCCGTTGGATTCTCGGTGGTCAAGATTGTCGCCGTCTCTTTGATCTTGTTTGGATTCACATTTCACATGGACAAGGAGAATATTATCTATCCCCTTTCAACTTTCGAGAAAACGGCTTTCTTATCTTGCTTGCTTGCTTGCAAGCAAAGGAAACGAAACGAAATATTCTCTTCCGTGAATTGATTACTTCCATACTTAGCAAGTTATTTCTCATTCGGTATGTTTTTTTTCTTACGATTTACAGCGTCGTTAGTTCCGAGGTTTATTTTGTATTTATATAGCTTACCACACGTGCCTGGATGGAAGAAAAGAGTAGCAGGAGGCAATCGCAAATGTTTCGTGATGTTTTATACTTATATGATTGTTGGGATTTGGTTTGTTGATCTCCTGGAAATCTTAAGATATATCGTAACATTTGTAGGAGGTTTTTAACTTCTGGAGAGCCTAGTTTAGAAGGTGAATGACCCAGTATTATGGGTTGTCATGCTTGTCTTGCTCAATAGTAAGATTAAGGAAAATTTAGTTGGTTGATGCTGGGAACATATGATGATTATCACTAAAACTAACATGTTAGCTGATCAAATGCAATGCCTATTTCTTTGTTGGATTGATGCTTTGCTAGTTGTGAAGCATGTAGGAAAGATATTTGTTGCTAGTAAGTGTGTGCATCTTTTGTTGCTGGTGTCAAGCATCTAGGGAAGGAACGGACCATGGAGAAACCGACGTGAGCCAGTTGGTTCAGGATTTGGAAAAACCTGTATAAACAGTCTAATTCGTTGAAGGTGATTAGGTTGCAAAAAGTCAAAGTGTTCTTCTCCTATGAATAATTAATGATTTGTTGTTTCTCCCCTATTTTAGGTTTTTTCCCTTTGATTTAAAGGAATTGCTAAAGTAATTAGTTGTTCAGCTTCACATTTGGATCTCCATATTTGGTAGTGCTTCTTCGATTTTCCTATTCGGTTCACTTAAAGCATGCAATTCTTTTTTTTCTTTTGGACTAGAGAAATTCTTAGTTTTCATTACATTGGGGCTACTAAGGTTTAGCTTTCCCCTTAAATCCTACTCCACCGTCTAAATAAGATATTTGTTTATACTTCACGGAATAGAGCACTAACACTGATAGCTACTATAATTAATTTAAGCTCCAGCGGTCTAAAGTAAAGCAGTTGCTAGATTTGAAGCAGTTGTTAGATTAGATCTAAAGAAAAGCAGCTAGGCACTTTTAGCTGCTTGAGATATTTTACACTCGGAAGAATCAGAAGAATACACTATTTCTGTGTCGGTCTTCCCTTTTTTACCAGCTCATGTTTGTGAAGTAGTACATATGTTAACATCCATATGACGTACTGTTTTACTTTATCAGGGTAATCTGCAGCATGAGTATGCCGGGAGTGATTCTGTACGATTGGGAGGGACTGGGGCAAGAGAGGAGCTGATTTCATTACTCAGATATATGAAGTTATGCATGTATTTCTCAAAGAAGCCATACAAAGTGTTTTTGGAATTTGGTGGATTTGATCAGAGTGATGTTCTTATTAAGAAATCTAAGGCGAGGGTGCGTAAGTACCAGTCAACACTCCATTTTTTACATTATGTACTCTGATTTTATTACATACTGTACTTAACTTGTTGAACCGATAATTTTTCTGTTCTATTCAGTACAGATTATAAATCAGGACAAATCGGTTGAAATTATGTTCTTCTGTGCAGTTTCTGAAGCCTGCTTTCACAGTTGTCCGTGATAGAGACTCCAAATGCTTTCTCCTTTTCATTCGGGGGGCTATTAGTGTTAAGGAACGGTTGACAGCAGCAACTGGAGCAGACATTCCATTTCATCATGTTGTGGCTAAAGATGGCTGTGTATCCAACCTGGTGCTGGGGTATGCACATTGTGGAATGGCTACAGCGGCTCGCTGGATTGCAAATCAGGCCATTCCTTGCCTCAGTAAAGCAGTAAAGCAATTCCCGGACCACAGAATTACGGTAATATATTTCAGTTTTCTGACTCTACAGATGGTCTTTCGATGGTCTGCTTACAGAAAATTAAGCATTATGTATTGCCAAAAGAAGATGCTCTTGAAAGATGCTTGCAATTAGAACGTTTTATTCTAAAAAACCCAGACACAAAAAACAGTGGTAATCATCAACTTAGGACAGAGATGCAGATTATAGATTTCCTGAGATCTCTACTTAGGACAGGGATGCACTGCCAAACAAGGTTTCTCTCCTTCTAGATTGACCTTGACACACCTTTTGGATTTATATGAACTGCACCTTGTAACAACCAAATATCCTGTTGAGGTAGGAAAATCTGAGCGTGCAGCTTATTTAGAAACAGTGACGTATTCGGAAAATTAAGATTCTCTTATCGACTTCTTCAGCTTTTCCAGTGCTGAGAAGGACAGGCACAAATTTCCTTAGGTAAGCAGTGCATTTCTGGCTCATACACTCTACACAAGTACGTAGTCACTACTGGAAATAAACACTTCGCAATGAAATAACTTGGGCTAATGAATATGATAATATGCTTTGGATACCTTGTAAACCTGAATCATTTTTTTTCTCCCGACGTATACTTACAAGTTTGTTTTAGTATATTAAAGGCCTATTTTAGTTTACTTAGGTAGGCAACGCATTTCTATCAAAACCACATCTGTTTTGGTGGACCCTAAAAATTAAAATGATCATTTGAAAATAAAATATTTGTGTTCTAAGATCTATCAAACCTACAAACTAGATAATTTTCTTTTCTACAAAAAAACAAACTAGATAATTTTGTTCTTTATGCATCTTCCATCTAGTGTGGCAGTTCCCGCTAATCGAGTTTTGTCGAAATATATGATGCTTGATACTTGTGCACTGCATCTGGACTTCTAGACCTTTTTTCAATTCAATTTGCTAACTCAATCTTGTTATTCCAGATCATTGGGCATTCAATGGGTGCCAGTATCGCTGCATTATTGACATACATTCTGCGTGAGAATGACAAGTTATTATCATCCACATGTATCGCATTTGGACCAGGTATGCCTTGTAAGCCCAAGGGTATAAAAGTTTTGCCATTGAATACTATATACTCCCTCCGTCCGGAATTACTTGTCGCAAAAATGAAATGGATGTATCTAGAACTAAAATACGTCTAGATACATCCATTTCTCTGACAAGTAATTCCGGACGGAGGGAGTATATGTTAATACTAGTAAAACATTCCATTTCCATGTGTTAATTTTCCCTCACTAAAAAGCCGTATCGGCTCCTTGCACAAATGTAGTAGTAACTTCTAATGATATGTCTCTTATGGTCATATTTTGGCGTTTGTAGGCATATGGCCTGCAATTCATGTTTAGAAAAAAATAACTATCCGGTGTTAATCGTGTAGTGAAATCCAAACAGCGGCAAAAATGAACAACGATTTCACATGTATGCTTAATGATGATGACAATCGATGTTTTAGGATAGCCTTTGATTTATATATCTAAGGACTATGAGTAGATAACCAAAAGATAATTAACTCTGGATTGAAGTATGAGCTTTCAACATCTGCAAGGAACTCAATGTTCTTTGTTGATGCTGCAAACTTGTGATCTACACACATAGTAGGTGTGAGATATTAACACTTCTGCTGCTACTTTTCAGCTGCTTGCATGACATGGGACTTGGCTGAGTCGGGTAAAGACTTCATTACGACCATCGTCAATAGAAATGATGTAGTGCCATCTCTTGGTAGAGTTTCGACTGCCAAACTCCGTACAGAGGTACCTCTCAGGATGATAGTCAAGTGGGAAACCATGAAGTAAATATTCCTGTAAATTGTTTTGCCTAGTCAAACATATCATATATTTATCGTTGGAGTGAAATATGGCAGGTGATGGCATCATCATGGGTGCATGAACTTCGTGAACAAATTCAACAGACTAGATTCTTAGGTTTCGTCAATCGCTCTGTGAGCTTCGTGCGATCTCATGTACCCTTCGTATCAGATCCAAAATCTAAAGTTGTAGATGTCGATATGCTTCAGCCTCCCACTTCCGAGGTACATAATAACAAATATATTGCTTCAAGCACTAGTTCTTGAAACAGATGGACAGTGTTGTTACTTACTGAACTATTTGCCATATGACTTGAATTTGCCAGGCTGAGACCAGATCTTCAGAAGATGTCAACTGTGTTGCGAAGAAACGTTCTACTCTTGTTTGCTGGTCATGTTCTTCTGCACGGAAGCGGACTATTGACCCTGCAAAACATACTCGGTACATTACAAATCAAACTGATGTTGATGTGAAAACTGAAAAAAACGACACTGGAGCGGCTGATGCAGAGTTAGTCTCAATTTCTTTTGGGGAGTTAAACCTTGAACCATTAGATAGTGAAGATACCGACAAAGAGGACATCAAATCACCTCTGAAAAGTTCAAGCGAAGGACAGGTCAGAGAATCCTTAACCAACAAGCAGATGGAGCCGTCATCGTCAAGCCCTTCTGAAGATCCCCTCCAGCTATACCCTCCAGGAAGAATACTGCACATGGTTGCATTGCCAGCTGCAGAAGAGCCCAACACAAGTGAGCAAGGTAGCCGGGAGGAGGTTGTCACCCTGTACCAGACACCTCGACATCTCTACAGCAAGATTCGTCTGGGGAGGTCCATGGTAGGGGAACATTACATGCCCAAGTACATCAGGACAATGGAGCTGTTGATTGAGAAGCTTGCGAAGGAGGACATGGACAGTGACCAACTGGACTTGTTGTAGCAGTGACTGATCACTGATGTACAGAATAGTTGTTGTACAGATCACGGAAAGAGAGAGCATCTGCTTTGGTTTGCTAGCACCTTAGCATCCAGAAGCTGTATAATCCTTAGTTGACTTTGTTCTGTTGATCTGCCATCAACAGGATCAGCTCGAAGAGCAGAAGCCTAGTGATGATTTCGGTAATTCAGCAGTGTTGTTGCTTTTGGCTGTGAATAGTCATCTACTCCCTCCGTTCCGATTTATTCGTCGTGGTTTTAGTTCAAATTACGAGTAAATCAGAACGGAGGGAGTATAAGTTAGATTGGCTAACCCATGATTTGGAAGATCTTAACCGTTTGTTCAGAAGGTATTTGGTTCTGAAGCTGTTTAAGATCCATCAATTTGTCTGAATCTGTTTCAGATCTTGTTTTTTTCGGTGTTTGATATTTGTTCATCATGTGTGATGCATTTCATACTGTCTGCTTTCTTTAGCTCGATTTCTGTTATCATTGTATTCATCATATATGTACAATTTGGTTGAATTCCTATTTAGAAGCTTTGTGTGGTTATTCAACCAATCCTATATATCCAAGTGATCCGGTGCGGATTTTTGGGACCTAGGTCTAGGCGCACCCCTTTAGGCGAACCGTCCCTAGTTATCTCTTGTCTAATCTCTGCCTACATTTGCATGCAATTAATTAGTTTACCTATGCATGTTAAATAGTCATGCATTAATTTATGGAAAGTGTTATCTACCGTTGGACAGAGGATCACGTTAATTATAGAGAGTATCATTCTTCGGACGTGAGAATCACATTAATTATGTGAAGTACTATCATTGAGCATTAGACGGGAGGATCATGTTAATTATGGAGAGAATATCATTTCCTGAACGGGAGGATCACTAATAGCCCTGAAGATAGAAGGAATTAATGCACCGATTCTGTAGGAGATAATTTACTTACCGAACAACCTCACGACCTTAATTTTGTTAAGATAAAAAATAACACTGGTAAGATATTGCATATCATCTCGGGATCTCTGTATGTATGAGCCGGGAGCTCTATATGTAGCTGGCCAAGCTACCCTAATCAATCTTCATCACATCAAAGACTACTCCTACATTACAGGCATGGCGTCCAAGGCCTGCATCCTGGTCCTGCTCTTCGTTGCAGCTCTTCTCCATACAGGTACGCAAGAACAATGTAATACTTGGTCGTCGTCGCAGTTTAATCTCACCGATCCTTGGATCTTATGTGCCGTTGATGTGTCCACAGGTCATGCTATTGGCGACGCCGGGCCGTGCCAACTGGAGGACATCCGCGTCTCGTCGGTGTTGACGGGGCGGCTGGTCCGGAATGTGCCGGAGTACAGCGTGACGGTGGAGAACACGTGCTCGTGCCCGCAGGGGGCCGTGGTGATGTACTGCAACCTCGGCGAGGTGAACGCGGTGATCCCGGACACGACCAAGCTCCGCCTGCTCAGCCGAAAGCAAGGGCACTGCCTCATCAACAGCGGCTGGCTGATCTTCAAGGACAAGCCCATAACGTTCACCTACGCCGCCAAGACGCAGCTCGACTTCACCCTCGATAACGCCTCGCCGGAGTGCCTGGTGTGATCGTAGCTTTTTTTTACGCAAACACACGCAACGTTATTACTTGGAAGCAAGAATGTTTAAAGGTACAGAAATAGGGTCGTAGGAATGACCAGGCCAAATATGGCGTCTTGTACCTAAAGACGACGTGTCCTTTGCAAGGCCATGGACCTTGAAATTAAAGTTTGTACGCTCATGAATAAAAAAGGCAACTGTCAAAAGATGATTTCTACTCCGCAATCCCTCTGATGATTGCTCCATAAGCACCCCGTGATCACTATGTTCCTGAGATTCAGATCTCCGCTAGTGAAAAGCCTTCCCGACACACCAAAGCTTCTAAGCAAGATGGGTCCTGGATATCTTTGACAACAACTACATATGCTCCAGTAATATCTCTACTCCTAATGGAGCAGTTGGTAGTCTCGCTTTCAGGTTTTTTTTCGTCCCACCTCCCATGATTTTTGTTGGTACCTCCTCCCATCTTTGCTGGGTTTTTTTCGTAGATTTTTTTTCATCCCCTCCCCCACTTCATCGGTTTATTTTCGCGTCATCCTCTCACACAACAAAAAAAACTGAACAAATCAGAACTTTCCATACTGGCGCAAGTTATTTAGTAATGTAGAATCAATCACGAACAATCTATAAAGATCAAATCTAAATTAATTAACCTTACCTTCAATCACTCAATCACATTAATTAGAAAACAAATAATTGATTTTCAGAAAAATCGCTCAATCATGTTGACCTTACCTTAACTCACGGATGGTAATCAATCTCCAAACAAAGGAAACAATACATCGAGGGAGCAGTAAATAAACTCCCCTTCTTATGACAAATATATGATATTCCCTTCCCTCTCCGTTGTCGAGCGTTTTTGATTCTTGAGGCCGATGCTTGGGCTGCGTCACTGGGTTGCGACGGTGCCGGAGGACAAGGACGGCGAGGCCGGGTGCCGTGGCACCGCGTTGGCCGCGGCCGGTGAAGGGGGCGAAGAAGGGCGGCTTCCCTGGCCCTGGCTGTGGCCGTGGCCCTGGGAGTTGGTGCGGTGGAAGCGGCACTTGAAGGACTCGGCGTGGGCGCCGGCGCGCAGACGCACTTGGAAGCGGGCCCGTGGCCCGCGCCGGACGGTGCCGACGCCGACCCGGGCCACCTCCTCCGCGTATTCTTGGAGCTGTGGCTGGCCGATTTACATGAAATTAATTCTCTCAGTTGTGGTGGCAAATATAATACACATAATCCATATTGTTATGCACTAGCGTGTGTGTGTGAAATAGATGAATTATGGTCCTGTACCCAATAAGATGGATGTGTGTGTGTGTTAGAGAGAGAGAGGGAGAGGGGAGAGAGAGTGAGGAAGAGGGAGGGAGAGAGAGTGTGTGTGAGGATTTGATGATAAAAAAGATCGCCAATGTCACTTGATATGTATGAGAATATTATTAATATTGAACTCTTAAAGTTAATGTAGACCCGTTGCAACGCACGGGCGTTCTTCTAGTCACTGTAGAATGTCACTGTCGCACCTCTTGTGCCCGCTCGGGCAAAGGACCCATCAATATTTACTTTTGCATGATACAGCTAGGGTGGAAGCCATTTATTGCGAGTCTCATGTGTGATTATGGGCTTTGAAACAATCGCTTCTCCAGCGTCTTACCTCTGCCATATATATTTTCATGAATTGATGCGTTGAAGATGGACTCTGAAAGATGTTCCATGGATGGCCTTTCTTCTAGAAAACCAAATTGCCCAAAGAGAGATGATCATACTTAAGAACTGCACTTGTGAAAAAGAGCTTTTTTGCATTTGGTTCGGTACACGCTGGCATGCTTGCAGTCAAGATCGCATCAGCCAATGCCCATGTGCAACGAGCCATCAAATAGTCAAGGAGCGACTGGTGCCATGAATCATCCCGCCTAAATAGTGTGCACATATTTCTCGTAGCCATGTGATGTGTCCCAAAAGATTAGCCATGGGAAGCGACTGTTGTGCCAAACGCCAGATGAACACCTTCAACTTGAACGCAGCTACACCATCCAATCAGTTTTCTCTCCTGATTTTGTATCAACCAACATCCGTTACACATATCTCATGGTGAAAAACCCTTTAGGCTCCGAATGCCAGGACCAGAAATCTGTTATGCCACTAGTACAGTGGGATGTTGAGGATGGCATCCGCATCCATCGGCAATAAAACCTGGCACACCAAGTTGGTAGTACATGTGGCATCTGTGTGATTTCTCAATTCATGAATCATGAACCGGCTGTGGTGGGTTCAGTGCTAGTGGCATGAGCGATTGAAGCAACAGCTACCTAGGGATCCAATTGCAGTCCTATATATGTGTGGACTGGCCATCAGCAATACTCCTGCTAAATCCTTGTCTAAGAGTGTAACGTTCGTCCACTATTGCACACTATACCTGTGAAGGATTAGAGCCAGGGTTTGCTTCTCAAATTGTTGGTGTTGGGTAATAAATAGCCTTTAGTATGTGTGCACTCAAAGATGTGGGGCCTTGCAGCAAACGCCGCGCTTGTCTAGCCAATAGTGCTAAGTTGAAGAGCTACAAATCCCGAAAGTCAACCCCCCCTGAATTTGGTCATTACCTCCAAACACAGCTGGTGGGTTTTCCTTTTGCCATCTTTGCTCCCCCGCCAGAAACCCCAAATCAATGAGTTGATATGCTCACATAAGCCTCGAGGAAGTCGTAAGCAAGCCATGGAATAAACTGGGATTGCTTGGGCCACCGACTTAATTAATACTTCTTTCCCACCAGCAGATAACACTTTTTCAATCCGTCCTTTTATCTCACTCCAAATTCTATCTTCTAAAAATTTGGAAGTGCCATTTTTTGAATGCCCAACATCACTTGGCATGCCTAAATATCTCTCATTTAGAGATTCATTTGGGACTTGAAGAGTTTGTTTCACGGTTTCTCGAGTACCATTGGGACAACCTTTACTGAAGAAGATGGAAGATTTGTCCTTATTTACCCTATGACCCGAAGCTTGACAATAGTGGTTCAACAAGTTTGAAACCTCCACCGTCATTGCATAGTTACCCTGATGAACAACATGCTATCATATGCAAATAGGAGATGGTTCATCGATGGAGCCGATGAGGCCACGCTGATCCCACTCAAATTAGATGATTGGTTGTATTTTAATAGACACAAAAGACCCTCCACTCTTATGAAGAAAAGATGGGGGGAAATCGAATCTCCCTGTCAAATTCCCCGTGATGGTTTGAATTCATCTAGTTTTTACCATTGAAAAAGAACTGAAAAATGAACTGACCTGACAATTCCCATGATCACAGAAACCCAATGCCGACCGAAGGCTAGTGTTAGCATAATAGCCCACTCAACTCTATCATGCTTTCATCATATCCAGTTAGAGAGCTGCATAACAATTTTTCTTCACCCCGATTCTTTTCATAAAATGCAAACACTCGTATGCTGAAATAATATATTTCTGTAATTAGTCGTCCAGGAACAAAAGCAGATTGTTCAGCAGAAATAATCTCAAACAAGATGACCTTTAGACGGTCTGCAATGACCTTAGGGGAAATCTTGTACAAAATGTTGCACCAACTGATAGGTCTAACTGGGAGAGCAGAGAGGGATTTGCTACCTTAAGAATAAGAAGAAGTATTGTTTCATTGATGGACTCAACACTCCCCCCCCCTTCACAATTCTGAGAACTGCACTTGTGATTTCTTTCCTACACACATCCAAGTGGCGCTAAAAAAATGCGCTAGTAACCATCTGGGTCTGGAGCTTTTGTTGGGAACATCTAGAACAATATAGTTTTGACGTCCTCTTCTGAATAGGGCGTCGAGAGAGACATGTTCATCTCGTCGGACACCTTTTACCCCAAGCCCCCACTCCGAGGAGGGAGGCGGTCAAGGACTTGGACGAGTGATGGATGGTGCCGTCACCGGTGGATTGGATGACGCATGCGCGGTCTATTTTGGTCAAGGTCATGACAATGATCCTTTCGTGGATTGACCTACGGAAACCTTATTACAACTTCTCCTTCCTCTAAATGATAAGGTTCAATGGACTTTTCACAATGTCGGGGGCAGAAAACCATCCCTGTCGCCATGATCTGAACACTTCACTGGACCATTCAATCGGTAGGACCGACAGACGGTGTGTACAAAGGGGGACGTAGTCAACACGAGCTGGTGACTCATGCTTACTAGCCATTTCTTGTTGAAAACCAACAATTTCAATGATCTATCCTTGTCACAATGAAATTTCCAAAGATTACCCTGGCTTGTCGGTCAAGGATATATACTCGTTGAATACATCAGTGTGTAGCACGTGTGCGGCCTTTCGTGGCACATGGTCCAAAACATGCTCCATTCCATTAACCCCTTTTAAAGCAGAACGATTACTATAAGTTCCTTCGCTACGATTTCCATCTCGACTAAAAGAGGATGGTGCCCCCATGTTTGGTTTTGGTAATTGATGACAATCCTTATGGACTAATGGTTGCCTTGAGTTATATTTGAAGGGTTTGTCCATAGGCATTGCTTGAAGACCATTTGTTGGTTTCAAGGTTATTAGAAGAATATTATGTGTTGACCAAGGTGCTATTCAAGGAGTTATCTAAAGATTGGTCATGTGAGATTTGAGGCTATTGCAAGCATGTCTTGAAGAAGAAGATTGTGTGAACATTCATGTTTACCTTCAAGACATCACCTTTATGAAGATAGAAGATAAGATACAAGGTTGTGTTGTGCAAATTCAAGTGGAGCATAGCGAAGAGATCTCTTTCTTGAAGCTTGACGTCCATTGTGGTGATAATGGACATGTGAAGATGTGCTGAAGAGAGGCTCACCCATAGTGGAGTATGGGGGAGCAATCTACTAGTCTTTATCGAGCCAACACAATCAAGAAAGGTGGTCCGACTATGCGCAAGGCAAAGGTTTGTCCTTGATAGGTTTTATATTTTACCGGTCTCATGGTGTTAGTTGGGAGACCGGGTTATAGGATCGATAGCCGCACTATCAAGGGGGGTTCTCGAGTGAGTAGCTTGATCGCATCATTCGTAGAGAGCTCAAATCACCACGTCCTTGGCATCATCTTTCTTGGTTCTTGTTCGATTTTTTTCTCTACATGAGTTTAGGAGCTTGTGGTCATTTTCATGACAAGCTCAAGTTCATCGAAAACGTATTTTGTTTGCATCATCTTTTATGTTTTTGATGTTGGAGTTTATGTCCGATCTTCATTGATGGAGGTTTCACGCCTCTATATCATTGGTGAAAGATCTTGTATGTCGCCTAGAGGGGGGGGTGAATAGGTGCTTTAAAATAATTATGGTTTAGTCTTGGACAATGTGGAATAAAACTAGCGTTTAATTTGTCAAGCACACAACCTAAAACAACTAGGCTCACCTATGTGCACCAACAACTTATGGTAAGCAAGATAAACGACTAAGTGATAGCAAGATATATAACATGAAACACTATGGATATCACAAAGTAAAGTGCATAAGTAAAGGGCTCAGGTAAGAGATAACCGAGGCACGCGGAGAGGACGATGTATCCTAAAGTTCACACCCTTGCGGAGCACTGTGGAGGCACAATGCTCCTGTTAGGGCATGTCTCTCTCTAAGTGGTTTTGGTTATTGATGGCAATGCTTTTGCGGACTAATCATGTGCATTGAGCATTTCAGATATTCGTTCATTGGCACGAGACGATTCTTTCCCCTCGGAGCTCAAGGTGAAGACGGTGTAGTCTCTTTCATTTCGGTTTTGGTGGACTTGAGTCGTAGGAGACACCGTACTATCAAGAGGGGGTCCGTATCGAAAAGGTTAGGGTGGAATAACCACGTACACATCTTTCTCGCACCCCGGCTCCTTCCTTCTTCCTTGGAGTATTCCGTTATCGCGGAAGTGGCACATGGGAGAAGCCAGCGGTAGTACCGCCGGCTGGAGCGGCAGTACCGCTGATAGCCTCAAGCGGTAGTACCGCTCGTGGCCATCAGCGGTAGTACTGCTCTAGTTCCGCGCTAATACCCCTCGATTTGAGACCGTCGCTTCTCGTGTTGGGTTAGGCGGCAGTAGGAGCGGTAGTAGGCGCGGTAGTACCGCTTCCGAGCGGTAGTACCGTCCTACCACCGCTACTAGTGCCGCTCGAGGGCTCTCTCTCCTCCGCCCCTTCTCTCTACTCTCTGTGCACAGCCCCAGCGGTACTACCGCTGGGCCAAGCGGCAGTACCGCTGCCTAGTGCGGTAGTACCGCTCCCATGAGCGGTAGTACCACTCTCTGCGGGTTGAGTTGTGGGATAACGGCTGGATTGGGTTCCCCACTATAAAAGGAGGTCTTCTTCCCCAAGAAGATCCACCTCTTTTCCCCCAAGCTCCATTGTTGCTCCAAAGCTCATTTTCGACTGATCTCTCTCCCTAGCCAATCAAACTTGTTGATTTTCTAGGGGTAGGTTGAGAAGGCCCGAATCTACACTTCCACCAAGAGAAATTTGATTCCCCCTGAAGGAAATATGGCCTAGAGGCAATAATAAAGTTCTTATTTATATTTCCTTATATCATGGTAAATGTTTATTATTCATGCTAGAAATGTATTAATCAGAAACTTGATACATGTGTGAATACATAGACAAAACAAAATGTCCCTAGTATGCGTCTACTTGATTAGCTCGTTAATCAAAGATGGTTAAGTTTCCTAACCATAGACATGTGTTGTCATTTGATGAACGGGATCACATCATTATAGAATGATGTGATGGACAAGACCCATCCGTTAGCTTAGCATAATGATCGTTAAGTTCTATTGCTATTGCTTTCTCCATGACTTATACATATTCCTCTGACTATGAGATTATGCAACTCCCGAATACCGGAGGAACACCTTTGTGACGCCCGGATAATTAAGCTACAGTAACCCTCTGTTAAGGATGCCACGTCACTTCGATTTCTGTTGCTAATCTCGCGTTAGTTCGAAATCGTTTCAAATTCAAGATTCGAAATCAAGCAAAAATTAAAAGTTTTCAAATGTCTAAACTAAAATGTTCTAAATATGACAACAAATCATATGTAATATCAATGGAGAAACCACACTTTTATGAAGTGTTAAAATGCACTATAATAAATAAACTGAGGCAAAACAGTTACTCAAATGCTTTTAAAAATAATAAACAATTTCAAAACTATTTTATTTCAGTGCTAAACTGTTTGTGGCAGTGGCATATTTATTAAAACTAAATTAGGAACTAGTTTTGTATTTCATTTAAACTATAAAAGGGTGAAACTAAGAGAAAACAGTAAAAGAAAATAAATAAAAGGAAAGAAATAAAATAAAAGAAAAGAAAAACAGAACCCCCCCACTGGGCCAACCGTGGCCCAGCTGGCCAGCCAACTGGGCAAAGGCCCAGTCACCCCTCCACTCCTCCTTAACCCCCTGGAGGCCGAACCCTAACCCGTAACCCCCACCGACACCTCCCACTCCCCCCCCACGATCCCCCTGCTCCTCTTCCCCCCCGATCCAGAACTGGATCGGGCCGAACCCCGACGCCGTGCGCCGACGCCGGCGCCCGTCCCCGCCCGCGCCGCCGCCTGGACCTCGCCGGCCCCCGCCCTCATCCTCGCGCTCCCGTCCCCTCTCCCTCAGCGGCGCCCCTCGCCGCGCCTGCCGCGTCGCCTCCGACGGCCCGTCGCCGTCCCTCGCCGCCCGGAGCTCCACTGAGCCTCGCCTCGCCCCCGACACCCGCGGCGGCCTGAGGCCGACGTTGCCGCGCGGAGCCCCTCCCGTCGCCGGACTTCCATGCCCCGTCGTCGTCGCCTCCTCGTCCTCCTCCCCAAGCCCCGTTGCCCCGAACCCTACGGCCCCCTGTGAGCCGCTACCCCCTCTCCTCTCTCCTCTGCCTCGTTCCCGGCCGACGCGCGCCCTCCCCTGCTGACCGCACGACGCGTCGTCGTGCGCGCACGCGCCCGCCCTCACCTAGCGCCACCACGCCGCTCACCCGCTCCCCTGCACACTGCTCGGGGCGCGCCCTGCACGCGCCCACCCGTGCCCCGTGGCCGTGCCCTGCCTCGCCCACGGCCACCGCTGCCGGTCGCCCCTACCCCGTGCCCCGCCTGCCGAGCCCTTGCCCGCGCCCCTCGCTACCCTGCCTCGCCGACGCTGCTGCAGCTCGCCGGAACCGCCGCTCGCCTCGTCTCCGCCCTCTCCTCCCTCCCGTGGCGCCGCCCTCCGCCGCCTCCCTTGGCCGGCGTCGTGGGCGCCGGCGGCCTCGCCACGCCCGTGGCTGGCGCCCCCCTGCCCGTCGATTTGGGCGCCCGCCCAGTCGGGCGACGACGCGCGACGCCCGGCTCCGCCCAGCACCCGACGCCCGCTAACCCGCATCGGCCCTCTGGGCCTATGACAAACGGGGCCCACTGCCCAGAACGATTTATGTAAAAGAATACTAAATTAAATAAATAAATAAATAATAAAAATAAATAAATAATAAAAATAATTCATAATAATAATAATAATAAATTAATTAATAAAATGTAATTAATAAAATTATTAATTAGTTAATTAATTAATTAGTAAATTAATTAAGTTAATTAATCCTAATTAAATTAATCTAATTAATTAGTTAATTTAATTAAACAGTAATTAATTAGCTAAACCCTAATTAAGCTAAGAAGTGTATGACATGCGGGACCCACCCGTAGTTGACCCAGTCAAATGCATAGTTGACTGCTGACGTCAGCATGATGTCATGCTGACGTCATATTTTACTGTTCTGGATAATGTTGAATAAATTAATTAAATAAATCCTAAAATGATTTAAATCTTTAAAAATTAATATAAAATAATCCGTAGCTCGAATGGAAAAACTTTGTACATGAAAGTTGCTCAGAACGACGAGACGAATCCGAATACGCAGCCCGTTCGTCCACCACACATCCCTAACCTATCGAACTCGCAACTTTCCCCCCTCCGGTTCATCTGTCCGAAAACGCGAAACACCGGGGATACTTTCCCGGATGTTTCCCCCCTTCGCCGGTATCGCTTACTACCGCGTTAGGGCATACCTAGCACCGCGTTTTGCCTCCTTATGTTTTGTGATGCTTTGTTTGCTCCGTATTTACTGTTTCTTCCCCCTCTCCTTCTCCGGTAGACTACGAGACCGACGCTGCTGCTACCCAGTTCGACTACGGAGTTGACGACCCCTCCTTCTTGCCAGAGCAACCAGGCAAGCCCCCCCCCTTGATCACCAGATATCGCCTATTCTTCCCTATACTGCTTGCATTAGAGTAGTGTAGCATGTTACTGCTTTCCGTTAATCCTATCCTGATGCATAGCCTGTCATTGTTGCTACAGTTGTTACCCTTACCTGCTATCCTACTGCTTAGTATAGGATGCTAGTGTTCCATCAGTGGCCCTACACTCTTGTCCGTCTGCCATGCTATACTACTGGGCCGTGATCACTTTGGGAGGTGATCACGGGTATATACTATATGCATTATATACATGACACATGTGGTGACTAAAGTCGGGTCGGCTCGTTGAGTACCCGCAAGTGATTCTGATGAGGGGGCTGAAAGGACAGGTGGCTCCACCCCGGTAGAGGTGGGCCTGGGTTCCTGACGGCCCCCGACTGTTGCTTTATGGCGGAGCGACAGGGCAGGTTGAGACCACCCAGGAGAGAGGTGGGCCTGGCCCTGGTCGGCGTTCGCGGATACTTAACACGCTTAACGAGTTCTGGGTATTTGATCTGAGTCTGGCCATTTGGTCTATACGCACTAACCATCTACGTGGGAGTAGTTATGGGTATCCCGGCGTCGTGGTATCAGCCGAAGCCTTCGTGACGTCAGCGACTGAGTGGCGCGCGCCGGATTGGACTGGAACGCCACTAGGCTAGGTCTGCTTCCGGCCGCGTACGCAACGTGCAGGTGTGCATAGGGCGATGGGCCCAGACCCCTGCGCGCATAGGGTTAGACCGGCGTGCTGACCTCTCTGTTGTGCTTAGGTGGGGCTGCGACGTGTTGATCTTACGAGGCCGGGCATGACCCAGAAAAGTGTGTCCGGCCAAATGGGATCGAGCGTGTTGGGTTATGTGGTGCACCCCTGCAGGGAAGTTTATCTATTCGAATAGCCGTGTCCCTCGGTAAAAGGACGACCCGGAGTTGTACCTTGACCTTATGACAACTAGAACCGGATACTGAATAAAATACACCCTTCCAAGTGCCAGATACAACCCGGTGATCGCTCTCTAACAGGGCGACGAGGAGGGGATCGCCGGGTAGGATTATGCTATGCGATGCTACTTGGAGGACTTCAATCTACTCTCTTCTACATGCTGCAAGATGGAGATGCCAGAAGCGTAGTCTTCGACAGGATTAGCTATCCCCCTCTTATTCTGGCATTCTGCAGTTCAGTCCACTGATATGGCCCCTTTACACATATACCCATGCATATGTAGTGTAGCTCCTTGCTTGCGAGTACTTTGGATGAGTACTCACGGTTGCTTTTCTCCCTCTTTTCCCCTTTCTATACCTGATTGTCGCAACCAGATGCTGGAGTCCAGGAGCTAGAGATCCCGAGGATGATTCTACATGGAGTTCGGCTTCGAGGAGTAGTTAGGAGGTCCCAGGCAGGAGGCCTTGCCTTTTCGATCGTTGCTACTTTTGTGCTAGCCTTCTTAAGGCAAACTTGTTTAACTTATGTCTGTACTCAGATATTGTTGCTTCCGCTGACTCGTCTATGATCGAGCACTTGTATTCGAGCCCTCGAGGCCCCTGGCTTGTATTATGATGCTTGTATGACTTATTTATGTTTTAGAGTTGTGTTGTGATATCTTCCCGTGAGTCCCTGATCTTGATCGTACACATTTGCGTGCATGATTAGTGTACGGTCAAATCGGGGGCGTCACAAGTTGGTATCAGAGCCAACTGCCTGTAGGAATCCCCCTTTCCAACTCCTTGGCCGAAGTTGAGTCTAGTCAGTGAAAACTGTTTTACTAACATGGCTGTGTGGCTCACGGGCCCACGTCGCCATTGGGTGGTATTAGGATCTTTTACTCCTTGCCTATACTCTGGGACTCTGATCTCTCTTCTATTCGGGTTAAATGATTTTACTAAATCTAACATTAGGATCTCGTTATCACTTTCACCCGGAGAGCCCCTTATTACTGATGATCGTCTGTTGCACGTGAAGACCCTGAAGATACTCTACGCTGATAACCCGAGAACTTGTGTTCATCGCTTTTGCAATTCCCTTTCATCGATAAACTCCTATGGATAACCACGTATACTCGCCATTCATACAATGTTTCCCAGATGATCTTGTTATTACAAGATACCCCGAAATTCTCTCTGTTGTTCCGAGAATCCTTTGAGCTTACTACCTTGCTGTTCTTTGTCACCTGAATACCCCTACGGATAATCCTCGCACTTACCGAGTATCCGCTCATCCCCAGTTGATTCAAGTATTTCACAAAAGTGTTCAAAATATCATTCGATCTTCCGAAAATCTTCAGGAGCCTGTTGCTCTTGAAATTCTTGCTTACTATCATTATGATTAATCCCATAAGTCTCAAAATCTTATTGGCACCCTTTGTCATTATCTTTTTGAGTCCATTGATTCAATATGTTGCGAATGCTCGCAATCCTCAATCAGATCCTAGAATTCATCCTTCCGGCTCAGACATCTTTAACATGAGCTGGATCTCGACCAATCAAATCGTCATCGGTTGTACCCCTAAGGCTATTCAACTTATCCATCCCTAATCAGAGCATTGCTTCTGATCCCTTGTCTTGGAATTCATAATTCCTTTGCATTTGAGCTTGTGAGTTAGTCAGTTGTTTCTATAGTCTGATCTCCTTGCATTCTTTCTTCCTCTGGTTGAGTACTGATGCTCACATCAGATTCCTTGTGGACCACCAGACCCTTTTATCGGATTTTATCCGACAATGTCCTCCATATTAAATAAGCTGGTGAGCCTTTCCATGGGTATATAATGCCTTTGGTAAATTGTATCATCTGTTTTTGAGCAATGCTCTTCTTTCGAGCTTGTAATATTTACTCCGAAGTTTGTGGTATATGCTCCTAAGATGCCTTGATGGGTTGAACCTATGCCTTTCATAATATGTGTGAACTCGAAAGTTTTCATGAGTCATACTCTTCTGGTATTTTGCCAGATAAAAAATTTCAACACTGCAACTTCATCAAACGCGAGAAGTGAATGAAAGGTTATGCATTGAAGAAGTGGGAGTCGACCTTGAACTTTGCGTTCATGCCCATGGACACGATGTAGATCTTATCATTAAAAGCTTCTCTTAAATTAATTATTACCTTGGTATAAGTTCATCTTATATCTGGGGTCTGGCCTTTTACAATCGTGGTTCCGACCATGTTCTCCTTTAAACACCATTTCTCGTGCAAGTTTAAGCACTTGACTTCTGTAGAGCAATACCCAATCCAACCTCTATTTTAATCTGTCGTCGAGTATTACCCCCCTGGTATCTCGAGATTATCACGGAACTGCATAACTTCTTATGAGTTCTCCATCAAGTATTACATTCTCATTGATTCCAATTTTTCGCGGGCTCCGAGTTATTAAACACTCAAGGACATCGATAACTGAATCGAGTCTGCATCACGATTAAACAACTCTTAGTAATCTCCTTTGCTTACGAGTTCGTACTCGATCACGTCATCCCTAGCCTGCTCAGCTATGTCATTATTGTGCCGATTTTAACTGTGCTACCTGGTCCTTCCCAGCGCACAAATTTCGACAGTGAGCTAATCTTACGTCGATTTTCCTTGCCATATCATTTAGCCTTGAACAACAAACTTGATTTCGAGTTTGTGTCGTACCCCTGGTTCCAATAACCTTTTGCTTCATCATTCCCTTGACTTGATGTCATCGCCAATCGATTACATCTTTATGAATTCTCTCGACAAATGTGTCGTGATCATCATCAGCATTCCGAGCTCTTCCAGGATATCAATGGAATTCATGATGAGAAAGACCATCCTTGCCCTCGATGATTAGTATTATCATCGACCACTCTACTACCTTTCCTCCAACACAAACTTGTTCTTGTTTTGTGTTATACCTTGAGTTCCTTGCAATCCAGCAATTGTTCTTCTTTACACTGGAGTATTACCATCTTTTATGTCAAGGATATTGTGAGAATTTCTCCACCTCTTGAGAATTCTTGATATAGTAATACTTCTCGCCATCTCCAATTGTTTTCTGATCCCCGTGTTGTTTCTAACCGGAAAACCGACAATTGAACTATGATGTGCGACTTCAAAACTTCTAGCAACCCTATTGCTTTGAAGTTAATGGTCGATATTTCATTCTTAGACCATTGGTTATCGAATCACCGTTCTAACATTGATCATTCTACCTAAGCCCATATTCGGGTGCACCTTTCAACCAATGTTTAGTTGTGTATGTTTTCCTCGAGCATACCTCATTAAGTCATTCGATCTAGCTAATGTTATCTCCTTGTTCCCATAGTTGTGGAAATCCATCTTTTGGAAATCTCAATGGATTGTCGCTGCGTCAATCAGTCACCTCCTCACCTCTCCTTGATTTAATGATGAACCCTTGTTCGGAACTCGCTTCCATAGTTCATCTCCCAAGAATCTTCGATGTCGTTTCAACAATTTGTGTTGCACCTTTTCTTCTCAGGCATCCTGAGTCTGAGTTATCCTGACACCAATCAGATCTGAATCTCGGTCAGATATGATGGTTGGAACATATTTCCAAGAGTTATAACATTGGCCTATTTATGACCCGGTAAGGTGATGTCATTCCTAACACACCTGGCCGGAGGACCTATTGTTATAGTTTCCTTTTTGGCAAGGTTAGTCATTCTTCCGTGAGGAAATTGTAAGACTTATTCTATAAGTTGTTCCTGATGGATCCTTTTTGGTTCCAAAGTCTGATCTTCACCTGTTGACCATGTCAAGGCCATCTCGAAACATGTCTATGGTACTCCAATTTTCAACAGGAACATTTGAAGCCCAATGCTAAATGTTTCCTGCTCAATTATCCAAACACCGCTGTATGGGTACTGTCATGAAAATTCTCTCCCGTACCTAAAGAGTTTTCTACATTATATCATGTCATGGATATCATGCTCTGCTCGTCCTTGGGAAGGATATACCCCTGAAACATGTGTTGAAGCACATTTTCCTTTCCATTGTTCTGTTTAATCTGATAATCATACTATCATTTCCATTGTATTGTTTAACCTTTCCAGTAATCTGACTTAACTGAGCAGTGACATTTCCCTGCTTAGGTAAGCACCTTGTTGTACCACTCTCTCAGTAAGACCCTGTTACTATTGTTGATGACATTCCGGTAGCCACCGATGGACGAGAACTTTGCCTATTGGTCCGCCTCGTTCAACGAGCAGGAAAATGGTTCTCTTTGTCCCTCGCCCTTGGTACCGATGTTGTTGCCGACATAACTGACAGACTATCCTCTGACATGCCTTGCTTACATGATCGTGCAAGACGTCACCCCTCTTCTTACTTTTAACCCACATGGTGGGTCCATAACCCACAGTTCCACAGGATCGAAACCTGACTCTCCTGTACACCACTGGTCCCCAAGGTTGTTCCTCGCGCGTGACCTCGTATATAATTCATGACCACCTTCCGAGGGATCATCAATTCTGGTATCAAACACAATACTTATCCCCGTTGCCTTGAACCCCTTTCATGCCCTGTTTCAGACATCGAGCGATTGCGTACCCGCTCGAAACTTTCCATGATACCTCCTTACTTTGCTCTCGATATTTTCTTAAGTTCAATTCGAGAGTTACTTTCCACCACCTTCCCCGATGTTATTGACCGCATAATCAACCTTGCAGAGGTCTGTTCTCCCGGAATGGCCACCCTTTATTCTTTCGTAAGTACGATGGAGTTCCTGAAGAAAGGACGCCGACTTCATCATGATGACCTGAAGCAGAGAAATGAAGACATCAATGTATTGGACCGGCCTCTTCGAGAAGAGCAAGCCAGGATGAGAAGACCCGCTAGATTCGTAACCAAACCTCCCCCCTTTCACTACCTCTTAAATCTCGGGACGAGATTTCTTGTAGTGGAGGAGAATTGTGACGCCCGGATAATTAAGCTACAGTAACCCTCTGTTAAGGATGCCACGTCACTTCGATTTCTGTTGCTAATCTCGTGTTAGTTCGAAATCGTTTCAAATTCAAGATTCGAAATCAAGCAAAAATTAAAAGTTTTCAGATGTCTAAACTAAAATGTTCTAAATATGACAATAAATCATATGTAATATCAATGGAGAAACCACACTTTTATGAAGTGTTAAAATGCACTATAATAAATAAACTGAGGCAAAACAGTTACTCAAATGCTTTTAAAAATAATAAACAATTTCAAAACTATTTTATTTCAGTGCTAAACTGTTTGTGGCAGTGGCATATTTATTAAAACTAAATTAGGAACTAGTTTTGTATTTCATTTAAACTATAAAAGGGTGAAACTAAGAGAAAACAGTAAAAGAAAATAAATAAAAGGAAAGAAATAAAATAAAATAAAATAAAAACAGAACCCCCCCACTGGGCCAACCGTGGCCCAGCAGGCCAGCCCAACTGGGCAAAGGCCCAGTCACCCCTCCACTCCTCCTTAACCCCCTGGAGGCCGAACCCTAACCCGTAACCCCCACCGACACCTCCCACTTCCCCCCGATCCCCCCTGCTCCTCTTCCCCCCGATCCAGAACTGGATCGGGCCGAACCCCGACGCCGTGCGCCGACGCCGGTGCCCGTCCCCGCCCGCGCCGCCGCCTGGACCTCGCCGTTCCCCGCCCTCATCCTCGCGCTCCCGTCCCCTCTCCCTCAGCGGCGCCCCTCGCCGCGCCTGCCGCGTCGCCCCCGACGGCCCGTCGCCGTCCCTCGCCGCCCGGAGCTCCACTGAGCCTCGCCTCGCCCCCGACACCCGCGGCGGCCTGAGGCCGACGTCGCCGCGCGGAGCCCCTCCCGTCGCCGGACTTCCATGCCCCGTCGTCGTCGCCTCCTCGTCCTCCTCCCCAAGCCCCGTTGCCCCAAACCCTACGGCCCCCTGTGAGCCGCTACCCCCCTCTCCTCTCTCCTCTGCCTCGTTCCCGGCCGACGCGTGCCCTCCCCTGCTCACCGCACGACGCGTCGTCGTGCGCGCACGCGCCCGCCCTCACCTAGCGCCACCACGCCGCTCACCCGCTCCCCTGAACACTGCTCGGGGCGCGCCCTGCACGCGCCCACCCGTGCCCCGTGGCTGTGCCCTGCCTCGCCCACGGCCACCGCTGCCGGTCGCCCCTACCCCGTGCCCCGCCTGCCGAGCCCTTGCCCGCGCCCCTCGCTACCCTGCCTCGCCGACGCTGCTGCAGCTCGCCGAAACCGCCGCTCGCCTCGTCTCCGCCCTCTCCCTCCCGTGGCGCCGCCCTCCGCCGCCTCCCTTGGCCGGCGTCGTGGGCGCCGGCGGCCTCGCCATGCCCGTGGCTGGCGCCCTCCTGCCCGTCGATTTGGGTGCCCGCCCAGTCGGGCGACGACGCGCGACGCCCGGCTCCGCCTAGCACCCGACGCCCGCTAACCCGCATCGGCCCTCTGGGCCTATGACAAACGGGGCCCACTACCCAGAACGATTTATGTAAAAGAATAATAAATTAAATAAATAAATAAATAATAAAATAATTAATAAAATAAATAAATAAATAATAAAAATAATTCATAAAAATAAATAATAATAATAATAATAATAATAAATTAATTAATAAAAATGTAATTAATAAAATTATTAATTAGTTAATTAGTAAATTAATTAAGTTAATTAATCCTAATTAATTAGTTAATTTAATTAAACAGTAATTAATTAGCTAAACCCTAATTAAGCTAAGAAGTGTATGACATGCGGGACCCACCCGTAGTTGACCCAGTCAAATGCACAGTTGACTGCTGACGTCAGCATGATGTCATGCTGACGTCATATTTTACTGTTCTGGATAATGTTGAATAAATTAATTAAATAAATCCTAAAATGATTTAAATCTTTAAAAATTAATATAAAATAATCCGTAGCTCGAATGGAAAAACTTTGTACATGAAAATTGCTCAGAACGACGAGATTAATCCGAATACGCAGCCCGTTCGTCCACCACACATCCCTAACCTATCGAACTCGCAACTTTCCCCCTCCGGTTCATCTGTCCGAAAACGCGAAACACCGGGGATACTTTCCCGGATGTTTCCCCCCTTCGCCGGTATCGCTTACTACCGCGTTAGGGCATACCTAGCACCGTGTTTTGCCTCCTTATGTTTTGTGATGCTTTGTTTGCTCCGTATTTACTGTTTCTTCCCCCTCTCCTTCTCCGGTAGACTACGAGACCGACGCTGCTGCTACCCAGTTCGACTACGGAGTTGACGACCCCTCCTTCTTGCCAGAGCAACCAGGCAAGCCCCCCCTTGATCACCAGATATCGCCTATTCTTCCCTATACTGCTTGCATTAGAGTAGTGTAGCATGTTACTGCTTTCCGTTAATCCTATCCTGATGCATAGCCTGTCATTGTTGCTACAGTTGTTACCCTTACCTGCTATCCTACTGCTTAGTATAGGATGCTAGTGTTCCATCAGTGGCCCTACACTCTTGTCCGTCTGCCATGCTATACTACTGGGCCGTGATCACTTTGGGAGGTGATCACGGGTATATACTATATGCATTATATACATGACACATGTGGTGACTAAAGTCGGGTCGGCTCGCATAGGGTTAGACCGGCGTGCTGACCTCTGCGCGCATAGGGTTAGACCGGCGTGCTGACCTCTCTGTTGTGCTTAGGTGGGGCTGCGACATGTTGATCTTCCGAGGCCGGGCATGACCCAGAAAAGTGTGTCTGGCAAAATGGGATCGAGCGTGTTGGGTTATGTGGTGCACCCCTGCAGGGAAGTTTATCTATTCGAATAGCCGTGTCCCTTGGTAAAAGGACGACCCGGAGTTGTACCTTGACCTTATGACAACTAGAACCGGATACTGAATAAAATACACCCTTCCAAGTGCCAGATACAACCCAGTGATCGCTCTCTAACAGGGCGACGAGGAGGGGATCGCCGGGTAGGATTATGCTATGCGATGCTACTTGGAGGACTTCAATCTACTCTCTTCTACATGCTGCAAGATGGAGGCTGCCAGAAGCGTAGTCTTCGACAGGATTAGCTATCCCCCTCTTATTCTGGCATTCTGCAGTTCAGCCCACTGATATGGCCCCTTTACACTTATACACATGCATATGTAGTGTAGCTCCTTGCTTGCGAGTACTTTGGATGAGTACTCACGGTTGCTTTTGTCCCTCTTTTCCCCTTTCTATACCTGATTGTCGCAACCAGATGCTAGAGTCCAGGAGCTAGAGATCCCGAGGATGATTCTACGTGGAGTTCGGCTTCGAGGAGTAGTTAGGAGGTCCCAGGCAGGAGGCCTTGCCTTTTCGATCGTTGCTACTTTTGTGTTAGCCTTCTTAAGGCAAACTTGTTTAACTTGTGTCTGTACTCAGATATTGTTGCTTCCGCTGACTCGTCTATGATCAAGCAATTGTATTCGAGCCCTCGAGGCCCCTGGCTTGTATTATGATGCTTGAATGACTTATTTATGTTGTAGAGTTGTGTTATGATATCTTCCCGTGAGTCCCTGATCTTGATCGTACACATTTGCGTGCATGATTAGTGTACGGTCAAATCGGGGGCGTCACAACCTTGTGTGCTATCAAACGTCACAACATAACTGGGTGATTATAAAGATGATCTACAGGTGTCTCCGAAGGTGTTTGTTGGGTTGGCATAGATCGAGATTAGGATTTGTCAGTCCGAGTATCGGAGAGGTATCTCTGGGCCCTCTCGGTAATGCACATCACTATAAGCCTTGCAAGCAGTGTGACTAATGAGTTAGTTACGAGATGATGCATTACGGAACGAGTAAAGAGACTTGCCGGTAATGAGATTGAACTAGGTATGATGATACCGATGGTCGAATCTCGGGCAAGTAACATACCGATGACAAAGGGAATAACGTATGTTGTTATTACGGTTTGACCGATAAAGATCTTCGTAGAATATGTAGGAGCCAATATGAGCATCCAGGTTCCGCTATTGGTTATTGACCGGAGATGTGTCTCTATCATGTCTACATAGTTCTCGAACCCGTAGGGTCTGCACGCTTAACGTTCGATGACAATTTGTATTATGAGTTATGTGTTTTGGTGACCGAAGTTTGTTCGGAGTCCCGGATGAGATCACAAACATGACGAGGAGTCTTGAAATGGTCAAGAGGTAAAGATTCATATATTGGAAGGTAGTATTCGGACATCGGAATGGTATCGAGTGGTCCGGGTATTTTACCGGAGTACCGAGGGGTTACCGGAACCCCCCGGGGAAGTATTGGGCCTACATGGGCCTAAGGGAGAGAGAGGGAAGCCCGCGGGGGGGGGGGGTGCCGCGTGCCCCCTCCTAGGGAGTCTGAATAGGACAAGCCGAAGGGGGCGCGGCCCCCCTTTCCTCTCCCTCTCCATCTCCTTCCTTTTCCCTCCTGTGGAGAAAGGAAAAAGGGGGGGGGGCGAATCCTACTAGGACTAGGAGTCCTAGTAGGACTCCCCCTTGACGCGCCCCCTCCTAGCTGGCCTCCTCCTCCTCCCCTCCTTTATATATGGGGGCGGGGGGCACCCCAAAGGCACATCAATTGTTCTCTTAGCCGTGTGCGGTGCCCCCCTCCACAGTTTACTCCTCCGGTCATAGCGTCGTAGTGCTTAGGCGAAGCCCTGCGCGGATCACATCACCATCACTGTCACCACGCCGTCGTGCTGATGGAACTCTCCCTCGACCCTCTACTGGATCAAGAGTTCGAGGGACGTCATCGAGCTGAATGTGTGCTGAACTCGGAGGTGTTGTACGTTCGGTACTAAGATCGGTTGGATCGTGAAGACGTTCGACTACATCAGCCGCATTAAACTAACGCTTCCGCTTTCGGTCTACGAGGGTACGTGGACACACTCTTCCCCTCTCGTTGCTATGCATCTCCTAGATAGATCTTCCGTGATCGTAGGAATTTTTTGAAATTGCATGCTACGTTCCCCAACAGTGGCATCCGAGCCAGGTCTATGCGTAGATGATATGCACGAGTAAAACACAAAGAGTTGTGGGCGATAATAGTCATGCTGCTTACCACCAACGTCTTATTTTGATTCATCGGTATTGTTGGATGAAGCGGCCCGGACCAACATTACATGACCACGTTGATGAGACCGGTTCTACCAACGTGCTTATGCACACAGGTGGCTGGCGGGTTTTTGTTTCTCCAACTTTAGTTGAATTGAATTTGACTACGGCTGGTCCTTGTTGAAGGTTAAAAGAACACACTTGATGAAAAATCGTTGTGGTTTTGATGCGTAGGTAAGAACGGTTCTTGCTAAAAGCTCGTAGCAGGCACATAAAACTTGCAACAACAAAGTAGAGGACGTCTAACTTGTTTTTGCAGGGCATGTTGTGATGTGATATGGTCAAGACGTGATGAGATATAAATTGTTGTATGAGATGATCATGTTTTGTAAAAGTTACCGGCAACTGGCAGGAGCCTTATGGTTGTCGCTTTATTGTATGAAATGCAATCGCCATGTAATTGCTTTACTTTATCACTAAGCGGTAGCGATAGTCGTGGAAGCAATAGTTGGTGAGACGACAGCGACGCTACGATGGAGCTCATGGTGTCAAGCCGGTGATAATGGAGATCATGACGGTGCTTTGGAGATGGAGATCAAAGGCACAAGATGATGATGGCCATATCATGTCACATATTTTGATTGCATGTGATGTTTATCCTTTATGCATCTTATTTTGCTTAGTACGGAGGTAGCATTATAAGATGATCCCTCGCTAAATTTCAAGGTACAAGTGTTATCCCTGAGTATGCACCGTTGCTACAGTTCGTCGTGCCGAGACACCACGTGATGATCGGGTGTGATAAGCTCTACGTTCACATACAACGGGTGCAAGCCAGTTTTGCACGTGCAGAATGCTCGTGTTAAACTTGACGAGCCTGGCATATGCAGATATGGCCTCGGAACACTGAGACCGAAAGGTCGAACGTGAATGATATAGTAGATATGATCAACATACTGATGTTCACCATTGAAAACTACTCCATCTCACGTGATGATCGAACATGGTTTAGTTGATATGGATCACGTGATCATTTAGATGACTAGAGGGATGTCTATCTAAGTGGGAGTTCTTAAGTAATATGATTAATTGAACTTTAATTTATCATGAACTTAGTCCTGATAGTTTTTGCATATCTATGTTGTTGAAGATCAATGGCCCGTGCTACTGTTCCCTTGAATTTTAATGCGTTCCTAGAGAAAGCTAAGTTGAAAGATGATGGTAGAAACTACACGGACTGGGTCTGTAACTTGAGGATTATCCTCATTGCTGCATAGAAGAATTATGTCCTGGAAGCACCGCTAGGTGCAAGGCCCGCTGCAGGAACAACTCCGGACGTTATGAATGTCTGGCAGACTAAAGCTGATGACTACTCGATAGTTTAGTGTGCCATGCTTTACGACTTAGAATCGGGACTTCAAAGACGTTTTGAACGTCATGGAGCATATGAGATGTTCCAGGAGTTGAAGTTAATATTTCAAGCAAATGCCCGAGTTGAGAGATATGAAGTCTCCAACAAGTTCTATAGCTGCAAGATGGAGGAGAATAGTTCTGTCAGTGAACACATACTCAGAATGTCTGGATACCATGACCACTTGACTCGGCTAGGAGTTAATTTTCCCGATGATAGTGTCATTGACAGAGTTCTTCAATCACTGCCACCAAGCTATAAAGGCTTCATGATGAACTATAATATGCAAGGGATGGAAAAGATTATTCCCGAGCTCTTCGCGATGCTAAAGGCTGCGGAGGTAGAAATCAAGAAGGAGCATCAAGTGTTGATGGTTAACAAGACCACTAGTTTCAAGAAAAAGGGCAAAGGAAAGAAGGGGAACTTCAAGAAGAATAGCAAACAAGTTGCTGCTCAAGGGAAGAAACCCAAGTCTGGACCTAAGCCTGAAACTGAGTGCTTCTACTGCAAAGGGACTGGTCACTGGAAGCGGAACTGCCCCAAGTATTTGGCGGATAAGAAGGATGGCAAAGTGAAAGGTATATTTGATATACATGTTACTGATGTGTACCTTACTAATGCTCGTAGTAGCGCCTGGGTATTTGATAATGGTTCTGTTGCTCATATTTGCAACTCAAAACATGGGCTATGGATTAAATGAAGATTGGCTAAGGACGAGGTGACAATGCGCGTCGGAAATGGTTCCAAGGTCGATGTGATCGCCGTCGGCACGCTACCTCTACATCTACCTTCGGGATTAGTTTTAGACCTGAATAATTGTTATTTGGTGCCAGCATTGAGCATGAACATCATATATGGATCTTGTTTGATGTGAGACGGCTATTCATTTAAATCAGAGAATAATGGTTGTTCTATTTATATGAGTAATATCTTTTATGGTCATGCACCCTTGATGAGTGGTCTATTTTTGTTGAATCTCGATCGTAGTGATACATATATTCATAATATTGAAGCCAAAAGATGCAAAGTTAAAAATGATAGTGCAACTTATTTGTGGCACTGCCGATTAGGTCATATTGGTGTAAAGCGCATGAAGAAACTCCATGTTGATGGGCTTTTGGAACCACTTGATTCTTGCGAACAATGCCTCATGGGAAAGATGACTAAGACTCAGTTCTCTGGAACAATGGAGCGAGCCAATGACTTATTGGAAATAATACATACTGTTGTATGTGGTCCGATGAGTGTTGAGGCTCGCAGTGGGTATTATTATTTTCTGACCTTCACAGATGATTTGAGCAAATATGGGTATATCTACTGAATGAAACATAAGTCTGAAACATTTGAAAAGTTCAAAGAATTTCAGAGTGAAGTGGAAAATCATCGTAACAAGAAAATAAAGTTTCTACGATCTGATCATGGAGGTGAATATTTGAGTTACGAGTTTGGTCTTCATTTGAAACGATGTGGAATAGTTTCGCAACTCACGCCACCTGGAACACCATGGTTTAATGGTGTGTCCGAACGTCATAACCGTACTTTATTAGATATGGTGCAATCTATGATGTCTCTTACCGATTAACCGCTATCGTTTTGGGGTTATGCTTTAGAGACGGCTGCAATGTTAAATAGGGCACCATCTAAATCCGTTGAGACGACACCATATGAACTGTAGTTTAGCAAGAAACCTAAGCTGCCGTTTCTTAAAGTTTGGGGCTGCGATGCTTATGTGAAAAGCTTCAACCTGATAAGCTCGAACCCAAATCGGAGAAATGTGTCTTCATAGGATACCCAAAGGAAACTGTTGGGTACACCTTCTATCACAGATCCGAAGGCAAGATATTCATTGCTAAGAATGGATCCTTTCTAGAGAAGGAGTTTCTCTCGAAAGAAGTGAGTGGGAGGAAAGTAGAACCTGATGAGGTAATTGTACCTTCTCCCGAATTGGAAAGTAGTTCATCACAGAAATCAGTTCTAGTGATTCCTACACCAATTAGTGAGGAAGTTAAATATGATGATCATGAAACTTCAGATCAAGTTACTACCGAACCTCGTAGGTCAACCAGAGTACATTCCGCACCAGAGTGGTACGGTAATCCTATTCTGGAAGTCATGTTACTAGACCATGACGAACCTATGAACTATGAGGAAGCGATGATGAGCCCAGATTCCGCGAAATGGCTTGAGGCCATGAAATCTGAGATGGGATTCATGTATGAGAACAAAGTGTGGACTTTGGTTGACTTGCCCGATGATCGGCAAGCCATAGAGAATAAATGGATCTTCAAGAAGAAGACCAACGCTGATGGTAGTGTTACTATCTATAAAGCTCGACTTGTCGCAAAAGGTTTTCGACAAGTTCAAGGTGTTGACTACGATGAGATTTTCTCACTCGTAGCGATGCTTAAGTCTGTCAGAATCATGTTAGCAATTGCCACATTTTATGAAATCTGGCAAATGGATGTCAAAACTGCATTCCTTAATGGATTTCTTAAAGAAGAATTGTATATGATGCAACCAGAAGGTTTTGTCGATCCTAAAGGTGCTAACAAAGTGTGCAAACTCCAGCGATCCATGTATGGACTGGTGCAAGCATCTCGGAGTTGGAATATATGCTTTGATGAGTTGATCAAAGCATATAGTTTTATACAGACTTACGGTGAAGCCTGTATTTGCAAGAAAGTGAGTGGGAGCACTACAGCCTTTCTGATAAGTATATGTGACTGACATATTGTTGATCGGAAATGATGTAGAATTTTCTGGAAAGCATAAAGGAGTGTTTGAAAGGAGTTTTTCAAACAAAGACCTCGGTGAAGCTACTTACATATTGGGCATCAAGATCTATAGAGATAGATTGAGACGCTTGATAAGACTTTTGATGAATACATACCTTAATAAGATTTTGAAGGAGTTCAAAATGGATCGATCAAAGAAGGAGTTTTTGCCTGAGTTGTAAGGTATGAAGTTGAGTAAGACTCAAAACACGACCACGGCCGAAGATAGAGAGAGAATGAAAGTCATTCCCTATGCCTCAACCATAGGTTCTATAAAGTATGCCATGCTGTGTACCAGACCTATTGCGTACCTTGCCATGAGTTTGGCAAGGGGGTACGATAGTGATCCAGGAGTAGATCACTGGACATCGGTCAAAATTATCCTTACTTACCTAAGAGGACTAAGGAAATATTGCTCGGTTATGGAGTTGATAAAGAGTTTGTCGTAAAAGAGTTACGTCGATGCAAGCTTTAACACTAATCCAGATGACTCTAAATCTCAATCTGGATACATATTGAAAGTGGGAGGAATTAGCTAGAGTAGCTTAATGCAGAGCATTGTAGACATAGAAATTTGCGAAATACATAGAGATCTGAATATGGCAGACCCGTTGACTAAGCTTCTCTCACAAGCAAAACATGATCACACCTTAGAACTCTTTGGGTGTTAATCACATGGTGATGTGAACTAGATTATTGACTCTAGTAAACCCTTTGGGTGTTGGTCACATGGCGATGTGAACTATTGGTGTTAAATCACATGACGTTGTGAACTAGATTATTGACTCTAGTGCAAGTGGGAGACTGAAGGAAATATGCCCTAGAGGCAATAATAAAGTTGTTATTTATATTTCCTTATATCATGATAAATGTTTATTATTCATGCTAGAATTGTATTAACCGGAAACTTGATAAATGTGTGAATACATAGACAAAACAATGTGTCCCTAGTATGCCTCTACTTGACTAGCTCGTTAATCAAAGATGGTTAAGTTTCCTAACCATAGACATGTGTTCTTATTTGATGAACGGGATCACATCATTAGAGAATGATGTGATGGACAAGACCCATCCGTTAGCTTAGTGATACGTCTCCAACGTATCTATAATTTTTGATTGTTCCATGATGTTCTATTATCAATCTTGGATGTTTTATAACCATTTTATATCATTTTTTGGTACTAACCTATTGACATAGTGCCAAGTGCCAGTTGCTGTTTTCTGCATGTTTTTTACATCGCAGGAAATCAATACCAAACGGAGTCCAAACGCAACGAAACTTTATGGAGATTTTTTTGGACCAGAAGGAACATAATGGGCCCTGGCTGCGCCTGGGGGGGTGCTCCGAGGAGAGCACAACCCACCAGGGCGCGTCAGGAGGCCCAGGCGCGCCCTGGTGGGTTGTGCCCACCTCGGGTGCTCCCCGGACCGCCTCTTTGCTCTATAAATACCCCAATATTCCCAAAACCCTAGGGGAGTCGACGAAATATTGATCCAGACGTCGCAGAGTCCAGAACCACCAGATCCAATCTAGACACCCTCGCGGATGGGGTTCACCACCTCCATTGGTGCCTCTCCGATGATGCGTGAGTAGTTCTTTGTAGACCTTCGGGTCCGTAGTTAGTAGCAAGATGGCTTTCTCTCTCTCGCTGAATTCTCAATACAATGGTCTCTTGGTGATCCATATGATGTAACTCTTTTTGCAGTGTGTTTGTTGGGATCGATGAACTTTGAGTTTATGATCAGATCTATCTTTTTATATCCATGAAAGTATTTGAGTTTCTTTGATCTCTTTTATGCATGATTACTTATAGCCTCATATTTCTTCTCCGATATTTGGGTTTTGTTTGGACAACTTGATCTATTTATCTTGCAATGGGAAGAGGTGCTTTGTAGTGGGTTCGATCTTACGGTGCTTGATCCCAGTGACAGAAAGGGAACCGACACGTATGTATCGTTCCTACTAAGGATAAAACAATGGGGTCTACCTCTACATAGATAGATCTTGTCTACATCATGTCATCGTTCTTATTGCATTACTCCGTTTCTCCATGAACTTAATACACTATATGCATGCTGGATAGCGGTCGATGTGTGGAGTAATAGTAGTAGATGCAGGCAGGAGTCGGTCTACTAATCTTGGACGTGATGCCTATGTAACGATCATTGCCTGGATATTGTCATGATTATTTGAAGTTCTATCAATTGCCCAACAGTAATTTGTTCACCCACCATTTGCTATTTTTCTTGAGAGAAGCCACTAGTGAAACCTACGGCCCCCGGGTCTCTTTCTCATATTATTTTCCTTTGCGGTCTATTTTCCTTTGCTTTCATTTTCAGATCGATTAAACTAAAAATACAAAAATACCTTGCTGCAATTTATTCTTATTTATTTTATTTGGTGTTCGATCTATCAATCTACTATAATTTATCTCACGTTCATTTGCCTATCTTGAGGCGTCGTACCCGGAAGGGATTGACAACCCCTTTAACACGTTGGGTTGAGAGGATTTGTTATCTGTGTGTAGGGGCTGTTTACGTTGTGTTGCTTGGTTCTCCTATTGGTTCGATAACCTTGGTTTCACATATGAGGGAAATACCTACTGCTGCTGTGTTGCATCATCCCTTCCTCTTTGAGGAAATACTGACGTAGCTTCAAGCCGCATCACTTAGCATAATGATCGTTAAGTTTTATTGCTATTGCTTTCTTCATGACTTATACATATTCCTCTGACTATGAGATTATGCAACTCCCGAATAACGGAGGAACACCTTGTGTGCTATCAAACGTCACGACGTAAATGGGTGATTATAAAGATGCTCTACAAGTGTCTCTGAAGGTGTTTGTTGGGTTGGCATAGATCGAGATTAGGATTTGTCACTCCGAGTACCGGAGAGGTATCTCTCGGCCCTCTCGATAATGCACATCACTATAAGCCTTGCAACCAATGTGACTAATGAGTTAGTTATGGGATGATGCATTACGGCACGAGTAAAGAGACTTGCCGGTAACGAGATTGAACTAGGTATGATGATTCCGACGATCGAATCTCGGGCAAGTAACATACCGATGACAAAGGGAATAACATATGTTGTTATTACGGTTTGACCGATAAAGATCTTCATAGAATATGTAGGAACCAATATGAGCATCCAAGTTCCGCTATTCGTTATTGACCGAAGATGTGTCTCGGTCATGTCTACATAGTTCTCGAACCCGTAGGGTCCGCACGCTTAACGTTCAATGACGATTTGTATTATGAGTTATGTGTTTTGGTGACCGAAGTTTGTTCGGAGTCCCGGATGAGATCACAAACATGACGAGGAGTCTTGAAATGGTCGAGAGGTAAATATTCATATATTGGAAGGTAGTATTTGGACATCGGAATGGTTTCGGGTGGTCCGGGTATTTTACCGGAGTACCGAGGGGTTACCGGAACCCCCCCGGGAAGTATTGGGCCTACATGGGCCTAAGGGAGAGAGAGGGAAGCCCGCGAGGGGGGGGGGGTGCCGCGCGCCCCCTCCTAGGGAGTCCGTGTTGGGGAACATAGTAATTTCAAAAAAATTCCTACGCACACGCAAGATCATGGTGATGCATAGCAACGAGAGGGGAGAGTGTGTCCACGTACCCTCGTAGACCGACAGCGGAAGCGTTATCACAACGCGGTTGATGTAGTCGTACGTCTTCACGATCCGACCGATCAAGTACCAAACGCACGGCACCTCCGAGTTCTACACACGTTCAGCTCGATGACGTCCCTCGAACTCCGATCCAGCCGAGTGTTGAGGGAGAGTTTCGTCAGCACGACGGCGTGGTGACGATGATGATGTTCCACCGACGCAGGGCTTCGCCTAAGCTCCGCAACGGTATTATCAAGGTGTAATTTGGTGGAGGGGGGCACCGCACACGGCTAAGAGATCACAAGGATCAATTGTTGTGTCCATGGGGTGCCCCCCTGCCCCCGTATATAAAGGAGCAAGGGGGAGGCAGCCGGCCAAGGGAAGAGGCGCGCCATAGGGGGGAGTCCTACTCCCACCGGGAGTAGGACTCCTCCTTTCCTTGTGGGAGTAGGAGAAGGGAAGGGGGAAGGAGAAAGAAGGAAGGGTGCGCCCCCTTCCCTAGTCCAATTCGGACCACACCATGGGGAGGGGTGCGGCCACCTTTTGAGGCCTTTCTCTCCTTTCCCGTATGGCCCATTAAGGCCCAATACGAATTCCCGTAACTCTCCGGTACTCCGAAAAATACCCGAATCACTCAGAACCTTTCCGAAGTCCGAATATAGTCGTCCAATATACCGATTTTTACGTCTCGACCATTTCGAGACTCCTCGTCATATCCCCGATCTCATCCGGGACTCCGAACTCCTTCGGTACATCAAAACTCAATAAAACTGTCATCGTAACGTTAAGCGTGCGGACCCTACGGGTTCGAGAACTATGTAGACATGACCGAGACACGTCTTCGGTCAATAACCAATAGCGGGACCTGGATGCCCATATTGGCTCCCACATATTCTACGAAGATCTTTATCGGTCAGACCGCATAACAACATACATTGTTCCCTTTGTCATCGGTATGTTACTTGCCCGAGATTCGATCGTCGGTATTTGGATACCTAGTTCAATCTCGTTACCGGCAAGTCTCTTTACTCGTTCCGTAATACATCACCCCGCAACTAACTCATTAGTCACAATGTTTGCAAGGGTTATAGTGATGTGCATTACCGAGTGGGCCCAGAGATACCTCTCCGACAATCGGAGTGACAAATCCTAATCTCGAAATACGCCAACCCAACAAGTACCTTTGGAGACACCTGTAGAGCACCTTTATAATCACCCATTTACGTTGTGATGTTTGGTAGCACACAAAGTGTTCCTCCGGTAAACGGGAGTTGCATAATCTCATAGTCATAGGAACATGTATAAGTCATGAAGAAAACAATAGCAACATACTAAACGATCGGGTGCTAAGCTAACGGAATGGGTCAAGTCAATCACGTCATTCTCCTAATGAGGTGATCCCGTTAATCAAATGACAACTCATGTCTATGGCTAGGAAACATAACCATATTTGATTAACGAGCTAGTCAAGTAGAGGCATACTAGTGACACTCTGTTTGTCTATGTATTCACACATGTATTATGTTTCCGGTTAATACAATTCTAGCATGAATAATAAACATTTATGATGATATAAGGAAATATATAATACTTTATTATTGCCTCTAGGGCATATTTCCTTCAGTCCGAATAGGACAAGCCGAAGGGGCGCGGCCCCCCTTTCCTCTCCCTCTCCTTCCTTTTCCCTCCTTTGGAGAAAGGAAAACGGGGGGGGGGGGGGCGAATCCTACTAGGACTAGGAGTCCTAGTAGGACTCCCCCCTTGGCGCGCCCCCTCCTAGCTGGCCTCCTCCTCCTCCCCTCCTTTATATATGGGGGCGAGGGGCACCCCAAAGGCACATCAATTGTTCTCTTAGCCGTGTGCGGTGCCCCCTTGCACAGTTTACTCCTCCGGTCATAGCGTCGTAGTGCTTAGGCGAAGCCCTGCGCGGATCACATCACCATCACCGTCACCACGCCGCCGTGCTGATGGAACTCTCCCTCGACCCTCTACTGGATCAAGAGTTCGAGGGACGTCATCGAGTTGAACGTGTGCTGAACTCGGAGGTGTCGTACGTTCGGTACTAAGATCGGTTGGATCGTGAAGACGTTCGACTACATCAACCGTGTTAAACTAACGCTTCCGCTTTCGGTCTACAAGGGTACGCGGACACACTCTTCCCCTCTCGTTGCTATGCATCTCCTAGATAGATCTTGCATGATCGTAGGAAAATCTATCTCACCTTCGTCCTTTCACTCGGGCAAAGGATTGTTGGGAGCATATTGTGTCCATGTATAAGGGGAGCTCAAGCATCCAACGGTCCAACTTTGAAGTCGTCCTTGATGAGGCTGATGAATTCGTGATGCCAGAAGATGAGGATCCATGTTATCTCTATCGGAGGGCGAATACTGTTGCGGTCACTCTCCAAGACCATGGGAGCAAAGATACGGATGACACTTGGATCAAGCGCAAGTTTCTCAAGGCCATCATGCCATTCAACAAGGTATTGTCTTTCGTGATTCGTCGAAGGCCGGACTTTCACACCCTAACCTCAAGTGAAGTGTTGGATGAGTTTATTGCCATGAACATCATGAACAAGACTTCCGACAATGCTCTTGCTCGTGTCCGGTCAAAGAAAAGCACTCCCACCCTTGCTTTGAAGGCCAAGGCCATACCCAAAAAAGAAGAGGAAGAAGAAGAGGAGGGTTGCCCCAAGGACACCAAATATGCCTACCATGAGCACATGGATCTTGCGTCAAGGCAATTTTGGAGCAACAAGAGGAACTCAAGGCCCAACTTCACCAAGAACAACTCAAGTGGGTCAAAGAACAAGCAATGAGTAAGGACTTGCTACAATTGCGGCGATGTGAGTCACTTTGCGGTGGCGTGCCCTTACGAGAAGAGGGAAGACAATGGTGGCAAACTCATTCACAAAGACAAAGCCAAGTCTTCCCCTAGCAAGAATAACTTCACCAATAAATCACCTCCACAGGGCTTGGTGGCACATGAAGAATACCCCTCCGATGATGATGAGGAAGATACAAGTGGAGAAGGAATGGCAACGGCAACCATTGCTATTACTACATCTTCCCCCTCCAAGGTGCCTCTCTTCGGCGCCCCCAACGAAAACACCATTGCCAAGTGTCTCATGGTGAAAGGTATCAACAAGGTAACTCCTATATCAAAACTACCATCATTACTACTCCTTCATTGTTAGATTGTGTTGATGATAGTGAGGTGGAGAAAGTTGATGAGAATGAGTTCACCAAGTTTGTGAGCAAACTCAAGGGTGAGTCCAAGAAGCACTTTGTTGCTCTCTTGGAACAACTTGGTGAGGCCAATGATATCATTGAGTCGCATGAGGATAGTATCTCCAAGTTTGAGGGTCATAGTCGTGACTATGCCGATGAGATTGCAGATCTTTCCATTGCTCTAGAGGAAGAGCGAGATCTTCGTTTGATTCTTGAGGAGTCACACAATGTTGGTCAAGCTAAATTACAAAAATATCTTGATCATGCTATTGTTCTTACTCGTGTGCTTAAATTCGAGAAAGTTGCACTTGGGGTTGGCCATGATAGACTCAAGGAAGAATTTGATACACTTGACAAGGCTCACAAGGTCTTAAAGGGTGCTCATGCTTCTCTCAAGGAGTCTCATGATCAACTCCAGGTGAAACTAACCTAGGAAATTTCCACTTGTCCTCCTTTCGTTCTAATTGATAAGGCCCATGCTACTAACCCGTGGTGTGAGCATGTGCATCTTGTGGAGGAAAATGCTAAGTTGAAATAGCAACTTGAGAATGGTCTTGTGACTTGCATACAAGGCGAGAAGAACCTCAGTGACCTTTTGAGAAATCAAAAGGAAGTTGTAGGAAAGGAAGGACTTGGGTTTGTACCCAAGTCAAAGAAAAAGAAGAAGAACAAGACCAAGCAATCTCTCCCGCTCAAGGACACCTTTGTCAAGGCGGGTGAGGGTGCTCATGAGAAGAAGAAGAACAATGAAGTGGGTGATAGTGCCAAGAAGGGCAAAACCGCTCCTAGCAACAAAGTCAGCGACTTTAACCCCTCTTATGTTTTGTGCTGTGCTAGTGATGGGCATGTTTATGCTAAATTTGTTGGTTCTTCTTATGAGTACATTGAATGGTCTATTTGGGTTCCTAAGACCCTTGTTACTAACATCGAAGGACCCATTCAAAAATGGGTACCTAAATCCAAGCATTGATCTCTTGTAGGAGTTTGCTTCCGGTGGGGTGTCATGGTTGCTCAATAGTGGAGCGACAAATCATATGACCGGGAGCAAGGACTTGGTGGTGGATGTGCATCCAATTCCATCTATGCCCACCCATGTCCAATTCGGTGATGCTTCAACTTCTAAGGTATTGGGACTTGGCAAGGTGGTCATTTCTCAAGATTTATCTATTGAGAAGGTCATGCTTGTTGAGTCCCTTGCATACAATTTAATTTCCGTTCGTCAACTTGCACTTATGGGCTTTGCAACATTCTTTGATCTTGATACCGTGGCCTTTTTGTGGAGCAAGAATCTTAAAGTAGCGTTTGTTGGGCATGTCGAGAACGGTCTCTATGTGGTGAACTTTTTGGAGCGACGCACTAAGACCGCGACTTGCCTAATGGCTAAAGTTGATGTGGGTTGGCTTTGGCATCGTCGACTAGCCCATGTCAATATGAGATCTTTACAAAGTCTCCTCAAAGGGGACCATGTGCGTGGACTAACAAATGTGAGTTTTGCCAAAGACCGTGCTTGCAGTGCTTATATCGATGGAAAGCCTCATGAAACGGCTGACCGACCATCAACTATCATCTACTCAAAGAGGCCCTTGGAGCTCCTTCACATGGATCTCTTTGGTCCTCCATCCTTTGATAGTCTTGGTGGAAGAAAGTATTTCTTGGTGATTGTGGATGACTACTCAAGATATACATGGGTATATTTCTTCAAGAGGAAGAGCGAGACTCAACAAACCGTCATCAACTTTGCAAATGAAGCTCAACGTCAACATGAAGCAAAGATCTTGATGATTAGAAGTGACAACGGCACCGATTTCAAGAAGTAGACCGTGGATGAGTTTCTTAGTGATGAGGGGATCAAGCACCAATATGCCGCACCCTATACCCCTCAACAAAACGGTGTGGTGGAGAGGAAGAACCGGACGTTGATGGATGCGACAAGGACCATGATGGTGGAATTGAAATCTCCATACAACTTTTGGGCCGAAGCCATCAACATCGCATGTCATGCATCCAATAGGCTCAACCTCCAAAAAGGCTTGAACAAGACTCCATATGAGATAGTTACCGGCAACAAGCCCAACCTCAAGTACTTCCGGGTGTTCGGTTGTAAGTGTTTCATTCTCAAGAAAGGTGTTCGTTTATCTAAATTCGAACCTAGAGCTCAAGAGGGCATATTTGTTGGTTATGCAACAAACTCTCATGCTTACCGTGTCCTCAACAAGTCCATCAGACTCATTGAGGAGACATGTAACGTGGAGTTTGATGAAAATAACGGCTCCCAAGTGGAGCAAAGTGGTCTTTATGATGCAGGTGATGAAATTCCTCCCCAAGCCATAAGAATAATGGGGATTGGTCAAATACTCCCCATTGAGGAACCCCTTGTGGCTGAAGGAGAAGGACAATGCTCTACTCAAGTGGAGCCATCACCTACGCTAGACCCACACGCTTCCGAAGAACAAAGTGAAGGCCCTCAACCCAACACGCTATTCCCAAGTCGAGGGAATCGACTATGGTGAAACCTTTGCCCCTGTTGCACGTCTTGAATCTATTCGCATGTTGCTTGCATATGTCTCATCATGATTTTAAATTGCAACAAATGGATGTGAAGAGTGCATTTCTTAATGGTCCTTTGAATGAGTTGGTGTATGTCAAACAACCTCCGGGATTCGAGGATCCCAAGCTCCCCACTCATGTATACAAACTCAAAAAGGTGCTCTATGGCCTTAAACAAGCCCCACGTGCATGGTATGAGCACCTTACCGAGTTGTTACAAGATCGTGGGTTTGAAATTGGGAAAATCGATCCCACTCTTCTTACTAAGAGGGTCAAAGGGGATTTGTTCATATGCCAACTATATGTTGATGATATTATTTTTGGTTCTCCTAACAAATCTTTCAATGATGAGTTTGTCGCACTAATGACCGAGAAGTTTGAGATGTCTATGATGGGAGAGTTGAAGTTCTTTCTCGGGTTCGAAGTCAAGCAAATAAGAGAAGGAACATTCATCAACCAAGCCAAGTATACCCAAGACATGCTCAAGAGATTCAAGCTAGATGATGTCAAGCCGGTCAAGTTTCCCATGCCAACCAAATGCAAGCTTGACAGTGATCCCAATGGTATATATCATTCCAGGATTGTTTCCTTGCTTTACCTTTGTGTATCTAGATCGGATATCATGTTGAGTGTGGGAATTTGTGCACGGTTTTAAGCCACACCTAAGGAAAGCCACTATGTGGCGGTCAAGCGAATCTTTCGATATTTGGCTCATACCCCAAACTTTGGCTTATGGTACCCCAAAGGAGCAAGCTCGATCTCATGGGTTACTTGGACTCGTATTGGGCGGGAGATTGTGCGGAGAGGAAGTCAACTTCCGGAGGGTGCCAATTCCTTGGTCGCTCTTTGGTGAGTTGGTCTTCGAAGAAGCAAAATTGCGTGTCTCTCTCATCCACCGAGGCCGAATATGTAGCCGCCGCAAGTTGTTGTGCTCAATTGCTATGGATGAGGCAAACTTTAAAGGATTACGGTGTCACTTGTGACAAAGTGCCTTTTCTATGTGACAATGAAAGTGCTATCAAGATCTCTCACAATCCGGTGCAACATAGCAAGACGAAGCATATTGAGATTTGTCATCATTTCATTAGGGATCACATCAAGCGTGGAGATATTGAGATCATCTACATCAACACTCAAGAGCAACTAGCGGATATTTTCACCAAGCCTCTAGATGAAGCAAGATTCCACGAGTTAAGGCATGAGCTAAATATAACTTTTTTGAGCAATCTGGCTTGAATATAGGCACACCCCACCGCACTCATCATTATATCTTGTTGTAGATGTAGGCATGGACATAGGGGGAGTGTTGTTCTCTCAATGAACTCTCCCTCCCTCCATTATGCATAAATCAATCACGTCTTTCACATTAGCCATTTTTATGGTACTTGTGCTTCAAAGATGAGTTTGATCATTGGCCCAAGGTTAAAATCTTCGTGGTGCCATACCTCTTGACTCAAACATAGGTGGCCTCGGCCACCGCCCTCTCCTTGAGAGGTGTGTTGTTTTTATTTTTTCTTTAGTTGGTTTTGTTTGTGTATTTTGTTGTGTTTTGCGTCTAGTCTCTCCATGGGTGCATCTCTGGTTTTTGTTTGTGGTTTGCTCTTTGTGTTGCTCCCTCGGCTCGTCTCGGTGTTTCTTTTTGTTAGAGCTAGGCCTTTTTCTTTCCTGTCTCGTCGAGTTTGTGCTGGGCGGTACTACCGCTGGGGACGGGCGGTACTACCGCTAAGTAGCATCAAGCGGTACTACCGCCCGCCCGAGCGGTACTACCGCTGTGGGGTGGGACTGGGAGTTATGAATTGGGCAGAGGGAGTTTTCTCGCCCATACCCATTCGTCTCGCCCCGTCCGTTCCTCTCTCGCTCCAGCGATGAACTCGTCACAGGAGGCCGCCGCCGGGCCGCCTTCTCCGGGCCGTCCTTCGCATTTCCAACTAGTGGAATCGATCCCCACCCCTTCCTCCTGCCATGGATGCTGGTATTGCCCCTGTTCTTCTCCTCGTTGCTTCTAGTTTTCAGATCTAGGCTTTTGGGCAATAGTCTTAGCATTTATCAATTTTCGGCCAAATTGAGGCTTGAGTAGGATGTTGAAGGCTGCTAGACTAGTTGGATTGATGTTTGGTAGGAGTATTTTTGATTTTGGCACTCCCGGTAGTACCGGATCTAGCAGCAGTAGTGGCCTGACCGTTGTCCTTCGCCTTGGGCGGTACTACCGCTCCCCTGCAGCAGTACTACCGCTGGGCGCGGTACTACCGCTTGCTAGGAATGGTACTACCGCTCGGGGTGCCGGCCTCCATTTTTCTCATACCAAACGTTGATTCGTGTTGCTCTTCTGCTGGCTTATGCTCGTTTTGTTGGTTTTCTTTGCCGGTGTTTGTATGGCTCTGGGTGATGGCACTTCGGAGCCCCCAGTCCGTCGTATCAACCCCGGGTGTCCTAGAGGATCTAAGCGCTATCGCACCTCTAAGGCAGCAGCTGCTTTTTCAAGTGTTCCTCCAACTCAACCCAAGCCTCCTTCCAAGCAAATTGCGAACAAGCCAAAGCCGAAGATCAAGTGCGTGACTGAGATGACTGCTAAGGAGTTCTGTGTGGCCCGTCGCCGCAACCCATATGCTCAAGATCAAGATCCAGCTCTTGTCAACCGCCCCTTCTAGAACAGGTTTCAGTGGTCTGTTTACTTTGATGTGCTCAAAGAAAAGAAGAATCTCTATGTAGATGTCCACTCCATCGACACTGCTTATTTGGAGAAGGATCGTGCCTATTTTGGTGAGGCACTTGATATGTGTGCTCAGTTGAACATCCTCAAGCTCATGGAGTTCAACAAGGACTTTGATGCGGATTTGGTGGCTCAGTTTTATGCCACGGTTCATCTTGGCACTGATGAGGAGAGGACTTGGCCTGGATGACCAATGGCAAACTTCTTTCAGTCAAATGGAAGGCGTTCATGGAACTGTTTGACATTGAAGATCAGGGGCTTGACAACCCGGTGGGCATTCGTCCTCACCAGAATGCTACCTCTACTCACAAGTCGGCTCTCTGGCCTTACAACACTGTGAAGATTCACAAAGTGACGGAGAAGAAGACATATGAGTTGTTTCCCTTTCTAGACATCCTTCATCGCATCTTCAGGAACACTCTTTTCCCTCGCATGGGGAACTTGGATATGGTGCATTCATACCTCGTGGACATGTTAGTATTTTGCCAGCGTGAGAAGGACAACTACACAGGAGACACCTTGGATATTTCTCATGTCATGTGGTCAGAGCTCCTCTCTGCCATCACTGAGTGTAAGAGCCCCATCTATGCCCCCTACCCGATGTTGCTCATTGAGAAGGCATGGGCGCAGACTTATCTCGGTGCCTTGCTGGAGACTGGTGACTTGGTCTCTCACAAGACTAAGCGTTTGAGACAGAAGGAGAACTGGGGCACTCCTATTCCAAAGACTGAGATTCCTTCTGGAGCTAATGAGGCTGAGGCTGAGGATGATGAGGACTATGAGCCCTATGGGGTGGAGCCCTCATGGGCAAAGAAGCTCAAGCGCAAGATAAAGAAGCTATTCTGTATGGAGTCTCACGGGCAGTACATGGCACATGTGTCTGAGAAGAAGTCACGCGGCCGTCACAAGGCTCTTATGTGCCACCTGGGTGTAGAGGTTGCTAGTGGGTCAGAGGGCAAGATCACTGACGAGGAGGAGTGGATTTCTCAGCACTGTCCTTGGATGGATTCAAAGACTGGGAAGCCTGCTGATAACCCACAAGTATAGGGGACCGCAACATTTTTCGAGGGTAAAGTATTCAACCCAAATTTATTGATTCGGCACAAGGGGAGCCAAAGAATATTTGCAAGTATTAGCAGCTGAGTTGTCAATTCAAACACACCTGGAGATTAATTATCTGCAGCAAAGTAATCAGTAGCAAAGTAGTATGATAGTTTTGATAGTAGTAGCAACAGCAATAGTAATGGTAACAGTGATAGCAATGATTTTGTAGCAAGTGCAGTAGTAACAATAGCAGTAGTAACTTAGCAAGAACAATATGAGAGAAATTTGTAGCATTGGATCGGTGAATCTGTTGGATGATATTCATCATATAACAGTCATAACCTAGGGCGATACGGCACTAGCTCCAGTTCATGAATATAATGTATGCATCTATTCTGTAAATAGTCATACGTGCTTATGAAAAGAACTTGCATGACATCTTTTGTCCTACCCTCCCGTGGCAGCGGGGTCCTATTGGAAACTAAGGGATATTGGCCTCCTTTTAATAGAGAACCGGAACAAAGCATTAACACATAGTGAATACATGAACTCCTCAAACTACGGTCATCACCGGGAAGTGTCCCGACTTCTGTCACTCCGGGTTTTTCGGATCATAACACGTAGTAGGTGACTATAACTTGCAAGATCGGATCTAGAACATAGATATAATGGTGATACCATAAACGATTCATATCCAAAATCATGGCACCCAGGCCCAAAGTGACAAGCATTAAGCATGGCAAAGTCATATCAACATCAATCTCAGAAGATAATGGATACTAGGGATCAAGCCCTAACAAAACTAATTCGATTACATGATGGATCTCATCCAACTCCTCACCGACCAGCGAGCCTACGAAGGAATTACTCACTCCCGGTGGGGAGCATCATGGAATTGGCGATGGAGAAGGCTTGGTGATGACGAAGATCAAAGATCCCCCTCTCCAGAGCCCCAAACAAACTTCATATCTGCCTCCCGATGAAGAACAGGAGGTGGCGGCGGCTCCGTCTCGTGAAACGCGGTAATTCTTTCGCCTTGATTTTTTCTCCGAGAATGTGAATATATAGTGTTGGAATCAGGGTCTGTGGGGACAACCCACATGGGCACGCCTGGAGGGGGCGCGCCCTAGTGGGTTGTGCCCACCCAGGTGGTTCTTGGCTCCAGAAATTTTATTTCTGCAGAAAAACAACACCATGGTAGTTCTACTGAAAACAACGTCAGTCCGGGTTAGTTTCATTCAAATCATGCAAATTAGAGTCCGAAACAAGAGGAAAAGCATTAGGAAAAGTAGATACGACGGAGACGTATCAACTCCCCCAAGCTTAAACCTTTGCTTGTCCTCAAGCAATTCAATTGATAAACTGGTGAAAAAGAAAACCTTTTACGAACTCTTTTGCTCTTGTTTACATAAATAAGCTTAAGTAGCACCCAGGTTTTCAGCAAAGATTATAACCAACCATATCGACAATAACTCCTAAAAATTATATTAACTCATATCAATGTCATAATCAACTAGCGAGCAATAATAAGATATCTCAAACAACAACACTTCGGCAAAACATCCATGATATAATATGACAATAGTGGTACTCCCTCCTTTCTGGTTTATAGGGCTCAATTCAAAAATCTCACCAACCAAGGTAGATGGTGAGTGGTGGAACACTTTTTGTAATTTGCAAAAGCACCCAATTAATGCTCTTGTTGTCCTCAAAAAATTATGTTTACCAATGTATTAATTGCAATGCATGCATGCATAAAGTACATGCATTGGTCAATTTTCTCTTAATAATTGCATGCAATGATTTAATGCACCTTGGAATCTGAACTTGTGATGGGGAACAACCAAATTGAGCCTTATAAAATGGATAAACTAAGATTTTGGGATAAGCCCTATAAACCGGAAAGGAGGAGTATCTCGCTAGCCCTTTTTGAGACCGCAAAACATAAATGCAGAGCACCTCCAAAGTTCAAGCAGCGACTAAACATTGTAATTCGTGGTAGAAAAGATCAAGTCATGATGCACCCAGCATTAGCTACACTTAATGCATGAGGATGACAATAGTGCTCTCAGGTTCTGGCGCTTATTTGAGAAGGTGATGACACAACATAAAAGTAAATATATAGTCCCTTCACAGAGGGAAGCAGTGATTTGCAGAGGTGCCAGAGCTCAAGTTTTTGAAACAGAGGTAAATGAAATTTTGAGAAGTGCACCCTTCTTGTTTACTTCGCGACCATTAGTTATCGGCATCTTCCATGCTAAACACATTAGTGGCGGTTCCCAAGCGATAAAAGTAAAGGTTTACTCCCCGTCCACCAACAATCACACTCCACGGCTTGTCTGAAACAACGGGTACCATCCATACCAACAACAGTCCTGGGGGAGTTTTGTTTAATTATTTTCAAATTGAGTTCGAGACTGGGAATCCCTATTACCGCCCCTCTCGTGCAAGGACGAGTGAATAAACACTCATCATGAGAATAACCCGCTTAGCGTGGAAGATATTGACTACCTCATGTCGCTCCATGAACAATCTAGGCACACAAAAAGGATATTTACTTGAAGTTTTTAGAGGTGGCACATGCAAATTTACTTAGGAAGGCAGGGTAATACGACATATAGGTAGGTATGGTGGACTCATCTGGAATAACTTGGGTTTCAGGGTTTTGATGCACAAGCAGAATTCCCGCTTAGTACAGGCGAATGCTAGCAAATAGGTTGAGAAGCGGCCAGCTAGAGAGCGAAAATGGTCATGAACATGCATTATGCATAAGTAACATTGGATACTAGCATGAGTAGAATATGAACACCATGAACATAAATATCATAGAGGCTATGTTGGTTTTGATTCAACTACATGCATGAACATGTGCGAAGTCAAGCCACTCGAACATTCAGAGGAGGATACCATATCATCATATTATATGACAATCATTTTAACGCAATGTTGACATCCAAGATAAATCATTATCCACTCCTATCTACTTAAGCATGGCATGAGAAACTATAATCTCTAATTGTCATTACAAACATGTTTGATCATAATAAGCTGAATCATGGATACTAGGTTAAACATATTTACAAAAACAGAACAAGTTGAGTTCATACCTGTTTCTCTCTGCCATAGCCAGTTCATCAAATATCGTAATTATTGCCTTTCACTTGCATGACCGAATGATATGAAAATAATAACAGTGCAAGAGTGACGTGGACTAGGCTGGAATCTGCAAACGTTTTATTCAAAAGGAGAAGACAAAGTGATATGGGTTCTCTGTTAGATCAACAATTGTCGTGGGAAACCACGGCCACCTATGGACCAAGAGTCCCTTTCTGGTTCGGTGGGGGGATGGCTTGTTGCACAAAGAGCAGAGGAGCGTGAGACAACACGATAGAGATCATGCGGGCAGTCTTTACCCAGGTTCGGGTCGCCGTGAGGTATAAAACCCTACTCCTGCTTTGGTGGGTTGATGGTGTAAAAATGGTGGTGAGCGCAACACGCCTGCCCGACAGGGTTGCCTCGGGGCGAAACGGCTACGCGCGTATGAGTGTGTGGGGGGATGGATTAGCCAACCCTTTCTACGGTTGCCTTGGGCCTCCTTTTATAGACAAAAGGGTCACCACAGTGGCAAATCAGTCATTATGCACTAATTAGATAGCAAACAGTGCTATCATACCTAACTTTGCAGGCTGATAGAGTGCATTAAATGCGCCGCTCTACGTCACATCACAGCTCGCCCGGCAGGCCCTACCGGGCTGTTTTGCCAGCTTCGCGCCTGCTCGCTTGACATGTCGCAGGACGGGTGTCGCTTGGAGGTATTTTCTGCAGGAAGTGGCTGCCATGTGGAGAATAGCATCCAGTTAGTCAGTTTGGAGCTTGACACCGCACCGATCGGTGATGTGCGTTGTGATGAGGTGGTGCAGTGGGGTGGTTCTGTCTCTGTGAGCCCCGGCAGGCCTGCCGGGATGTCCCGAAGGCTTGCTTCCGAGGGTAACCCCATCCTCGCCAGGCTCGCCTGCCCGGCAAGGGAGGTTTTTCCCTTAGCAATATCTTGCTTCTCTAACTAGTCTTGGTCCTCTTGTGCTGCACGCTAGTCCTTTGAAGAACTGACCCCTTGTACTCCAATCTGACCTTGGTGCTGTAATCTTGTTGTCGTGTCTGTAGGCTTCATCGTCCGTGCACGAGTCAGGGGAAAATATACACCCCTGTTTGTGTTCCCCGACATAAGCCCCCGGGCCTGAGCCATACATGTCACGCGGCACGTTGGGTTAGGCCCCAAACAGTGCACGGACACGTGGCAGGAGAAGGCTGTGCACGGCGGTTCGTCATGATGACCAGTCAATCCAACATCCACTTCGCGCATTTACTGCGAGTCATGGGGTCGTGGGACTATTGCAGTTAATGTAAAACAGTAACTTTCTAAAGCGTCGCGCCCCCGCTCCATGCCTTTTTCCCTTAAGATAGGAAAACGCGGAGCGGCATGATACACTTGTCGCCTGTCCTGCCCTCCCATCATCTTTCTCCGCAGGCCAAAACAACTCTCCCCCTCCTGCCGCCTTTCCCCCACATGATTCCTTTCCCCATCCGCACCGGTGTCCGAGGGAATGGGGAGGAAAACCACAGCAAAAGGGAAGCAGACGGCCGCGGCAAAGGAGGTGGTCACCGAGGGAAGCAAAAGGGCGACGGAGCTGGACAAGAAGTGGAGGGGAGACATTGTTTTCTTCCCGTCGAATCTAGATGGCCCGGTTCTGCAGGCAAGGTACGGAGTACCTGTGGGGGAGGAAAGTCCCGAAAGGGCACAGCGCACCCCATGTTCTGGCGGAGGGAAGAGAGGATCCACCAAATTCATACCGATTCTTCTACGCCTATTTCATCTGCGGCCTCTGCTCCCCTTTCTCTGAATTCTTTGAGGCGATCATGACGATCTATGAATTCCACCTTCTCGACTTTCGTCAAATGCAATGGTGACCATGGCCATCTTTTCCCATTTGTGCGAGAACTTTGTTGGAGTCGCCCCCAACGTCGATCTGTTCAGGCATTACTTTGTCCCGCGGGTGGAGAACAAAGCTCATTGCTCCGAGAACATCAGCTGGATGCCACGGGTGGCAAGGAAGTCCTGGGATTATATCTCTAGTCTGCAGCGTGAGAGGTGGGATGAGTGGAGAGGAGATTGGTGATGGATTCAGGATGAAGAAACCCTAGAGTTTTGTGAAGCACGGACAGTGTGTGTCGAGCGCGGCAAGGAATGGAGTGCACTCGGCATCACCAATGATAGGCTCCACCTGGCAATAAACATGATCACCCACTTGAAGGCTGCCGGGCTAACCATTGAGCATGTAGGGGCAGATTTTCTCCTTCGCCGCATCTCGCCACTGCAGAAGAGGGACAGACCCGCCTGGTTGTATGGTGATGCTGGGGACAGGATGAGATTACTCCCAGGTTTGGCCAATAACTTGTCTGTTTATGGCCACGCCTAGTTGTGTGACTAGCTGTTTGGCCGCTTCGAGTTGTTCAAGATCCCGGCAAACGTCACCCCTCTGAATGTCAATTCTGCCCGGGATCAGATCTTGAAGTGGATGCCAGATTGCAATGCTCATGGAGTGGCAGGTGATTGGCGGCTGCCTACTCTTGACGAAGAACTCAAATGGTCCAGTGCCCTGGCGGAGAGGGTCGTCAGGGTTGAGACCAATATGTACAAACGCACCTCCTCCGTGGAGGAAGTGTTTATCAAGAGGAGAATTGAGGAGGACAAGGTTGCCCGAATTGCTGCGATGGCAAGGGCCGCGAAGGCCGGGAAAGGAAAAGGGAAAGCTGAGGATGAGGGTTCCCCTCATGGTGGTGGCGAGGTGCAGGCCACGGAAGAGGCTGCCGGGGAAGATCTTGTCGGGAACGAGACTTCTAGGTTTGAGGCTCTAGCCACCGCAGTAGCAGAGCTCCAAGAGGAGGACGAGGTTGGTGAGGCAGTGGAGCTCAAGGCAGAGTGGCTCGCGGCTGGACCTCAAGCCATTGAGCCAATTTTAGATCAGCGTCCCCGCAGGCGTGCTGCTAACTGGGGAACGGTGGCTCCAGGTCCAGCGCCTGCCGCCAAGAGGGTGAAGAAGACCACCACCAGAAATACCAAGATAGACATGGTGTGCCCCCAGTCTCCTCGCCTTGTCGGGATCAAAGCTTCCCCCGCCAAGCAAATCGGCGGATGTGGAAGTCGATTCCAGCTCTCATTCTGGCTCGAGCTCTTCGCAGAGCTCGTCTTCATCGGAGCCCCCAGCGCCTCAGCATGGCTTAGAGCTGCCGGAGAGCTCCGCCCCTCCATCCCAGAAGAGAGGCAGGGCATCCTCGGTGCCCATGGAATTCAAATTGAGCTCCATGCTCATGGATGAGGAGTAAGGAAGATTTATTTTCTTGTAAATAGCTTCAGTATACTTGATTATCTTTGCTGACTGACCACGTGTTTTCCTATCGTTGGCATGAAGGTGGAGGAGGATACGGAAACCCTCATCCTTCGGTCGAAGAGGCTCCGGCGTGCTGGGTCGCCGAAGATTGTGGGGAGCCTAGGCTTGGTGGGGAGCAATACGGAGGATCCCGCATCGAGCCCCCAGCCCAGTCCCTGGCCTAAAAGTGGAGGGCTGGTCCCTCCTGCTGGAGGTGACGGAGTCGAGCTCCCCATCCCCTCAGCTGGAGGAGGCAGCGAGACGACATATGATGAGCCCCCCTAGAAGGGCATGTTGCCCCTGCTGAGCCAGCCGAAGAACCCCTGGCGAGGCCCTCTGTGGACGAAACCGCACAGAGTGTCGCCGTGACTGTTGTAGCAGGGGGTGGAGTTAAAGGCCCGGCAACTGATGCTGCCAGGGAAACTAAGGCCCCTGCCCGGCAGGCTTCTCCGGGTACTTAACTTCTGCTCTTCTCCTTCTTTCTTGTACACATCACCTCTTTCTATATCCTGGCAATCTAAGATTTCTGCCTTTTTGCCCATCGCTTGTCCTCTCGTCTGCGGTCCTCCAGGCCGAAGAGCTAGAACTGCTGGAAGAGGTGGCCAACATAGGGAGAGTTGCCGCAGACGAGGCCGCCAAGATTGCCACTGCGGAGGGATAGGGCCCCTTTGCCGGGCGTGTTTAGGATCCCTTGGCGGTGGCGGAGCATACTTCTAAGAACGCCCCAAAGGTGGGAATGGTGGTTGATGTTTGCTTGAACTACGTCGGTATTTCCCCAAAGAGGAAGGGATGATGCAACACAACAACGGTAGGTATTTCCCTCTGTGATGAGAACAAGGTTATCGAACCAGTAGGAGAACCACGCAACACTACGTGAATGGCACCTGCACACAAATAACAAATACTCGCAACCCGACGTATTAAAGGGGTTGTCAATCCCTTTCGGGTAACGGCGCAAGAAGTTGGCAAGTAGACGGGATAAAAATCGTGATAGATTGGATAAATAGATCTCGAGGGAATGTGAGATAAAAATAAATAAGAATAAATTGCAGCAAGGTATTTTTGTATTTTTGGTTTAATAGATCTGAAAATAAAAGCAAACAAAAATAGATCACGAACACAAATATATTAAAGAAGAGACCCGGGGCCGTAGAGTTCACTAGTGGCTTCTCTCGAGAAAAATAGCAAACGGCGGGTAAACAAATTACAGGTTGGAAATTGATAGAACTTCAAATAATCATGATGATATCCAGGCAATGATCATTATACAGGCATCACATCCAAGATTAGTAGACCGACTCCTTCCTGCATCCACTACTATTACTCCACACATCGACCGCTATCCAGCATGCATCTAGTGTATTAAGTTCATGGAGAAATGGAGTAATGCAATAAGAACGATGACATGATATAGACAATATCTATTTATGTAGAAATAGACCCCATCTTGTTATCCTTAATAGCAATCATACACACGTGTCGGTCCCCCTTCTGTCACTGGGATCAAGCACCATAAGATCGAACCCATCACAAAGCACCTCTTCCCATTGCAAGATAAATAGATCAAGTTGGCCAAACAAAACCCAAATATCGGAGAAGAAATACGAGGCTATAAGCAATCATGCATATAAGAGATCAAAGAAGACTCAAATAACTTTCATGGCTAAAAATATAGATCCAATCATAAACTCAAAGTTCATCGGATCCCAACAAACAGTCCGCAAAAAGAGTTACATCATATGGATCTCCAAGAGACCATTGTATTGAGAATCAAAAGAGAGAGAGGAAGCCATCTAGCTACTAACTACAGACCCGTAGGTCTACCAAGAACTACTCACGCATCATCGGAGAGGCACCAATGGACATGATGAACCCCTCCGTGATGGTTTCTAGATTGGATCTGGTGGTTCTGGAACTTGCGGCGGCTGGAATTGATTTTCGTCTACTCCCCTAGGGTTTCTGGAATATAGTGGTATTTATAGAGCAAAGAGGCGGTGCGGGAGGCCACCGAGGTGGGCACAACCCACCAGGGCGCGCCTGGGCCTCCAGGCGTGCCCTGGTGTCTTGTTCTCACCTCGGGCTCCCTCTTCGGTACTTCTTTGGCCCACTAGATGTCCTCTGGTCCAAAAAAATTCACAAAAAGTTTCACTGCGTTTGGACTCCGTTTGGTATTGATTTCCTGCGATGTAAAAAACATGCAGAAAACAGCAACTTGCACTTGGCACTATGTCAATAGGTTAGCACCAAAAATGATATAAAATGACTATCAAATGATTGTAAAACATCCAAGAATGATAATATAACATCATGGAACAATAAAAAATTATAGATACGTTGGAGACGTATGAGCATCCCGAAGCTTAATTCTTGCTCGTCCTCGAGTAGGTAAATGATAAAAACAGAATTTTTTATGTGGAATGCTGCCTAACATGTGATCACATATTCTCCTCTTTGTAGCCTGGACATTTGGAATTTTATATGGTTCAAAGCAATAGTCTAGTTTTGACATGAGAATTACAATACTCAGGCATATCAACAAGCAACCATGTCTTTCAAAATATCAATGCTAAAATAAGTTATCCCTAGCCCATTATGCTCAATCATTAATCCATTCATGAAACACACTCGCATATTAGCTACACCCAATGCTCAAGTACAGTCAAAGTGCCCCTTAGTTGGTGCTTTATAAGAGAAGATGGAGACTCAAATAAAATAAAAATTGCATAAAGTAAAAGAAAGGCCCTTCGCGGAGGGAAGTAGGGATTTGTAGAGGTGTCAGAGCTCAAAGCAAGAAAGATAGAGACAAAGACATTTCGGGAGGCATGCTTTTCCTGTCAAGGAGAACGATCGAGTAGTTCCCAATACTTTCCATGCTAGATATATCATAGGAGGTTTCCAAACAGAAATTAAAGTTTATTAATTTTTCAACCATACTTTCACTTTCCATGGCTAGCCGTATCCACGGCTGCCTTCCATACCAACACTTTCCAAGGAATTTATTATTTGACAACATAAAGTAAATTCATTTTTCATTTCGGGACTGGGCATCCCTAATACCTTTGCCTTACTCTCGTGCAATGACAAGTGAATAAACACTCATCTTGAGAATAACATATCTAGCATGGAAATATATTATCCACCCCCTACCGTTTCATGAGCGGTACGAGCACACAAAAGAGAAGTTTATTTTGAAAATTAGAGATGGCACATACAAATTTGCTTAGGACGGTAAAAGAATACCGCATATAGGTAGGTATAGTGGAGTCATGTGGCAAAAGTGGTTTAAAGGATTTTAGATGCACAAGTAGTGATCATACTTAGTGAAAAATGAAGGCTAGCAAAAGATTGAGAAGCGACCAACCAAGAAACGAAAAATCTCATAAGCGAGAATTAAGCATAAGTAACACCGAATAATGCACCACAAGTAGGATGTAATTTCATTGCATAATTATTGACTTTCGTGCTTGCATAGGGAATCACAAACCTTAACACCAATATTCTTACTAAAGCATAATTACCCGTGAACATGACTCACATATCACATCATCATATCTCAAAACTATTACAAAGAATAAAGTTTATTTTGTCCAATGATCTTCATGAAAGTTTTTATTATATCCTCCTTGGATATCTATCACTTTGGGACTAGTTTTCATATGTTGCTTTTGTTGAGCTCAAACAAATATAAGTGAAGATCATGAGCATAATATTTCTTTTCTCTCAAATTAATTTAAGTGAAGCAAGAGAGAATTTCTCAAAAAAATACTAACTCTCAAATAAATCTAAGTGAAGCAAGAGAGCATTTCTTCAAAAATACTAAAGCACACTGTGCTCAAAAAGATATAAGTGAAGCACTAGAGTAATTCCATAGCTCATAAATATTTAAGTGAAGCATAGAGAGCAATTCTAACAAGTCATGGCATAATTTTGGCTCTCTCAAATAAGTGTCCAGAAAGGATTCATGACTTAAAAAAAGCAAAACAAGCAAAGACTCATATCATACAAGACACTCCAAGCAAAGCTCATAGTATGTGACGAATAAAAATATAGCTTCGAGCAAAATACCGATGGTCTTTAGAAGAAAGAGGGGATGCCACTCGGGCATCCCCGAGCTTAGTTGCTTGCTTCTCTTTGGATAATAGCTTGGGATGCCATGGGCATCCCCAAGCTTAGGCTCTTTCTACTCCTTATTCCTTCATCCATCATAATATCACCCAAAACTTTAAAACTTCAATCACACAAAACTCAACAAAACCTTCGTGAGATCTGTTAGTATAAGAAAGCAAATCACTACTATAAGTACTGTTACAAACCCATTCATATTTTATTTTTGCATTATATCTACTATATTCCAAATTTTCTGTGGGAAAATCTCTTCAAATAAAACCATAGAATCATCAAAACAAGCACACAACGCAAAGAAAACAAAATCTGTCAAAAAACAGAACAGTCTGTAGCAATTTGGATATTTCAAATACTTATGAAACTCCAAAAATTCTGAAAAATTAGGACAACCTGAGAAATTTGTATATAAATCTTCTGCAAAAATAATTGGTATTTAATCACGCTTCCGTTAAAAATGAAAATTATTTTCATGAGCGCAAAAGTTTATGTTTTTCAGCAAGATCAAGTCAACTATCACCCAACATGATCATAAAGACTTTGCTTGGCACAAACACTAATTAAAACACAAAAATAACAATCATAACAATAGCATAATTGTGCAAACACTCAAGAACATAAAGCAAAAGACAAAAATAAATTGTATTCATTGGGTTGCCTCCCAACAAGCACTGTCGTTTTATGCCCCTAGCTAGGCATAATGCAAGGATCTAAGTATTGTCATCTTTAATTTCCAACTCTTCAATCAAACACTTGGAACTATTCAAGGATTTAGAATACAAATTTTCAATGACAATACTCCTAGGAACAAGTCTAAGGAATTCATTCTTGAAAAAAGGATCTCTTTTAACTTCAACAAAATCCGGGTGAATACTAATCATCTTAAGATCTTCTTTACTGTTGTTGCTAGAAGTTGCACCCTTGTTCTTAGTAACTTGAGTAGTCTTGCCGATCTTTATGGGAGTTTTTTCAATAGTTTTAGCTGAGGCAAAAGCCGTGCTTAGATTACTAAAGATTTCTTCCAGTTTATCAATCCGAGACGGGCTTTCTTTAATTCTTTCATGAATTATGGTCCCCTTTTCTTTTGACAACTTAAAAACTTCTCCCGCATCAAATTCGTATATGAACGAATAAACTAAGGAATTATGAGTGGCATAATGTTTAGCTTCAAGGGTGCGGTGCTGGTAGTGCGACACAAAGCAAGTAGGCAGATTGTATTCCATGTAAAAGATCGTAGTCTATGTAAAAGGTGGAAATGACACTTTTTTTCTATACAATGCAGTGTTCGTTGCCTACACATGATGGAAGAGATCACACAGAGAAATACTATTCACTCATGTCTGCGGTTCTAGTATTTTTAAATAGGGTGGTCCACCCTAAAATAATATTGACAACAAATATGAAAAGGCAAGCATAGATGTAGTGAATCAATCATTACTTGTGAGCTTACTAGGACAAGTATGCAGAATTGTAACTGCAGTAAGAGACCATCCAAAATCTGAACCAAGAAGTTGGTCTAGCACTTATTGTTTGCAACCATCATATCGAATGAGTAAGAAAGACAAGTAAAATTGTCAACAAACCTGGCCTACAGTAGTAATCTAGGTCAATGTCACTATGACCAACAATCCAAAATGACTAGTGTCTATTCCTAGGGCCAGGATTTTGAAACCCTGTGAACTTTACACATACTAAAGATTACTGAAATACATCTGAACCATTAAGTGTAGGTAGCACTCAGTACACAACAAACCCTAATGACAGTCCTGCCTAATGAGTAATGAATCAATTAGAAAATGGGTGATGAGGAGTGGTTGCTGAGTGTTGAGGACGTATCTCAGAATAAATCGGGTTGGCTTAGTGGCTGCTGCATGCCTGAGCCCTGAACAGACTGGGAAGGTAGGCACGGCGGCGCCCCTAGGCAGCGGTGATGCTGTTGGACGAGCGGCTCCTGACCTCCTGTTAGTCCGGCGTTTCCTCCTAGAGTCATGCCGTCCGGGGACGGCAAGTCGCCGGCGAGGCAGGCGGCTGGGGGCGACTAGAGATCGGAAGCGCAGCAGAACAGAGGGGAATCGGGGCCTGGGCCAACCCAAAATCCCAGGGTGGGTCGCGGCCCACCGTGGGCACCCTGTAGATACACACCCGAGCGGCGTACATGCATTTTCGAAACTAAATTAGGAACATTTAGCTGACCAATTAAACGACTATGTTTTAATAATATCATATTCGTATTTGAACAACTAAGCTTGTTTAGCTTGATGAGTGGAGCAGTGCTATTATGACACGAAGCACGTATGCTGATCGTATAGTGATCATAAAAGGGGGAAACTCTAAGCATTTTTTGAGCAAAAGAGGGTTTCCCCTTCGATTTCTATTAAAGAAACCACCACGGAACCAACATGATCAATTAAACCCTAAGCATGACCAATTAAACCCTATTATGACTGTGCCATGGCAGATTTAAAGATGCAAACCACAGAAATGCTATTTAGCATCCATTGTTTGCTTCGAACTAAGAACTAAATTCTAAGAGCTTAAAAGAAAGTACAGTAACCAAGTTACGATCTATTTTCTGACTTTGATCAAAAAGTTGAGCAGATATGAAGTACCACCACTCTTGCGGCGCCGTGTAGGCATCGGGGGTGCGATGGTTGTCGGTGGCGTTGAAGCAGATCTGCGACGGTAGATGGGTGCATCGGGGGATAAGTCCCGTTGCGGTGGACAAGAAGGTCGTGTGAGCGGCCTCGGCAAAGAGGACGATGACGCCGATGAAGCGAGAGGACGCGATGCAAGGCTCCTGGTCCGTCGACATGGATGAGGAACGTCCATCTCTAGCAGTGGGCGACGCGGTCTTGGTAGGCGCTTCGACATGGTGGAGGACAGTGGCGATGGATGGGGTGGAGGGCGGCGGCGATGGATGGGGTGGTAGACGATGGAGGCTGGTGTGGGGATGGTGTTCTAGCGCGGACGGTGTATGAATGGGAAAATGGAGGGATAGGTACGGGGAACCATGTTTTTGGGACGCACCAGTCTAAAATATGGGAAAGTTACGAACTTAGCCCCCGTTTAAAATTTGGACGGCTCATCGGTTGGGGATAGGACGGTAATCTCGCATCTTGCCAATATTTGCCCAGAGCGATTTCGGGCGAGGAGAGGGTGTTTTGGCGCCCACGGTGTATGAACGGGGCTGACGGGTAGGGCGGTTGTGTCACGTCTGAGTGAAGTTACAAACCTGCCCCTATTGAAAATATTTGCCTACATCGATTTCGGCCGAGACGAGTTTGTTTGGCCGCCCACCGTGTATGAATGGGGAAATGGAGGGAGAGACTGAGGTCTTCCGGACGAGCTTGAATCAAATGTGTTTTTCTGCCCATGTGATGTCTACTACGCAACCTTCTTCTTGTAGACGTTGTTGGGCCTCCAAGTGCAGAGGTTTGTAGGACAGTAGCAAATTTCCCTCAAGTGGATGACCTAAGGTTTATCAATCCGTGGGAGGCGTAGGTTGAAGATGGTCTCTCTCAAACAACCCTGCAACCAAATAACAAAGAGTCTCTTGTGTCCCCAACACACCCAATACAATGGTAAATTGTATAGGTGCACTAGTTCGGCGAAGAGATGGTGATACATGTGCAATATGGATGGTAGATAAAGGTTTTTGTAATCTGAAAATATGAAAATAGCAAGGTAACTAATGATAAAAGTGAGCACAAACGGTATTGCAATGCGTTGAAACAAGGCCTAGGGTTCATACTTTCACTAGTGAAAGTTCTCTCAACAATAATAACATAATTGGATCATATAACTATCCCTCAACATGCAACAAAGAGTCACTCCAAAGTCACTAATAGAGGAGAACAAACGAAGAGATTATGGTAGGGTACGAAACCACCCCAAAGTTATCCTTTCTGATCGATCTATTCAAGAGTCCGTAGTAAAATAACACGAAGCTATTCTTTCCGTTCAATCTATCCTAGAGTTCGTACTAGAATAACACCTTAAGACACAAATCAACCAAAACCCTAATGTCACCTAGATACTCCAATGTCACCTCGAGTATCCGTGGGTATGATTATACGATATGCATCACACAATCTCAGATTCATCTATTCAACCAACACAAAGTACTTCAAGAGTGCCCCAAAGTTTCTACCGGGGAGTCAAGACGAAAACATGTGCCAACCCCTATGCATAGGTTCATGGCCGGAACCTGCAAGTTGATCACCAAAACATACATCAAGTGGATCACGTGATATCCCATTGTCACCACAGATACGCACATGCAAGACATACATCAAGTGTTCTCAAATCCTTAAAGACTCAATCCCATAAGATAACTTCAAAGGGAAAACTCAATCCATTACAAGAGAGTAGAGGGGGAGAAGCATCATAAGATCCAACTATAATAGCAAAGCTCGCGATACATCAAGATCGTACCATCTCAAGAACACGAGAGAGAGAGAGAGAGATCAAACACATAGCTACTGGTACATACCCTCAGCCCCGAGGGTGAACTACTCCCTCCTCGTCATGGAGAGCGCCGGGATGATGAAGATGGCCACCGGTGAGGGTTCCCCCCTCCGGCAGGGTGCTGGAATAGGGTCCCAATTGGTTTTTGGTGGCTACAGAGGCTTGCGGCGGCGGAACTCCCGATCTATTCTGTTCCCCGATGGTTTTAGGGTATATGGATATATATAGGCGAAAGAAGTCGGTCAGGGGAGCCACGAGGGGCCCACGAGGGTGGAGGGCGCGCCCAGGGGGTGGGCGCGCCCCCTGCCTCGTGCTCTCCTCGTTGATCCCCTGACGTGCACTCCAAGTCTCCTGGATTGCTTTCTTTCCAAAAATAACTCTCCCGAAGGTTTCATTCCGTTCGGACTCCGTTTGATATTCCTTTTCTGCAAAACACTGAAACAAGGGAAAAACAGAAACTGGCACTGGGCTCTGGGTCAATAGGTTAGTCCCAAAAATAATATAAAAGTGTATAATAAAGCCCATAAACATCCAAAACAGATAATATAATAGCATGGAACAATCAAAGATTATAGATACGTTGGAGACGTATCACCATGTTTGGCGCCCACCGTGTCGGAATGGGCTTAGAGGTGGTCGTGTCACGTCTAATTGAAGTTACTAACCTACCCCTATTGAGAGAAATGGAAATCGGGCCGATGGATTGTCCGTGTAAGGGGTAGACAGTAATTTCCATCTCCCAAACACTGGCTTCGGGCAGCCGACGTGGGAGTGGACATTTTGCCGCGTCTCTCGAATTTTGGGACAATAAGCATCCACGTTTACCCTGGAAACTAAATTTGAATCCATTTTGTATTCCTATACGTATCTTTATAAATCATTCTGTGTGTTTTTATATATCTTCAAAAGCACGACAAAGATGTATTCCACTGTCATATTTGAATATGATATACAAATGCCGATACTCAAATTCAGAAGCTAGAATCGAGTTTAAGGTGAATTCAAATATTTGAAACCACTTTATGTCCAACTCAAGTGTCACACGCAACATAATGTGTACTCCCATTTAGATATGTACACAAGCGATGTATCAAGATTCAAATACCAAGTCAATCAATGAATAATGTACAAAACTAACGAACATATAAACACATATAGAGTATATGGATCAATAATATCAACTAACATACATAAGCCAGGCCGCTATACTTTTTTTGCTAGAAGAGCATCCTTTTTTTAGCGAAGCTAGTATAGCATCTTGGCCCGTTCAGATGCGTGCCACTTAAGGACCATCTATACTACTAATTTGCTGAATGCACATTCAGCCCGATTGGCATATTTGTAGGTCTGGCGCAGCAATCAAAATGAAATGTCTCAGAGTCTTATCAATTAATACAAACTTGTGCTAAAATAATTACAAACCAAAAAATAGAAAACAATTATTACATGATCTTTAAAACAAATGGTTTGATCGATTACATGAACAAACAACACAAAGGTTATTCAACGATGGAAAGAACATTTCACCTATGATTTACCAAGTGGGAATTTAATTTCCTTTTTCCTTCAGGACCTTAACAATGCGGTCAGTCTCAGCTTGCTTCAGTTTTAAATCCACCAAATATTTAATGGTTGTCTTGAGTACTGCTTGTGATTGTGCTGTTTGCTTCCTCAACATGTCAACTTCATCTCTAAGTGCAGAAGCATAATCTGTTTCTACCAATAGTTTAGCCTCTAGAGCATCAGCACTTGGCAATTCATGATGCACGATTGGGCTGGTGCCACTGCTGTGGGATGATACAACGTCCATGGGGACCTCGCTCTTTGATCTTGGGCTAACCTGTTTTGCCATTAAAGTTTCGATTGGATTCCTAAAAGTTGAAGTTAGCAAAACATCTCAACTGAGAGTTATAGCAGCAAACCAGTTAAACAAACAAGGAATTAAAGAATTTCAATTGGATGCTGAAAAGTATTTATTAGCATCAATGTAACCGGTTGCAGCAACAAAGAAGTTAAACAAACAAGTTTAGCAAAAGGTGCCTGTTGTGGCGTTGGAGTTTTCTTGGATCCTGAAAAGTTGAGTAGCCAGTAACATGATTAGAGCAACCGGTTGTAGCAGCAAAGCAGTTAAACGAACAAGTTTTGTAGTTAAACAAGTTTTGATGTAAGCAAAATGATTCCAACACACACACACACACACACACACACACACACATATATATATATATAAGTTAAAAAGATGGTGTCCCTCATATAAACCTGACAGTTGTCTATCTATGAACATGCAAACATTACTAGTGCTACAAGTGATAACAGCAAACCATTTAAACAAACGGGGTATCAGAACGTAAATTACACGTGAATTCTGCTGCACCCTAGAAGTACATATAACACTACAAAAAAAGAAACATCCGTGACATTTTCGGCCGAATGAAATTTTTTCTGTCATACATATGACACTTCTATGACGATAATTGTGACAAAACCCGGTATCATCATAGATGTGGTGGGCTCCTACTTCTATGGCAAAAAATCATGACAGAAAATGGGCTTTTTGTCCTGGGCGGGCCAGAGACGCAACTGCATGACATTCATTGGGCCGTCCATGATGGAAAAAACCATGGTAGAAGCGAGGGGGAGGAAAATTTGGTGGAGTTCCCGGTTACGGTGGGAGGTCGGGGGCCGAGCGATGCACGTTTCTCTCGTACACGTACGCGCGTGTGTGCGAGGCGTTGGCTCTAACTGAACCCGAGCGAGGCGTTGGGCTCTAACTGAACCCGAGCGATTGCACCGCAGGCTACGCGTTATTGAACCCGAGCGATCGATCGATGGCTGTTAACTGAACCCGATCGAGCGATTCCTTCGCTACTGCTGCTAACTGAAGCCGATCGATACTGCCTCTGGGATGAACAGTGAGCGGTGGCATTGCCTCTGGATGAACAGGATCCCGTGGTGTGGTGGAGGGCTAGATGAACAGTAGACGGTGGAGGGGTGCCCGTGGAGGGGTGGATGAACACGACCTCGTGGTGTGGAGGGCTGGATGAACAATAGACGGTGGAGGGGTGCCCGTGGAGGGGTGGTTGAACAGGACCCCGTGGTGTGGAGGGCTGGATGAACAGTAGACGGTGGAGGGGTGGTTGAACAGTAGCCGGTGGAGTAGCGCGCGGTGGAGGCTAGATGAACATGAGCCCGTGGAGGCTGGAGGAGGTCGACGGTAGCCCGTGGAGGCTGGAGGAGGTCAACGGTGGAGATGAACAGTATCCCGTGGAGTCCCATTTTGCGGTACGCCACACCCCTCCCAATGAACAGGACCCCCGTTTCGACCATAGGAGGTCCGTTTTGTCCGTTTTGCGGTACGCCACACCCCTCCCGATCAACATGGCCCCCGTTTCAACCGTAGGAGGTCCGTTTCGTCCATTTTGTGGTACGCCACACCCCTCCCGATCAAGAGGACCCCCGTTTCGACCGTAGGAGGTCCGTTTCCTCCGTTTTGCGGTACGCCACACCCCTCCCGATCAACAGGACCCCGTTCCGAACGTAGGAGGTCTGTTTCCTCCGTTGTGCGGTACGCCAGGCCTCGTTTCCATCGCCTGTTCCATCCAAGCCCTCCTGATGAACACAACCACGCATTCCATTCCGACCCAGCCGGTTGGCTTCCATGCATTCCGTTGCCTTCCGATGAACACGACGCATTCCGTTGCCTCCCCATGAACACGACACATTCCTTTGCCTCCCCATGAACACGACGACGACGCTGTTTCTCTGTTCCGACCCAGCCATGTCAACGAGCCCTCGCCGTACGTATGCGTGAGTAGGCGTTCGAGACCCCGCCCGTATGTACACATACGTGGCCGTATTTTCTTTCTTGCACCCTGGGCGCTGTACATACGTGTACGTGCGCGCCTCTACTACGACATGTGCGCGCCTCTACATCCACCAGTATATATATACATACACGTTCGCAACCAGAATGGCAACACTACATACGGTTCCACCAGGTGGGTCCCGACTGTCAGGCACTTCTTTGCCTACGAAGATGTAGCTGGTGGGTCCCAGCAGTCAGGGGGGCGAATCATTTTTTTGCCCGGACGCACTTCCTTGCGTGCGAAGATGTAGCTGGTGGGTCCCAGCAGTCAGGGGAAAACGTTTTTTTTCACGAAATACAGTGGCCCGTCCGGTGGGTCCCCGCTGTCAGGTGGAGGAATAATAATTTTGCATGTAACAAGGAGGCACTTCCTTGCTGCGGCCTTGGACCCAGCTGTCAGTCTCTCCATGTACAGTCCATGTCCGATGGAAGTTGTTCCTTGACCACGTTGACCACGCCGCACCGAGAGCACCAGGGCGGTGGACGACGGCGAGGCCTAGGAAGGGGATGACGGGGAGCCGGGGAAGACGCGGCAGTGGAAGCCCGTGCGGAGAGGAGTACGAAGGTTCACTGGTTCGACTGCGGTGTGAGGCTTCCGTCGCCGCAGGGCCTGGCCAGCGGTGGGAATAGTAGGGGGCGGTGAGGCCTCCACGGCAGCACAGCCGGCCACGGGAGGCAGGAGCATGCGGCACGACCGGCGCTACTTTGGGCGGCTAGAGCAAGAAGACCAGAGGTTGAAGAAGCACTACGGTCGTTGGATGGACATCGTACGATCACTGGAGCTAGAATCGTTCATATTGACTAAAATTGACAAAGGCCCCTGTCCCAGTCAACTTAGTAGGCCCACAAGTCGGCCTCCCACTATGGTGGGTCCCAGCTAGCAGGGGGAGTATTCATTTTTTGTACGTAATAAGGAGGCACTTCCGGTGGGTCCGAGCTGACAGCGGGGGGAACATTTTTTTCGCGAAATACGCTGGCCCGTCCGGTGGGTCCCAGCAGTTAGGGGGGAAACGTTTTTTTCGCAAAATAAGGTGGCCCATCCGGTGGGACCCTGCTATCAGGTGGAGGAATAATTATTTTGCGCGTAATAAGGAGGCACTTCCTTGCGACCGCCTGGACCTAGCTGTCAGCCTCTCCACGTACAGTACTCTTCCGATGGAAGTCGGTCGTTGACCACGTTGACCACGCCGCGCCGGGAGTACCAGGGCGGTGGTCTGGACGACGACGAGGCCTAGGAAGGGGACGACGCGGAGCTGGGGAAGAATGCATCAGCGGAAGCCCGCGCGGAGAGGAGTACGGGGGTTCACTGGTTCGGCTGCGGTGTGAGGCTGCCGTCGCCGCAGAATAACAGGGTGTGTGGGTGAGTGGAGGGATGGCCTGGCCAGCGGTGGGAGTAGTATGGGGGCGGTGAGGCCTTCGTGGCAGCACAACCGGCCACAAGAGGCAGGAGTAGGCGGCACGACCGACGCTACTTTGGGCGGCTGGACCAAGAAGACCAGAGGTTGAAGAAGCACTACGGCCGTTGGATGGACATCATACGGTCACTGAAGCTAGAATCATTTATATTGACTAAGTTGACAAAGCCCTTGGTACGTTCCAACTTAGTAGGCCCATAGGTCAGCCTCCGAAACGGTGCGCCCCAGTGTCAGGGGGAGGAATCATTTTTTGGGCGGCCGAAGCTAAGAATATCCGAGATTGAAGAAGAAGCACGAGATCCATTGGATAGACATCCAACGGCCACTGCTGCTAGAACCGTGCGTTGACTATAATAAGTTGGCAAAGCCTTGCATACGCATCAACTTATTTTTTTAGGGGACGCGTCACTTAGTAGGCCCACAAGTGTGTGGCAGAGAACTTATTGCCCATTTGCGTTTTGTAAGAATGTACAACCCATTTTTGAATTATAATGGAATTTACAACAGACCATTTGCAGTTTGTTAAAAGTACAGCCCATTTTCTAGCTAGGACAACGATTAATAATTTCAACCAACCGTTGAAGATAGAATTCAATAAAATTTCCCACATTTTGATGGGCTCCGAAATATTTTTATCCCGAAATTTCTAGTCAGATTAAATATAAATTTGTATTACGTAAAAATCCAACGAAACATTGCGCGCGCAACAATGAAAATTTAAGATTTTCAAAATCCATAAATAATATTCTATAAACTAATTTCGTGTTTGGTGCATTTTTTTATAGTTACTGCCCAGTTTTTATAATTACATCCCATTTATTATTTTTTAAAGCCCATTTTCCTGTTAAGCCTAATACATCCCTCCTAGGAAAGATTTGCAGCCCAGCGGGGCGGAGAATAACAAGTTGACCTTGCCTGGGTATTCCTCAAAAAGACGTATAGCTGGGCTAGCCATTTTCATCTTGAAAAAATTAGCATCTGGGCTGGATATCTGGCCTGGGCTAGACGGGCCACAGCCCGCCCAGTTAATACCCGACTCTCCTCTAAACAACAACAAAATCATCACCAAGAAAAACTCTGTAGTGCTCACGCCTCAAAAATACAAATACTGCTCGAGCTGCTTGGTCCCAGCTGTCGGCCGCACCTTGTGCAATTCTCTCGTTTATATTGACTACATAGGTTGACAATGGTGTGGACCGTGATGTCAGGAAACCAGGAGAAAGCAAAAAAAATAGTTGTACATAATAAGGAGGCACTTGCGTACGTACGACTATGGCCCTAGTGGGTCCCTAGTGTCATCCAGTCAAAATAAAGTCATCTCCTGAATCCTCATGTTTGTTGACGATGTTAACAATGCTCGACGCCACGGCGAGCGCAACAACTCGAAGGACAACGGAGAGGGCCTCACGGGCCCTACAGATGGTCTGATACAGCGCCCGCTGCTCATTCAGGAAGCCAGGATCATCGGACACGTATGAGCACCTTCGAGAAACTAAGACGACATGAAACGGTAAGGCCGCGCTTGGGAGCTCTGGTTTATTTCAAACCTGTATTAACATACAAGTGTAATTTACTCGTCATCGGAAACAACGCGTAAAATACAGGCATAATGAAACCGAGGGCCCGAGGTCTGTAAGTAAAACCGACGGGTTACACGTGTAATTTGAGAGACCAGTGTATATTTTACAAGTATTGCTATATGGACGACATTACCAGATGATACGTGCGTATCATGCCATCCATGGGCAAGGCTAAAACAGCAGCTAACGGCTGGATTAGCAATCGTCCGAGTGTCGTTCAGCGTTTTTATCGTGTGTCAAGTACTTTCGATATTTTACTAGTCGAAATCGACCAACCAAGCACCTTCGCCCGAGACCATCTGCTTTAATTTACAAGCGTCAGTTTTACAAGCGGTTTTGGTTGGAAAACGACGATCCAATCACGGCCTAATATCATGAGTTGGTCGGAAGATCATATGGTTTCACGTCTAACCTACCCGACTTGTCATATAGGCTATGAATGAAACATCAGACGATGAACTTCTTAAGCACGGAAACAACAGAAGAGGATGATCTTCTTAACAAGCAAATCACTAGCATTAGATCGACATGCAAAACAATACGAAGCATTATTCTCAGGAGGCACGGTGAACAGCTCGTGATGCCGCATGCCACAACATTCCAAGCTCAACTTTGCAATCAAACACAAGGCCTAGCATTACATAGACAATATTCAGAACAAACTCTTAACACATGAATATCTCAGCAGAGTAACTATTTACTTCTAAACTGAACACTGGAATAGGAAAAAACACTCGACGCTGCTCACAACAAGGGCGTCCCACTCAAAAATATCAAATGCATGTCTTCTGGCTAACATCAATGAGCAAATTTTGACAAGGTTTTCCAATTCCAATATATTAAACTAACGTCTTCTTGCTAACATCATTGATTAAACTTTGACAAGCTTTTCCCATTCAAAATATGTAATGCCTATGATCATGGAGGCACTCCACGTGTTGTTAAATTGCTAATGGTCTCTGCAGATTAGTCATGTCACCGGTGTCTAATAATACTCTGTAAAGCTTCTCGGTCATTCCTTCTGTAATGTAGCGCAAACAGTGACTGCTTCTTTCTGCAAAGTGGAACGACCAACTGGACCCAGTAATGCAGCAGTTTGCCTTGGACACATTGGCTCCTTTTGTGTAGTTCAACTAAAATTGAAGTCGGAATAAAACCGAGCTTTAATTTTGATATCCCTGTAAGCAACAAAAGGTATAAGGGAAACAATTACTGAGAAATAATGGTTGATGACTTGTACTCCCACAAGAAAAACATCTACTGATCTACCTTATCTTAATGGGAAACAAAGCAGGAGAGTAGCAATTCTCAATCAGTGTGATTAATTCATATTAACTGAGACATTAGCTTAACAATGCCTTGTTTCAACATGTATAAAGAACGAAAAAGCAGAAAAGTATCATTCCTAAAACAATGCAACTGATTCATTTTAACAGAGACATTATCTTAACAATACCTTGGTTAAACATGTAGAAAGAACTACAAAGCAGGATAGTACCATTCCTAACAAGTGTTGCAGTTTTGAACTAAGATTCCAGTAGTTAATTAATTCTGAGAGTGGCATTGCTTAATTTTACCAGCGGCATTAGATTAACGAAAAGCATAAACAGTTCCAGGGGAGAGTGGGCGCAACAACAGTATGTGCTCCCATCTACTTATAAAGGGGGTGATGCAGAGTTTGTTGTAACAAAGCAACAAGCATCATGTCTGGGTTGGTCTCAATTTTGTTCACTACTTAATGGGAAAAGACAACAATACAATAGCTTCAATTCAATATTTATTTAAAACAGTACCAATACAAGTAGCACAACATCTCAAAGCACACTGCACAATCATTTGGATGAAGGCCTGTACTGACCTTTCATGAGACGGACAAGATAAATACGAATCTGCCAACACGAATAGGAAATCCAATCTCGTTTTGGTGCAGTTGCAACTGAAATCAAGCAAAGTGTTTCGCGTAGCGAAGCAAAATGTCGCAAGCAACAAGTTGAATAGATATCCCTGTTTAAACAGAGGCAAAAAAGGAATCAATTACCGGCTAATAAAGGAGGATGAAACATGCGGCTACAAAAATGGTAATCCCGCCAATCCCTAACAAGTGTTGCAGTTTTGTAATAAGATTCAGTAGTTAATTCTGAGAGTGGCATTAATTACTGGCTTATAAAGGGGGTGATGCTGAATTTGTTGTAACAAAGCAACAAGCATCATGTCTGGGTTGGTTCCATTTTGTTCACTACTTAATGGGAAAAGACAGCAATACAATAGCTTCAATTCAACATTTATTTAAAACAGTACCAAAACAAGAAGCACAACATCTCAAAGCACACTGCACATCATGTGGTTGAGACCAAGATTTGAAACAACTCGCCACGAAGACTGGAAACAAATCTCGATCTCCTTTTGTGCAGTTCCACCAAATTAAGCAAAGTCACCGGTGTGACATTCAAGTTGAACTGCACAAAACACTCTTAAAACATAAGTGTTTCGAGTAGCGAAGCAAAATGTCACAATAGCAACAAGTTGAATCGATAGCCCTGTTTTAACAGAGGCAAAAAAGGAAACAATTACTTTCCGATAAAGGAGGATGAAACAAACGGTGACAGAAAGAAGCATCCAACTTATCTTGGATGGAAAACAAAGTAGGACAGTAGCATTTCTAAAACGGTTGCATTGATTCATATTAACAGAGACATTCTCTTGAAACAACATTCGTTAAAAAATGTAATTTACTTTTAACAGTGGCATTGCTTCAATTTTCCGGCGGCATTCTTAGATTAACAACAGCAAAATAGCTGTATGGGACATGCCAGCACCATGTGCGTCCACACGTATAAAATGGGTGATGCAGAGTATGTAGCCAAGCAGCATATATGCGCTGGTCCCATATTTGTTCTCTTTGAACCTTCTTCCTATGTGAGGGCAGCAAATCTAGTCCTGCACAAACTACCCGACCCCCCCAGTTTCTTTCCCTTTTCAACAAAGATATCGGTTCCTTACAGATCTGTGTACTAGGTTACCCCCTTTTTCCCTTTTCGACCTACAAGGAGGCTGGATAGCCAGTCTATACTACTTTCCGCCCCTCCTTTCCTCATTGAACCATGTCCTAGATTCTTGCTCCAGCCCACCGCACCCTTCTTTCCTCTTTGAACCAAGACCTAGATTCGACTACAGATCGAAAAAGATCCACATGCAGCTAGAGCAACGATGGTTTCAATGAAACTTATACCTTAGGGTCGTCGAGATGTGGCAAGGCGTGCGGCGGGAGGCCGGATCTGCCCACACTACATACGTCAGCGAGGAAGAAGGGGTCGGTGGCCCTCCCGCACAGGCGCTGGGTGAAAGAGAACAGCGCAGCCGACAGTGGATTGCCTCCCTCACCGAAGGCGATAGAGTGAACGCTGCACCTCCTCCCCTTCCCGGTGCGACGGGATACGGACGCCTCCTTCACCAGCTGTGAGGGGGAGAGAGAGACAAGAGGCCAACGCAGTCTTGTTTAGATCTGGTGAAGAGAGGGTGAGAGACTGTGAATATAGCAAACCCTAGCAAATGAATGCCGAGCCTCCAACGTGTAACATATATGTAGTGCGGCGAGCGTGTGGAGAGTGCAAACCCTAGCGAACAAGTGCTGAGGCTCCCGCTTATATATAAACTACTGTAGTACGAACTGAGCTCCAGTGCCTTCACTGCACCTGCTTTTGGCTGTATGACAGGTGAGCCAGCCACATTTTGGGCCCACTTGTCATAAATCCAAAGGCAGGTGCACTAAGTCAATGAAGCTTCGTCCATATAGTACTCTCGTGTATACGACTAATATATAGTGGAGTGGTTTTCTTATTCTCTCCATAACAATCATTTTAAATTGTGTAAGTACGAAATGAAACTCTTTATTTAATGTACAGTGAAGAAAACTAGTACTACTTCCGATGAACTAACAGATCCACGCCCACGCGTCCTAGTCGCACTTCCTGTCCTTCACGGTGTGGTACACTACCCTCCCTTAAGTGAACAACCACACATGCGCCAAATTATCGGAACGTGTGAGAGTGTGTACAAATAAAGAATTTTAATTTCAATTATCAGAAAGGTTTGAGAGTATTACAAAGTTTGACTTCAGTCAAATCTAATATGCGGAGTAAATAAAATGGAGGGCTACAACGCCATCGAGGTTTTTAGTCCACACCATTTTTTAAATCAAAGTTAATAGCTGGACAAATAAAATTACAGGGGAGCTGGAGACAAAGTTGTGAGAAGGCTTAGAAATCAATACAAAAACTTATGCTCTTAGTACCAACGTCGATCCTTCTTCGAGGAAACATTTGGTTCATAGCCAATTGTGTGATAAAATTGCACCAACGTGAAAGACGACTGCGTCTCCAACGCAACAAGGTGAACTGACGAAGGATATCATCTTTGTGCGTAACAGCAAAGAGCACTGATGGAAGACAACTTGTTTTTCATTGAAAATCGATCAGCTTCACCAGCCGACGCAATCATGAGGCGCAACCATGAGCATCGATAGGTCATCGTGGTGATGCATCATCCATTTGGCATCAAGTTTGGGTGGGGCACCTATGAAGTTCGACAAATCCTCACTGTGGTCTGTTTCTTCTCAGTAATCAAGCTCGAGGAAGGAAGAACCACGTGGCAGAGGAACAGTGAGGCGGAACAACAATGGCCATCCAATTTTATGCAGTTCCACTAAAATTGAGGAAGACATGCCAGGGTATGGAGACACACATCGCTGTTTCCAAAAATATAAAAAGGGTTAGCAACAACATCTCAATTGTCAATAAGAATTAATGAAAAGTACACCAACAAACAAAAGCATCATAATTATCTTGATGGGAACTAAACCAGGATACCCGAGAAAAAAAGCATTTCTTCATTTAACCAGTGATAGTACTACCACCATATGGACAATGGCCGCACAACCACCATGTACTTTTTGTCAAAACAACATGTATACCTCCACCGAGGCATAAATCAGGACAACTTTTCGAGTGGCATTTCCTCTATAATAGTACTAGTAGGTGATGTTGGACCAGCCGACGAACCCTAGCTACTATGCATGGGGAGCTGGGGAGTAGTTGCATAGAAGAAAACCCGCACGCAGTGACCTGGGGAGCTGGACCAGTACAAGAAGTTATACCTTAGATGGGCGAGATGTCATTTAGGCGGGCGGGCGGGATCTGCCCACACGACGGTAGCGAACAAGGGCGTGGAGGATCTTCGTCCGCGCCAGCGCCGGCTCCGAGAGGACGGTGCGCATCGGCTTCCTCCGTCGCCGACGGCGACAACGTCAACGCTGCACCTCCTCACCTCCCGCAGCGGACGGGATTCGGCCGGATCTGTGACCACCGGTGAGGAGAGAGATAGAGTGGACACTGTCATCTTGTTTTGATATGGAGAGGGTGAGAGAGAGACGCGAGAAACTCTATCAAACAAGAGGCTATAATGGAGTAAAAAAATCTCTCCATAGCAGTGGTTTTACATAGAATACGCGCGTTCCCCGAAAAAAGAAACGAAAACTGGCGGACAATTTTTTAAGGGTCTGTCTAGGACACATCTAAGTTGATGTCCACTCTGTTTGTGGTCTATTTTTTCCTAGTTTTTTTGTTTCTTGTTGCTACATTATATACTTGTGGGAGCTTAGATGTGATATCCTTAAATAACATCTAGATGTGAATTAGACAAATTGATTTTCTAACGTACCAAGAAAGAAAACTCGATAAAAAACACGCCCCCGCTTCCAGCTCGCGAGAGTCCTCACGCACACACACACACAGACATAAACATGCATATCCGTGTTTACGTAAAATTCCATTTCCATATCCATCTCCAATCATATTTGTCCAACTGGAACATTATTTACATTGTTAATTATATACGCAGCAATATTAACGTACAACATCTCTTGTTTGCGCACGTCCAGACCGCTGCCACGGCCGGTCCTGACCAACCCGAAACCTCTTCATCACCCGCGCGTGCTTCCCGCCCGAAACGGTCAGTGCCGCATTCATGCCCGGCTAGAGCGGACGCGACCTCTAACTGGCGCCGGCATTGAAGCGGCGCGGCGGCCGAGAGAGCGTCGCCTGCACCGCTTCCGGGTGCACGCGGCTGCTCCGCGTTCAAAGGTCGCAATAGCCGGCTACAACATGCATGTAAAAAGTTCTTGGGATTCCGTGCTACAGCTAGCTGTCCTCCCCCAACTCGTCAATCTCTTCCAGTAGTGCCAGTACTCCATGGCGCGATTCATCGACAAGCAGGCGGGAAAGTTATCGTATACTCGGTTTGCGGTGAGTGGCATGCTGAGCGACCGTGTGGGGTCGAGCCATGGAGGAGGGTGAGACACGAACATGACAGACGTGATTTAAACATTGGTTTTGCTCGATGGCGCGATCCAATGAAACGAAACGTTGGTTTCTCTCCATTTCCATTTTTTCTCTGGAAAAATGGAAACTTTTCCACTCCATTTTCATTCCTATTCCAAGGTTGCCCCGTTAGAACATTCCATCAAATACAAAGGAAAACTAACACGCATGCTGATGCATCTCAATGATTCACAGATCATAGCCAATATTTACTTCACAACTAAAGAAAAAAGTTGTGAGAGCGTGTACGAAAGAAAAACTACTGATGGGGTCACTACGACTTAAACCCTTAACCCTAAACATGATTTAATTTCCTGGCCAGGTAGAACCTGTCAAAGGAAAGACGGCTGGCACCCTCGGATCATACGATGCTTTTGTGCATTTCCACTAAAATTGACCTGAGCATCCCTGATGACAAAGATATTGAAGAAGTGTGATTAGAATAATAGTACTGGCACTAGTTCATGAGACATAAACTCATCACAAGTAGAAGTCGGTAGAAGTAGAGAAAGATCGACATGGAGATGGAGCTACGACAGTGGAGCAAGCCGGATCCAAAAGGAAGATGGACTACCTGGGACGTCAGGCTATAGCTAGAAGGGCGGTTGGGACGCGGCATCAGCCCATACCACGGTGACCCCCGATTGGGACGCACCGACTATGGGTTTTCTCCCTCGCCGATGTCGACCGCGTCTACGCAGAACATTGTTCCCTTCCCCCAACTGCGGGATCAGGCCCGTTGTTCTATGCTTGTGAATAGAGCAACCTAAGCAAGCAGGCTTGTAGCTTAGGCTCCTGCTAGTGTATATATAGTGGTTTTCTTTTTCTCCATATCAACCATTTTATATTGCGTACATGTCATTCAAGAGTGAAATGATGGTTGCTTCTTCCGACTAACTTACTGTGTGATTTGACTGCTCCTTAGTGGCCCCTACACGTACTCTCCCTACGTGTATGCAACAGTCACACGTACACATGGACGCAAAAACGCGCGCGACACCCTAATGCATGCATGTCCGAGCACACGACGAAACACACACGGTCACGCTCAAGTGCTCAACCTACACGTGCATGCACACACATACTCAGTCAAGGTGAGCTAGTGATCGTATGAACACCAAAAAATATATATATTGAGCGCAATGAGCGTATTATGAAGTCCACTAACCGTATTTTTACAAATATACAATGACAGACAGTGTATTTATCTCTTTTGAAATTAAGCCATATTAACCGGAGAGGAGGCAATATGGACTAGCATTACTTTGCTGTGTCCCGTCAACTTGCCGAACGAAGAGAAGGTTGCAGGACGGGAGAAGCTTGCGCGCGGTGGCTCGCAGGAGAAGGAGAAACTTTTGACTAATGCAAGCTCTCCCTCGCTCAGGCGGTGGACGTGCAACAGTTAATTCGGTGTCAGATTGCCAGAAGCATACACTATACTACTAGTGCTATTATTGTTCGACTTCCCGAATAGGAGAACAACCAAGCGCAAAGTTTACTAGTACTACTACTATAGTCTATAAAGGTACGTACTATACTAGTACTAGGAACCGGATGGAGGAGCGTCTGCACTCTTATTATAATTTTAAAATGTGATAAAGCAATCTTCAACACATTTGGTTCTCTTCGAGGGTTCTCGCATGTGATAATTGAAGTTGATTGCATGGAACACTCGCCACAATTCTCGCTTAATTCTGGCTCATATCATGTTACAAATAGTAGCGCTCGGTAATATTTCCTCTTTTTTTTGTTACTCAGCATGTAAACAGGTCAGCAAACCTTGCGGCGCATCTTCGTGCGAACCGTGCTTGCTGCACTTTGAATGTGGCCGAGAGCTAGCTTGATGAAACACATCGCTTCCTACTTTTTTTGCGGGGTACCTCGCTTCCTAGTGACCAGTGTCTTGGCTGATCATCCTAAGAATGCTTATATATGAATAAAGCTCTCTCATTTACCCGCAAAAAAGATTAAGCCATATTAACCGGAAAGGAGGGAGTATGGACTAGCACTACTTTTTGGTGTGTCCCGTCAACTCGCAGAACGAGGAGAAGCTTGCAGGACAAGGTGAAGATCGCTTACACCTTTTGACTAATGCAACCTACCCTCGGTGGACATGCATCAGTCCATTCGGTGTCAGATTGTCAGAGGCATACAGTGTAGTACCCAACATGTGGAGTACCATCATTGTTCGACTTCACGAAGAGGCGAAGAGCCAAGCGCAGTAGTATGAGTAGTACTATTACTAGAACCGCATGGTGGAGCGTCTGTACTCTTATTTTTTATCTCTGATAAAGTACACGTTTATTCCGGAGAAGGGCAGAAAACGGCAGCCCAACATGTAATGAATGATATCGATCAACCAACCATGCTCGAATATATCTTGGCCTCCGTGCGAGCCCGTGTGTGTGTTCTCGCTCCTCGTCTCTCTCAAGGAACGGCGGGTTGGCTCTTTGCCGTCAATTGAGATCGGTTTGCTCACACTCCTGTCCCACATGTCAGTGATATGCCAAGAGGAGGTGCGTTGACCGACTGGCCATACGCGTACTTGGTTTTGCACCTTCATACTACTCCTCCCTCCGTCACAGTTTACAGGGCGCGCTTCATTATGATGCATTTCTCTCAATGCATTTCCACCACCAGAGAGACTTTAGACGCGTTTGGTTTAATGCTCAATTAATTAGGGCATGGTAACCGCAATCAAGTCCACAATTTTCTCTCCATGTACTGTACTACTACGGAGTGGAGTAAGTGCATGCATGTGTGTACCCGGGGTGGAAGCACTGCATGCATGTGTGTACGCATTATTCCCTCTAGTAATAGACGTCGTGCTATAACTACCAATGCTATTTTTCAGGCCGATCGCTAGTCGCCTTGGTCCCACAGATCTTTTTTCTTTTTTCTGAAGCGCGCTGTATAAACAGTGACGGATGGAGTAGTATGAGCGGATTCTAAGAAGAGCGTATTGATGGTTGCTTCTTCAGAGCAACTTACAGTGGGATCTTATGATTTGACTGCTCATTACTCACTATTAATGCGGCGCAACGACCGGGCTGAGTTTCCCATGCGGTTGTGCACTACCCCCTCAGTTCTTAAATATACTCCGGAGTATTTGTCTTTCTAGAGATTTCAACGAGTGACTACTCAAATATTTGTCTTTTTAGAGATTTCAAATGGACTGGCACATACGGATGTATATAGACATATTTTAGAGTGTAGATTCACTCATTTTGCTCCGTATGTAGTCACTTGTTGAAATCTCTAGAAAGACGAATAGAATATTTAGGAACGGAGGGAGTACACATACGAAGCAAAATGAGTGAATCTACACTCTAAAATATGCCCGTTTGAAATTTGTAAAAAGAAAAATATTTAGGAACGTAGGAGTATAATTTTGTGCATGGCACATGGACCCGGATGATGAAGGGGCTTCTGGCAATGCTATCAAGCTTCCATCATTTGTTTACATAATTGACGTACTATACAAATAATTTTCCAGCGACATGAAATTGTACAATGGTGTGAGCTTTCAGGTTTTGTTTCGCGTGTCTTGCCATCGACGCTCTTTCGGAAACAATAAAAAACTAACTTCCTTGCTAATGCATGTCAATTATTAGCAGATCAGAGCTAATAATTACATCACAACTGAAGACAGAGTTGTGAGAAGGTGTTAAATTAAAATTGATCCATGCTTTCATTGGCAGCAACGTCCCCCCAGCTCTGTCTAAATCAACAAGGCATGTTGGGGAAAAAAAGTAGCTGTCTGGAGCATGCAACATTCCGATCATTTTGTGCAGTTCCACTAAAATAGAGCTGAGCGTCCCTGTTCCAAAGATGTTAAGTGTGATTACGATAATAGAGGACTTGTGATGAAACAATAAACACACAAATAGAAGCCGGTCACCTTTGCAGTCTCTCTTAAGACTAACTAGTTGGAGAAGATTAGGCTCGGAGTTGGATGAGGAGGATAGAGCAAAACCAATCTCCCTTTGTGCAGTCGCACTAAAATGTAGAGACGTTGCCCGTGTGACATTTTAGTACAACTGCACAAAACACTCTTAAGAAAAAAGTGATTTGTGCAGTTCACCAAAAGGTCACAATAGCAACGAGTAGAAAGGAAACAATTACTGGCCAATAACAGTTGATGACACATGCGACGACAAAAAAGAAGCATATTCCTTGTCCTAAGGGAAGATAACAACACGGTTGTGTTTGTCTAAAACGGTGTGAGGACGAGAATGCAATATGGAAAGTACGCCGGACGAGCTATGTTTTGGGCAAAGAACTATGGAAGATCCACATGTAGCGACGTGGGAAGACGGGCAGTGGAGCAAGGCCGGAGGGGATACCTGGAGGTCGATGGGATGTAACTAGGTGAGCGGCGGCGGGCGGAATCTGCGAGCAGGTGGCGTAGGCCCTGCCGTGTCGGAGCTTGGTCAGAGAGAATGGCGTGTACCGCAGATCGGGACGTGCTGCCTCGGCGCCGTCAAACGGAGAAACGATGCACTTCCTCCCTTTCCCCCGGCGGACGGGATGCGGCCGGATCAGTGACCAACAGTGAGAGAGAGAGAGGCCACCACACTCCCTTTCCCCCGGCGGACGGGATGCGGCCGGATCAGTGACCAACGGTGAGAGAGAGAGAGGCCACCGTAGCCTTGTGTGAGATACTCTGAAGAGCGACAAACTAGGCAGGCAGGCTCCATTGTATATAGTGAGCGGACTACCTTTTTCTCCATAAAAATCGTTTTATATTCTGTGTACATGCCATTGAGCGCTATAACTTTATTTAAAAATAACGCGGCAACGCGTCAAGTCGAACTTTGTTTCGTGCACGCGTGGTACACGACCTCCCTAGGTAAACAACCGCTACATGCGTTCAAATTAGCACGTTGGCTGACATTTCGTAAAGAAATGAGCTCCACCGTGTACCCGCGCGGGTGTGGCTGGGCACGAAGCATGAGTACGTGCACGGTGCACCTATTCTCTTCTTGTATACGTACACCACCTACGCGGGGTTGTGTGAGAGAGATACAAACCTAGAGAGATATAGTGTGTGGGTTCTTGAGATTTTGGGGGGGGGGGTCAATCAAAAAATTTAACATATGCAATGTGTGTGAAATAGAGTCCTGGATATAACATATATATAGAGGGGGCGATCCACGAGAAGAGAGTGGAGGTATCATCGGCTTGAGGTGTCCATAGAATCGAAGAGAGGGATGATGTGTGTGTGTGTGTGCGCGCGCGATCGGTAAAGAGTGCCATCGAATTTGTGTGTGCCCGCGTCAAAGATATAGAGTGGCTAGCCTACTGGAACGTGAGATGGGACATGCGCAGTTTGTCTCTGTGGCATGGATACCTACCTGCAACGCTCGACTATCGGTGTGTGGTGGGGGAAGAGGGAGGCCCAATTAACTATAGAGGTACAATGGCTGGTATATGTGTGGAGGAGGAGAGAGGCCTACCTCATGTATTAAGGAGATCGATCTGCCTCATGTATTAAGGGAGATCGATCGGCATCCATGCATATGTGCAGGAGAGGAATAAGGGTGGGAGAGAGACAGAGCTAGAGTGTTGGAGGGGGTGGTAGTGGAGTTGCTTCTAACAAATGGTGGGATAGGCTTGCTAGACAAACGGAGGGCACGCCCGCAATATCAATAAGAGAGGAGATGGCTGCTTGTTGTCTGTGCACGTGCGTGTGAGAGACGGGTCAGGAGGCATGCACAAATGATGAGGGGGGACAATGTGGCTGTGGTAAGCAGACGTAACTACATAGGAAGATCAATCGACCTTTGTTAGAGAAAGGAGAGACATAACTTGTGAGGTACGTCGATCGATGGGGGGGTAGTTAAAGTCGATCTAGGTATATGTTGGGAGATCGATCGGTATACATGCATGTGTGTGTTAGAAGCAAATGAGGCACGAGGAGAAGGATAGAGAGAGATGGATGCATGTAGGAGGTGGTACGAGAGGCATACTATATCAAGCGGGGAGGAGTGTGCGAGTACGAGAACGATGA